>NC_090063.1:12701075-13013575 GCF_038355195.1 Osmerus mordax | reverse complement strand
GGAAAATCACTACGCTTCATAAACCAGAAGCCCTAGCAACAATTAGTTAGACTCACCGATGAGAAATGTGCACGTCGGACTATTTTAATAGCATCCTTCCTAACCCCATGTTAAAGCCCAGGACCTTTCAACGCCGCTTTACTCCAGGACCTTTTCTGGAACCTTCAACCTCTTTATTGATATTCTTCCACCTCTCATAAACTCATTATACGAGAGCCATGCCACTCCACCACCCCCACTTTCTCCGTGAAAGCCTCTTTCCCCGTCAAGGGAAAATGTCACTGCACGTCAGTTTTCTGATGTCTTTTCCATATTCCACCCCCCCTCCACCACCTACCTAATGTTCAGCTCTTCTTTACCCTAAATGAGAAAGTGTAATTAAGAGAGTGGGGAGAGAATGAGATGGAAAACGACCTGTCACAAAGTCACATTTAAGTGACTGATGGAGCGCTCCCCGGCCGTAAACACTTAAATGATATAAATGGCCGCTTAAGCGCGCCGCGGCTTAATGTTTTGTCGCGAATTAATGCCACACCAGGCAGCAATGACAATCAAGGCCTCCTCATTCTAATTTGGACGCGTCGGGAAGCCTTTGTGTACCGACAGCTCTGTTGGCAAATTACCACAATGACTTGTTTTTATGAGAAACCATAAATGTTGTATTTTTTCTCCCGTTCTTCGGTAGCTAATGAGGAGACAAAACAGCTTGTGTGTCAGTGTTATAGTGATGCCACATGACGTGTGTCGGGTCTGATGGTTCTAAAAAGTTCCAGTTCCAGGATGATAATTTTGCTCAGTTCACTCTTAAGGTTTCGATCTTTCATTAATAAAAAAGCTTTTTTTTGCTCATTATGCTGGAAAGCTCATGTAATTAATCCATTGTCTCTTTGATGCATTGAAGTGGGTTCGGTTTAGATCATTCGGCATGTACAACAGTGCCCGTGCATCCAATACACTGATCTCGGATCAATCTGGCAAGGTCAAGGTCCCCACTTCAAATGAACTCAACACGGACACGTCCTCACAGAACACACAATTTCACATTCCAACCCTTCGGTCAGAAGCTCCTCTGCACATGGCTGCTTCCTCTTTCCCTAACCCATTACATTTAGTCATTTTAGCAGACGCTCTTATCCAGAGCGACTCACAGTAAGTACAGGGACATTCCCCCCGAGGCAAGTAGGGTGAAGTGCCTTGCCCAAGAACACAACATAATTTGGCCGCTCAGCCACCTGACTCCTCCTCCGTTGTCTTCTTTCTCTCCTCCTCTCCATATTCTCCCTCCTTCTCCCTCTCCTCCCCCTCCTCTTTCTCTCCATCCTCCTCTTCCTCCTCTTCCTCCTCAGGCTCTGGAGAGTGAGTTTGTGTCGTGCCAGCTCCACCAGTGGATCGACCTGATCTTCGGCTACAAGCAGCAGGGCCCTGAGGCCACCCGCTCCCTCAACGTCTTCTACTACCTGACCTACGAGGGCGCCGTCAACCTCAACTCCATCACTGACCCCATGCTCCGCGAGGTGACGACCACCACACACACACACACACACACACACACACACTTTCGGGATCACAGACAGCTTCAAGAACTTACCTCGGATTTGTCTCACAAGCACAGACACATTCCCACTCACAGTATAATGCTGATTCGACTTCATCTAATCCAAAATATGGAAATACCTCATATTACTGTAAATGCACATTAAGCATTATCCCTTCCCCAATCCAATTAAGCAGAATCAGTACATTTCAGCGTGTTTACTATAATGCTCTGGGCTCCAGATTATGGATGCTATTAGCAGTGTTACAGTACATTTGACTGTTAGCCCTTTTCTGTGGAAGCAAATAAGAGGGCAGTTCACTGGCAGCCGTTCTCAGTGTAAGCCCTGCTGAGAGCTCTGTTTTGAGTGCTCCATTTGAACGCTTTAAAGCCTCTCTCTGCTCTCATTTATAATTTATGCCCATTCACTTTGAAGCACTATACGCACACAAACGCACACACAAACACACACGAACTAGCAAAATAGAAAGCTAAATTGCAAGCGGCTAAATCCGCTAGCTGACAGGCTAGCAGATCTGCGGTCAGCAAGCAAGAGTAACTGTTTGACCCCCTCACTGCCCCTTCAGACAAACGTGACTTCTCCTCCAAACATGTGAGTGTCAAGGCGCCAGACATGGAAGCTAGCTTGCTAACTCAGACAAGCCCTGCTACGTGGAATGCATACAGTAGCCTCTAGCTCCACAGCTAGCCCATCAAATGCTAACCCCAGAATGTGCTGCTGGTGTTTGCATTTACTGAAAGCCCTGGTAACACATTGTACCTACCAAGGTCAACTTACTACCAGAATTAAACCAACCCTATCAAAGGGTCTGACCATATGGTCAAGCCTGTTTATTTTGAAGCCCTTTTATCATAGATTCCCCTATCATACTTGAGCTCCCTTGATGAGAGAATCTTCTCATGGGTGTGTGTGGATGGTGACAAGGGGTCTCTCCAGACCCTCCTCTAAAGGAGAACAGAGCGTGCTCAGTGAGCGTGCTCAGTAGGCTGGCGGGGGCGTGGAGCTGCCCTTCATGCTCAGTGAGTGGAGCATCGCGGGCACAGAGGGCAGCGCCCTGATTTACGACCTCATTCAGGTTAGTCCCATCCAGATGTGCTCTGGCCACACACGCATAAACACACGCACGCACACACGCAATCATACACCCACACAGACTCACACCCCTGCCGTACACGCACACCCAAACATTCCAAATCTGTTTCACACACACGCGCGCGCACACACACACGCATGCAGATTCATTACCAGGAGGAGGGTGGGCTGATGCCGTCACTGCCCCTCTGCCCAGCCTGGCCCAGCACATCACCATGCCGACTAGTTAATACACACACCGGCAAATTGGATCCCTGACACCCCACTATTTCCACTGAGACGCTCCGGCGACCAGGAGATCGATAAATACACAGACACGCGTGCGGGTGTGATTTGAAGGTGTATTAAAATTCTACCCCCCCCCCCCCCCCCCCCCGTTGCATGCAGAGCACGTATGCATGAAGGTGGATATGCACGGTGACCAAACGTATGAATAGAAAGCAGTTCTCCCTTCATAAAAGGACAGATATGAAAGAGAGCGTTGTCCTCGTGGACGCGGTCTCCTCCTCATCCCCTGAGAGCCCAATCAGCTGGCCTCTTCTCACACACACACACACACCAACAGAACCTTGAGCGTTTTAATTAGTAAAATAAACCGAGGCGAGCCGAAGCCAGGATCCTACTGAGTGTTTGTGCAGGAAGCAGGCCTGTGGAGCAGGAGGAAACGGGCCCCTGGTCTGGGCCGCGTCAGGGGCCGGGGTAGGGGAGAGGGGGAGAGGGGGGTCCAGGGGACCCTCTCCACTGAGTGACAACTGTTTCAGCCAGAGGTCTGGCCTGGGCCTGGGCTGGGCTGAGCCACGCCAGACGAGGCCCGCGGGCTGGTTAGTGTCAGGGGAAGAGGGGGGCAGCTGGCTCAGTATTCCTGCCCGCTTGGCAGCTGGAGGAGACACACACACACACAGACTCTAGGTGCACAGGCTCTGCAGTGGTGCGGGATGGCTGTGTGTTTGTGCGTGCTTGTCGCTAAGGCATTTGGAATGTCTCAAGGCAGATTAGGCTACGCTGCGGAGACCGCCGGCGTGTTTTCCCAGACGATGATTACTTCCTGTCCTGCCTCCACCACCAAGTGAAAACCAACCCCCCCTCTCTCTCTGCCCCCATCGAACTTGCTCTCCCGTTCCCTCCGAGCTCTCTGCGTTGACTCACGCCAAAGAAAGGGAGACACGCAGTTACCCCGCCCCGCCTCGCGCAGGGCTTCCCCCCCCCCCCTCCCCCCCTTTCTTCGTAGACGGTCACGGAAACTCCCATGGCCTCTCGCGCCGCCGACGCTACCCAGACCACGTCCTCCTGCATCTTCTGGAGCTTCTGGGTAACGCGACTCCGTGAGTTATACTCAGGGACCAGGCTCCTGACACACCAGGCTCCTGACACACCAGGCTCCTGACACACCAGGCTCCTGACACACCAGGCTCCGACACACCAGGCTCCTGACACACCAGGCTCCGACACACTACAAGGCCGCGTTCATTTATTTCACATTCATCCGAGGCAAACGCATTAACGGAGATTCGATTTGCATCCGCGGGGAAGCGTGCGTTTTACACGGCCCGCCTTGTCAAGGGGGGCGGAGTAAATCAAATCAGGGGAGCCGTCGCCCGGGTTCAGAAGGGCGCTTCCGTCATTTAAATGTATAGAATAGAGAGAGGGCTCTCATCAGACACGGGCGAGCGAGCCCCAAAAGAGATTGGCCTCGCTCGTACACCCCCTGACACACACACACACACACACTGCTGTCACATAATCACCTCTACATTACATAGGCATACAAGTCTAGGACACTCTGACCTAGATTCACCCGCCCTCCACCGACACTGGGACGACGTCATAAATGTCAGAGCAGGGATTTAAATGAAGACGGGTTGAGTGAGTCAGGACGAGGTGTTTGTTCCAGTCAGCCTAAGCAGAAGTGAGCAGTATATGGGTGACCTTCGGGCAGGGCGCAGCACACACACACACACACACACATTCCATCCACGACCCTGGGAAATGTTATGAGCATCTCTTCTCTTCAAAAGGCGATACTTCAGAGTTTTGTTGATGATGATTCGTTGGTGATAGACGGCGATAAGGAGTCTTGCCATGTGTGCTGTTGATGTGTTAGACGCACGCAAGATCACCTGGACACACACACACATCTCCATGACCACCTGGACACACACACATCTCCATGACCACCTGGACACACACACATCTCCATGACCACCTGGACACACGCACATCTCCATGACCACCTGGACACACGCACATCTCCATGACCACCTGGACACACACACATCTCCATGACCACCTGGACACACACACATCTCCATGACCACCTGGACACACACACATCTCCATGACCACCTGGACACACACACATCTCCATGACCACCTGGACACACACACATCTCCATGACCACCTGGACACACACACATCTCCATGACCACCTGGACACACACACATCTCCATGACCACCTGGACACACACACATCTCCATGACCACCTGGACACACACACATCTCCATGACCACCTGGACACACACACATCTCCATGACCACCTGGACACACACACATCTCCATGACCACCTGGACACACACACATCTCCATGTCCCCACAGCCCTTCACCTCCCACACATCCACACACACGCCACCATAATATCCCCAAATGATCTCTATGACTCTCAAAGTGAGACCGTGCTTTATGTGCTTTGAACTTGGGTTGCTTTGAATTCAACATACCAGTACTGTATATTCATGAAATGATTGAGGAAAAATGTGGTATACAAAATATTCTATATGAAAGGAACAAATACATAAATGGGGAGCGATGACTATGTCATGTAAAGGACAGTTAAGTCAGTAAGAATAGAACGCTTTTTCTTCCGACCATCTTTTCCTGTCGTTTCCCACATCCCCCCCCTCCCCCCCATCATCTGTTAGTGATTGACGACCCTGATCGTCTCAGATGTGGATTTACACTATATTAAGTTTACAGCCGGTTCTGAGCCTATTGTTCTCCTTTGGCTGGAGAGAGATTACAAAAAAAAGAGGAGAGAGCGAGAGAGAGCTGAGAGAGAGAGAGAGAGAGAGAGAGAGAGAGAGAGAGAGAGAGAGAGAGAGAGAGAGAGAGAGAGAGAGAGCTGAGAGTGAGACGAGAGAGAAAGTTAGAAAAGGGATGTAGTGCTGTTGGGCAGGTAAAATAAGGACAGAGATGGAGAGAAATGGGGTTGGAGTGAGGTAGAGAGAGGAGCAGGAGTTGTAGACAATAGGATGAAGCAGGCAGACTTCAGAGTTTCTTCTTATGGAAATACCATATGCACAGTGAGGACACTGTCAGAGGCCAGGCCAAACCTATCTTAAACCAGCCTACACACACACACGCACACACACACACACACACACACGCTCACACACACAGTCTCCTGTCATAGTACAGTAGCTTGTGGTCAGATTGTCTGTCTTTTTTCCTCTCTGTCACCCACACCCACACACCCTATCATTTATATCTTCCCTCCTGTAATGTTGACCATAGTCTTATATAGTGTGTGTCGTCCTAGCTGGTGTTACCTTGACTCCGCTGCCCTGTGATGTTGTCCAGAGACCCTCTGCTCTGACATTTATAGTCCTATACCTCTTCATTATAGCACCACCTAACCAGCCTGCCTGTCCTTCCCCCTCCTCTCTCCTGCTCCGTCTGCCTCTCTGTTTCTCACTCGGTCCCTGCCTCTTTTTCTCTCCTTCATCTGTCTGTCTGTCTCCATCTCTCTCCCTCAATCTCCATCTCCCTCTCCACCTTCTCTCAATCTCTCTGTCCCTCTGTCTTTACACCCCTCTCCATCTATCCACTCTCTAATATCTCTCCCCTCTCCCTCCCTCTCCCTCCCTCTCTCTCCCCTCTCCATCTCTCTTCCCCCTCTCTCTCTCCTCTCCTTCTCTCTCCAGGCGGTGGAGGCTCAGATCAGGAGTTTTGGGCAGACCCCCTCTCAGCTGCTCATCGAGCCGCACCCACCCAGGAGCTCCGCCATGCAGGTGGTGAGTCTCACACACACACACACACACACACACACAAGCACGAGGAGGCTCCGTCCAGGACTGCCTCTGATAGCTAGTGAAGCCTCAGTCAATCCCTTGTGCTCCTTTCTTTTTTTTTACTTCCTTCCTCCTCCTCCATTCCTCCTTCTCTCCTGCTCCACTACCACCCCAAACACTGGAAAACTTCAGCTCCGGGATTGGAACTTATCTTCCCCCATCATCAGTGGAGGTGTGCGATTGAGAGAAAGAGAGCGAGAGAGTGGGAAGATGAAGGCCATGCATTAGCATGTGTCCAGAGACAAACTCCTCCACACCTGAGCTAGAGTGCAGACAGCCAAACCCAGGGAGACCCGGAGGGGCGGGGGGGTATGGAGGGGGAACAATGGCCCCGAGGTGACAGGCTTTTAGGGGCAGGGGGGCGGCAGGCAGGGGTACTGGGTGGAGGCAGGAGGCGGTGGATGAAGGCCCAACGCCACTGATCCCCCCCATTAGTGTGGTGTGCCTGCGGTGCTGACAGCTGGAGACCACCTCCTCACACACACACACACAGACTTCACTCTTGGCCCCTATTTAACAAACGCACATTACCAGCTTGCTACTTAGTGAAACACTCCATTACTGCACACTACCAGTGTATAGGGTTTCATCAAGGAACGCTACCCTTCCTAATGAGTAGATTAGAGCATAGGGGTTAACTCTCCTGGCTCCACCTCTCTACATCTCCCTTCCCCCATCTTCCCTCATCCCTCCCCCCTCCTCCCCAACTTCCCTCCCTCGCTCCTATCAGTGTGTGTTGTTGTCCTTCTGGCATTTACCAGCGCTTCTAGTAATAACATTGTCAGCATTGTCTGTGAGCCTGTCAGACACACAGACCCACACAGACCTATCCCTCCATAACATACTGCACACTCTTTTCTAATGGCCGTGTATAGTGTAATGCTGGTCTAGAGTCTGAGTTCCCGTCATGTCAGGTGAATGTGGGCCGTGGCAGGCTAACAGGCAGACAGCCCTCAAACAGAAAGCCAGATCATTATGTCAGTATGCTATGCAGTGGGTTCTAGATGGTTCCGTTAACTGTAGGCTAACAGCCTCAGCTGTTGCGCTCTCTGGCCTCGCTCCCACCTCTTTGCTGCTTGTCTCGCTACATGCCGCCTGCTAACTTCTTTTCTCTCTCTACCTCCCTCCCTCTCTTTTCTTACCACTGACCGCTCTGTCCTTCCTCATCCTCCATGCCTGTCTTTGCCCTCCCGCCCTTCATCCTCTCTATGCTCCTCTTCCTCTTCTCTGACCCCTCCTCTCTGACCCCTCCTCTCTGACCCCTCCTCTTCCTCCTCTATGCCTTCTTCTTTCTTCGCATCTCTGTCCCACCTCTCTCCTTCCTCCTCCTCTCCACCCTCCTCCTCCATCCGCTGGGTCCTGAACAGTATCTCCTCCTGCAGACACCACTCATGTTCACGGAGCAGATGCAGCAGGACGTCATCATGGTCCTCAAGTTCCCCTCCAACTCTCCCGTGGCGCACGTGGCGGCCAACACCCAGGCCGGCCTGACGGCGCCCGCCATCATCACCGTCACCGCCAACCGCCTCTTCGCCGTCAACAAGTGGCACGGCCTGGCAGGTGAGGAGGGAGGGGAGGAATGGGTGAACCGGGTGATGTGGGGGATTGTGGGTGACTATGTTTTCTAAGGCGGTCATACAACCCATGTTAGAATGTTCCCAGCTGCATACTGACCGAGCCAAATCAGAGCTCCTTCACCCTTCTTCACTTCACTTTCCCTGGAAATACACCGTTTCATGTCTGGATGATCAACTGTCTTGATATGCGTGTCAGTAATTGTACGGACCTCCCCTGCAATGATGTTCGTGTGTATGCAGTCTGGGATGGACTGTAGCAGTTTTCAGTTAGGAATTGGCACACATTCACAATATAGCAGATTTTCGAGATAACCGCAGGCCCCAATCCACTAGACATGTGGTCTGTGTGTTACTAGCTGCACTCAAAGGCAAGTACACTTCAGGGCCATAAACCACAATATTAATGCTGTCTGTCTTTCTCTTCCCACACATCTCTCTCTCTCTCTCTCTCTCTCTCTCTCTCTCTCTCTCTCTCTCTCTCTCTCTCTCTCTCTCTCTCTCTCTCTCAGGTCATCAAAGTTCATCAGTGCAGCAGGACCAGCAGTACCAACTGCCTGTGGAAATCGACCCTCTGATAGGTCAGTTATGTGTGTGTTGTCCGCCCTCACGATGCCTAGCGGTCGGTGGTGATGTGTCCCTGGACAGTAGATGGTGCATGACTGTTGTTCCTCAGCTCTAGCTCAGCCTCCTCTCCTCTCTTCCCTTCCCTTCTCCAGTTCTGTACTTTCGTCTCCTGAGGAAATTGAGCCGGTCCTTTCACTAACGCATTTGCATGCAAATTGGAATGCAATGAGCTGTGGCCTGGGCCAGCATTTCATCATCAATTCCCTCTCTCTCTCTCTCTCTCTCTCTCTCTCTCTCTCTCTCTCTCTCTCTCTCTCTCTCTCTCTCTCTCTCTCTCTCTCTCTCTCTCTCTCTCCCTCCCCCCTCTCTCCCTCCCTTTCTCATCACCCTCGCTGTCTTCCTCTCTCTCTCTCTCTCTCTTCCTGTCTCTCTCTCTCTCTTCCTGTCTCTCTCTCTCTTCCTCTCCTCTTCTGTGGTTTCATTGAATCGGGGGTGGAGGACCAGTGTGCGTGTCAGTGGAAATGAATATGAATAGGGTAATAATGTGAGATGGAGAATACACACCGGCCGGCTGTCAGGGCAATATGGCCGCCTCTCATCACTCAGGACTTGTTGATGAGCAGGAGAGGAAGTGAGGAGAGGAGTGTAGGGGAGCGTGTAGGATGAGGAGAAAGCCACAAACGTCGCCGGGTTCTGACGAATGGAGGGATGATGCACTGGCACGAGCAGGCCCAACTTCATCCATTCATCCCTCCTTTATTTTCCCTCATTCTTCTCTGCCCCCTTTTGTTTCATTAGACTGGTACGGTACTTTGTTTATAGGTCTTTCTTGGTCTCTACCCCTGTCTCTTTGGCTCTCCCTCCATCTTTCTTTTCTCCCCCTCCTCCACCCTTCCCTCCCTGACCCATGTACACACCCAGATGTGTAGTTCTCCTCAAACTGTTGACTGGTGAAGTTATCCAGGTTCACTCCTGCGTGTTCATCTTCACCACTATCTATTTCTCCCCTTTTATGGTGATCCTCTACACACAGAACACATGATGTGTGTGTGTGCATGTTTTGGATTTAAGGTGTGGGTGTCTAAGGTACTATACTAATAAAAACACACCTTTTTAACAGGTTTATATGTTTCACTAAAAAGCAATGACTGCTGTCATCTAACATATGTAATTTCCTCTGTTTTTTTTTTGTCTAGTGAAACCAATGTAGTGTGTGTGCGTCAGTTATGTATTTAGACTGCTCACATTCCAGCGTGAGCTCGATCTAAACACAGTAAATTTGCGTGTGACTGGCGTTCGTGACGGCTACGGGAAATGTTGATAATCACTTGAAATATTGGCAGAGACCAGCGGGCTGGTCTCTGTCAGGGCCCTAGGACCCGCCAGGCTCCTTACCTGTTCTGTTACACACACACACACACACACACACTCAGAGAGAAAGTAGTTATTTATTTAGAAAAGGTAATCATGACTTTAATTACAAACCAATGTATTACTTCTGCTACTCAAGCACATCAAATGTATAATATTACTGCTGTGCTGTGTAATATTGTGCTTGAAGGTGAACACACATGTCCTTTTAGAATGCTATATGTCACATTTTGTCTAGTAATTTGTAGCAATTGGCCAGTATCCATAATTGATTATTAACCAATGTCCATATCAGAGTTTGCCATTGTTTTTGTCTGGATACTCACATTAGTGTAGCCAGTTCTACTGGAGACTTTGGAACAAGTCATGTTCTTTGAAACTACAAAACTGATTACTCTTTCTTGTCCCCTCTTCCCTGCCTCTCTCCCTCTCTCCCCCTCCTTCCCCCCTCTCGTCCTCTGTCTCCAGCCAGTAACGTGGCCTCCCACCGGCGCCAGATCTCCGACCTGCTGGACCAGAGCATCCAGGTTCACGCCCAGTGCTTCGTCATAACTGCCGACAACCGCTACATCCTGCTCTGCGGCTTCTGGGACAAGAGCTTCCGGGTCTACTCCACCGACACGGGTACACACACACACACACATGCAGAACCTTGCTCACACACTCACACTAACACAGAAGCCTGATCACAGAGACACACGCACACACACAAAGAAGAGCACGCAGACACACATACAAACATAGGAGTGTGAACACACACACACACACACACAAGCCCTGACAGCTCTATCAGGTAGGTCACGGGGTCCTAAATGAGACCAGCTCTCTACTCCAGCTCTCTAAGCCCCCCCATCCCATCTCCCAGCCCGTTCCAACCCTCACACATGCATAGGGTCCCCCAATTCAATTTCTCAAAGGGCGAGATCTGGCTCTCAATAGAGGGAGGAAGCGAGGGACGGAGGGGAGAGAGAGAGAGCCCTTTGTGTGTCTGCCACCGGGGAGTTGTGCAACCGCAACGCGAACACATTTTAATCAGGCGCGCTCCACAGCTGCTGTGATCACCACAGTCCCCGAGGCGACGCAGGTTAAAGAACAGAGCCACTTGATCAATTACAAGACGGGATTGGTACACACACACACACACACACACATCAGGATTGGAAAGTCAGATTGATTACATTTGCGTGTGTGTGTGTGTCCCAGTCATGTCACATATGCCTGTGTTTGAGATTAAAACACCCATAGTCACCGCAGTGTAACTTATGAGTCTGTTAATTATTTTTCGAGTGTTTATGCTGACTGTCAAACACTTGCACACTTAGCTCCGTCTGAGCCGAGCTGTCAGGGAGGATTTGAACCAGGCCGCTTCATAATTGTCCCCTTTTTTTACAACAAAAAGACGTTATCACACCGACAGGGATGTTGACACCCTGGCTTAAACAGTCATGTAGCAGCACACACACACACACACAGACACACAGACATGTGGGGGTCAGTCACTGACATGAGGAGCACGCTTCTGACAGGCTTCTGATCCTGCAATTACACACGCTCAAACTATGACACACAGACTCAGGCATGTGTGCTGAGACACCAATATTGACACCTTTGTGAAAATCGAGTGTGTGCTAGTGTTGAACCAGAGCAGCTCGGCTAACGGACCTGCAGTACACCAAGACATTCAAACAACACAATCGTATCCTGACAACACAGAGTTTCTGCAAGACATGGTGGGGTTTGGATTTTCTATTGAACCAAATGAAGGCGCTACAACATTGACTTAGATTGTTAATGCAATGTGTGTCTTTTTGTGTGTGGTGTCTTTTTGTGTTTGTGTGTGTGTGTGTGTGTGTCCAGGTAAGCTGACCCAGATCGTGTTTGGTCACCGTGACGTGGTGACGTGCCTGGCCCGGTCCGAGTCCTACATCGGGGGGGACTGCTATGTGCTGTCCGGCTCCAGAGACGCCACGCTGCTGCTCTGGTACTGGAACGGCAAGCACAGCAGCATCGGAGAGAGCCCGAGCAGTGAGTACACACACACACGCGCGCGCTCCCTTCAGAGCTCTCTGAACATCCCACTGCATAAGCATGCTCATAAGCATGCCTGGAGCCACACACACACACACAGCATCATCAGAGAGCAGGAAGTACACGCACAGACACAGGAAGTACACGCACAGACACAGGAAGTACACCCCCTGCAATACAACAAAAGTCATTTCAATTGTGATGCGATGTGATCAATTGTGAACTCTAAGAAGTCCATCCTCCTGCAGAGATGTGCCATTCAGATGTCCATTACTGATCTCACCATACAGATACACACCTGATATATGCAAGCCCAGTTTGGCATTTTAGTGAAGAAATACTAAAGGCTAACCCTGTTGTAAGAGATGAGGGACCATAGGGAACACACACACACACACACTCCATGGCTGACAGGCCTGACTCTGTGATTTACGGCCCCTATGTACGGAGTAACAACTAGTTTCGTCTGACCAGACCAGACCTCTTTACACAGATTGGATTTCTAAGGACTGTTGTGCAAGATACAGGATCCTTCTAATGTGTTTGAGAGTGTGTGTAAGAGAGGGAGAAAGGGAGAGAGAGAGTGAAAGTACCAGGGCCACTTAGAGACAGTCATGTGACACGGGGTCGCCGACACATGAAAAAGTTTGATTCTGGGGTCACGGCACTCGATAAAAGTGAAAGATGTCACAGGACGCCCTTCCTTTACCATAACATGTGGTTCTGGCCCTGATCAAAGCACGTAACACACACACACACACTAAGCCTCCATGGTGCTAATTTGACCAGCTCAGATACCCCGACATGCTGGTAAGTGCTCTCCAACAAATGGAACGACAATTTATGACAAATTGTGATTTAGTAAATAAGACCCCATCGGTTGTTGGTTAGGAGGACCGAGCTGAAAGGACAGATTTGGCACTTCACAGCACACACATTGCAGACACTGCAGCCTCGCCAACCCCACTCCCCATGGGTAAGGTTTACCAGAGGGGTTGCAGTGAAACAATAATAATATAATAAAATAAGGACATTCTGGTAGACAATCCGTGTGAAATACAGCATTTTGAAATCTGAATTTATTAACTCAACGTGTATTTCTGGCTTGTTTTGGCGGTTTGACACCCAAGAGGTTGTTGCTGTGCTCTGTAAATGATCACTTCCATTGGCCGTCATATGCCTATTTATTTCTCTGTTCTGAGAATGAGCTCATCTGATTTATTAGGTGCTATATACATGTGCTGTTCACAATGGAACAGACTGAGACATTACTGAGATGGGAAACAAGCAGGATGGGGGAATACCTTTTACCATATCTGGCACAGTGGGAAAGGGAGTCTTATTGTTTTTCTTTCATAGTGTCTGAGTTAGTGTTTGTGTGTGTGTTTGTGTGTGTGTGTGTGTGTGTTTGTGTGTGTGTGTGTGTGTGTGTGTGTTGGGGTGGATTGAGCCCAGTTAGCTGCGGTCCCTCAACAACACAATATGATGTTCCATTGCCCCATACCACATGAGACGTACAAACACACACACGTTACACACGCACACAGTTTCCTTTATTCTTTTTTCAAACTGTAAGCTTTTTTATGCCTCTCACACATACACACACACATACACTTCTAAGTAATGCTCTCTGAACATCCCACAAACTTCCTACGCTTTGTTGATTCCAGGGCCCTGAGCCACACACACAGACACAAACAGTTATCTGGTTCAGCAATACCGAAAGGCACATTGCAAACACGGTGTATAGATTGTATATATTTTATAGATCTCTCAGATTACACTGCCATCTACTGGCCAAACCGTTTTTTCTGTTCCGAGAGTGCAGAAATGTGTTTAAGAGTAATCTAGTGTATTTATGTCAGATCTCCAATTATTTGAACCCTCAGATAACATGTGTGAGTGTAGAGTTTGAAACCTGGTAGATAAAGTATGAGATTGTTTGAACTCTCTCTCTCACACACACACACACACTCATTCCCTCCCCTCCTCTCCCAGGTAAGCGATACCCTCCTCAGTTTCCCAGCCTGGTTATATATAGGTATTAGATGGTAATCAGATGTGGCTCTAATGCAAACCTGATGACCCCCCCCCCCCCCCCCCCCGCCCTCCTCACAGAGAGGTTAAACCATACACCAATATATCAGTTTTATTGATCCTCCACTGGACAAAACCCGACAACAAGTTTTAATCCTCACCGTTGTCGAACATAAGTCAGTTTTCCGTGCAGCCTTGAGGACTCTCGGCTTAATGACACCCGGGGACACTGACCTGATGCACGGTCACTATGTCACAATGCCCGGGACCCAACCGTTCCAATGTTTAGGGTTTTTATTGTGGGTTTTTTTTGGTCGCAAATGAACGTAGCAACTTCCAAGTCCTGGTCTGGTTTACGATGAGGGGGTCAGAGTCGGTCCAGTGGTTAGTGTTGTATCTTTGCTGTGTGTGGAAGTTACCCCAGGCCTCTGGCTGGGCTAGTGAAAGTCTTTTACAGAAGCAGCGTTGTTTTGAGGTGGGGGTGTACCTCAGAGTTCACGCGTCAATCAGTCGAAGGGACCCGTGTCGGGTTTCTGCGTTCAAAGTCGCTCCTGCTAATGAAGTTCACTGGAGCATGGTCATAATGGTTGTTGAGGAGGTGGATCTCTTGAAAAGGCTGTGTGTTGTATATCCACACTAGTTCTTCTATACACATAGTTTGGATTTTATAAGATGAAGGGAGAGACTTTAGACTCCCAAGTCCCTGGCCTGTCTCTTATTCTAGGATGAACAGGACCCTCAGTAACACACACACACACACACACACACTTCCCTTGTTGAAGTAGACCCAGACCAACCTAAGAGAAGCCCCCCCCCTGCCCTCTGATAATGAATTTCTAATGACCTTCCCATGAGACAGACACACATACACAGCCATGCCCCTGTCACACACAGAACAGTGTCAGCCAGGGTTACTAGCTACCTCAGGACTCGGAAGTACAAGATGAGGAGAAAGTTGGATGACAGACAAGAAAAGAAAAAGAGAAAAGAGTTACGTGAGGGAGAGAGGGGTTTTCTTCTTCAGACCTAGATCTGAAAACCAAGATGGAGTAGTCGTAAGAGTAGAGAAAGGATGTAGTTGACTGGGCACGGTAGGTGTTTTTAGTGTTGTTAGTGTTTGTAACCATGGTCACTGAGCATGGCTCTCTGTGTTATTCACAGCTCTCCCTCTTCCTGTCTCACCTTCCCTTAATCCCTCCCTCTCTCTGTCTCTCCTCCGCCTCATCTCCTACTAGGATCCCCTCAGAGCCTGGCCTGCAGGCAGCTGGGTCTGGTTAGCCAGGATGGGGGGGGGGGGGGGGGGGGAAGCAAGGCAGAGGCTGTCAGTGACGAGCAGGGCACAGAAATGGAGAGAGCTGAATTGCCATCAGAGGATGAACATGGGAGGGAGTAAGGGGATATCAGTTCAATCTCTTATGCGGCTTGATGCAGTTTCTCTCTCTCACACCCCCACACACAGTGGCTGAAACCACTGACAGCCATGAGAGCATATCCCAGTCACTCCGCTGCCCTCCCTCCTATCTCCTGTAGTCTAGCGCCCACACTGTGTCAGCCAGAGGTTGGTCGTTATTTCTTCCATTTGGTCTCTGAGGTAAAAACTCCAGTCTCTGTTCCTCAAATCAGTATTGGGGAAGTGCGGTTATTTTCACAATGTGTAATCAGTCAGGTAATAGTCGAGACCTCTTTGCGGTTTTTATTTTTGATTTTCATGCCATAAAAATCTAGTTATTGTTCATTCATGCCGCTTTGACTCTAAATGTACTGAGCCGCTGTGTTGACTAATGCTGTGATGTTATCGTGTGGCATGACTACCCTCTAGTGACTGGAGACTGAAAGTGCACTTCTGTTTTTAATGCTAAAGATGCTCACAGCTTGTGTGTGTGTGTGTTTACATTGACATTTAGTCATTTAGCAGACGATCTTATCCAGAGCGACTTACAGTAAGTACAGGGACATTCCCCCCGAGGCAAGTAGGGTGAAGTGCCTTGCCCAAGGACACAACGTCATTTTGCAGGCCGGGAATCGAACTGGCAACCTCCTGATACTATCCCGACTCCCTCACCGCTCAGCCACCTGACACCCTGTTTGTATATCCAGCAGAGTTTGTGACGCCACGAGCCATCCTGACGGGCCATGACTGTGAGGTGACGTGCGCCAGTGTGTGTGCCGAGCTGGGCCTAGTCATCAGCGGCTGCAGAGGTGAGTGTGTGTGTGTGTGTGTGTGTGTGAGGCGCACCAGTACAGCATTGAAGTGTATTTAAGATGCAGCTATGATGACACACTTCAAGTGCATGTAGTTGTATTAAATGAACGTTTTATTGAAAGTAAAGCCCACGTTCATTTAATACAACTACGTGCACTTGAAGTGTGTCGTCATAGCTGCATCTTAACACTTCAAATCAGCAAGTTGAACAAAACACAAAAAAGTGGCAACTAGCTGAGCCAGAGAAGCAGGTATGTTAACCACACCTGTCTTTTACTCTCTCATGAAGGCAAATGCAGTCAGGTAACACAAACGCACACCTTTAACATGTGTATGGCTGTGTGTTCTCCCAGAGGGGCCGTGTCTGATCCACTCCATGAACGGTGACCTGCTGCGGACCTTGGACGCCCCGGAGCCCTGCGTGCGGCCCCGCCTCATCCACTCGTCCACCGAGGGCCACTGCATGGTCTACTACGACAAGGGCCACTTCTGCCTGTTCAGCGTGAACGGCAAGATGCTGGGACACCTGGAGGTGGAGGAGAACATCAGGGTGAGGGAGTGTGCGGGCCGTTTGGAACCACCATGTGTGCATGCTGGGTCTGTGTGTGGAGAGTGAGGGAGTGACTTTCTGTTCTCCATCACAGTGTAGTCTGCCCACTGATTAAAGGGATAGCTCGCCATCTGAGAAGGGTAGGGGCCCGCCTGCCTCAGGGCACACACTCCACTCCATCACAGGCAGAGGAAACTCCGGGTCAGGGTCTGGTCCCCCACCCCTCGCCCCCCGACAAGCCCCCTTTGATCCCCTCCCCCCTTCGTCAGGTCGAGGTGAAAACTAGAAAAATGGCGGGGCGCCGCCACAGGCCCCAGATCCATTAACAACCCCCTCCGGCCAACCAGACAACACTTTCCACATTTCCTCTCCCGTCAGCCGGGGTGTCACAAAATGGCCGACTCTCCCCCCCCCCCCCCCCCCCCCCCCCCCCTCCCCTGCTTCCGCCAAGGTCTGGGAACTGTAGGCTGGGACCTGACAGGTCAGTTACACCTGCTTCCTATTTGATCAGGCTGAGTCTGCCCCTGTCTACCCTGTCACCAAGTGCAGTCACAACCCTATCCCACCAGGACTGGACGGAACACAAATATCTACCCCTCTGTTTTCTTGTGGTCATAGCAGCTCAATGAAAATTCACGTGGAGCTAGAATAAATGCAGATCTGAATCTCTGTGATTGTTCTGTTGAGGAGAGTCAGTCCAGGGTTTGTTCCCAAACACGAGCACACATCCATGGCTTCCTCCCTGGGGGCCGGGTCCCTCCAGACATTCTGTGCTTTCTACTTTAGCCAGAGCCCCAGCCGAGAGCTCCGAGCCAATGGCCCCGTCTCTCCACACGGCAGTCGTAAATTCCTTCCCCGTCGGACAGAATTAGGGAAGTCTTAACATCTCTGAGAGGGCCTGTGAGCCCCCCCCCCCCCCCCCCATCTTAACCCTGGAGGTGGTGGTATTTAATGCCCTACTCTAGACAGGAGTATCAATCTCCAGCTCTCTGCTGCAACCCTCTGCACAGTACGACTCCTCGATAAATAAGTGTTTGTCCTGGCCCGGGCTGGTATCCCCTTACTGTGTGTGTGTGTGTGTGTGTATCTCTGCCACTCAGTATGTTCTTGTGGACACACTTATGTGTGTGTTTTTGTTTGCGTTGTGTATGTACCCGTTTTTGCATAAGTGTGTGTAATGGCCCTGCATCAGAGGTTAAGGCAGAGGGTGAACAGGCCTAGCTCCAGTCTGACAGCAGATTAATCCAGAGCAGTTGAGGCCATGCTGAATGGATTACATTCTTTTAGTCCCTAATATAACTCAGCTAGTGTAACCACTCCAGCACATTTCTTTTCAGTGTCTGTGCACATGTAATGGCAGGAATTAACAGCCCCATAAATTCTAGTTTTTTACCTTTTGCCAGACATTCTCTCGCCCCCCCAAAAAGGAGGAAATATGGGCATAAAAACTTCATGTGGTGCAGTAATGTGGTGCTCTCTGTTGCTGTAGTCATCCCTCAGTCACCTGAGCTTAGGCAGCCATCTTGGATCCCACAGAGCTGGCGGCCATCTTGTTTGGCCTCCCACCCTCAGGGGGAGGCGGGGGTGCAGATTTATACTGTCTGTCTGCAGTCACCTAGATGGGTCTCCTTCTACCCCCCATGACTGTGGAAGGTTAGTGAGTCAACAGATGCTGAAAGTGTCTGAATACAACAGCTTCTCACACAGGGGCTGAGGGGGAAAGTTACAACAAGTCAACACTTTGTAGTTGAGGCTACAAAGGCTCAAATTCAGTATTCTGCAGAGATTCAAATCCTCTTGGTTTTAGCATTGAACTAAGAGCTGTCGTTGTTACTTAGCACTGTTCATTGATTACGATTACTTCTGTACCTGTTAGCGTCAACTTAAACTGACAAGTGAAACCGACACAATTACAAAGATTAGACCCACACCAAACAGATGAAAGCAGAATACCCCCCTCCCCCCTCCCTCGCCCTTCCTTACCCAAATTCTCTTGGAGAGAGATCTACCACAGCACTCAGGAGAGATTGATACCACAGCTTCATCACCAGTGTGTGTGCGCGCTGTTGAAAGCTTGTGTGTGTGTGTGTGTGTGTGTGTGTGTGGGGGGGGGGGGTTCAGACTGCCAAAGCTGTACAGTTGGTGCATCGGAGTACAAGGACTTACTTAGAACATTTATGTAATTGAATCCAAGGTTGTCAGTTTAAAATCATCAACTTTAAGAATGGTGGCATGTTAAAACTTGCATTGGGAGCGATACTCAAATGTCGCTTTCAACATCAGCGGTGTAGAATAGACAGCGATTGAAAGATGTTAAAGCACTTATAGCTTTATAGACAACATTAGTTCATAATGTTGTCTAGCAGCCTCTGCCTGTGTCATGATGGATGTCTGGGACTGACTGGTTTCCTTTATACACTGTTAGTGTAAATATACCCCAACACATGTTGAGTGTCGTGTATCCTCGTTTCCCTGGGGACCCTTTAGGCCGTAACACAGCCCATAAGAGAACAGGAAAAGGGAGATGAGCTGTGTAAATCTCTTTACGCTCCATCCTGCCTCGCAGTGGGGAGCAATCTTTGTTGCTGTTCAGGTGCGCTGCTGTGTGGGAGCGTGGTCAGCTGATTGATACTGTACCTCCCTCTGGCCTTGTCTCACTCTATCTCCTTGTCTCACTCTCTCTGTCCTTGTCTCACTCTCGCTATCACGGTCTCACTCTATATCTGACCATGTCTCACTCTATGTCCTTGTCTCACTCTTTATGTCCATGTCTCACTCTCTCTGTTCTCGTCTCACTCTTTATGTCCATGTCTCACTCTCTCTGTTCTCGTCTCACTCTTTATGTCCATGTCTCACTCTCTCTGGTCTTGTCTCACTCTCTCTGGCCTTGTCTCACTCTCTCTGTCCCTGGCTCACTCTCTGTCCCTGTCTCACTCTCTTTGGCCTTGTCTCACTCTCTCTGTCCTTGTCTAACTCTCTCTGTCCTTCTCTCACACTCTATGTCCTTGTCTCACTCTCTATGTCCTTGTCTCACTATATATGTCCTTGTCTCACTCTCTATGTCCTTGTCTCACTCTCTATGTCCTTGTCTCACTCTCTATGTCCTTGTCTCACTATATATGTCCTTGTCTCACTCTCTATGTCCTTGTCTCACTCTCTATGTCCTTGTCTCACTCTCTATGTCCTTGTCTCACTCTCTATGTCCTTGTCTCACTCTCTGTGCGACAGTTGTAGATCCATCCACAGAGAAAGGACTTGCATGTAGTTTGGTTAGGGTTAGTTTGGTTATACTTGCATCACTTTGCATGTCAAGACGACCACATAACTGTCCACTAGAGAGCAGTCACTATGGCTACTGACTTACCATTCCTGCTATTCTGTAAGATTTCAGTGCAAAAACCTTTAAAGCACTGTTGAGTGTGTCAGAGTACACATTTTTCATGTTAATCACTGGGACACATGGAGGTGGAGGTAAAAATCAAAGTAGGGGAGTCTGTGTGTGGAATGACTGTGAGTTGTGTGTGTGTGTGTTCCTAATGGCCCGGGGATTCTTACGAGTGGGAATCTGTCCTCTTTCCTCTCCCATCAGGCCATGCTGCTGAGTCGTGACGGTCAGTACCTGCTGACGGGGGGCGATGGGGGTGTGGTCTCCGTGTGGCGGGTGCACGACCTCAAACAGCTGTTCACCTACCCGGGCTGTGACGCAGGCATCCGCTCCATGGCCATGTCCAACGACCAAAGGTAAACATTTGCGTGCTCACACACACACACACACACACAAGACAACTGTATTGTACCATACCATGAACAGCTTCACCTGGGCTAACTTTATGCTGTTAGTTACAAAGAGAACCCCGTACCGCCTGTACGTGTGTGATGCTAATATGGTAGACTGTCTTTAACAGTGCTTTAACAGAGCTTTAAACCAAGCTGGTGTGTGACCTGACCTTCCTGACGCCTTCTGCTGCAGGTGTATCATCACAGGCATGGCTTCCGGAAGCATCGTGCTGTTCTACAACGACTTCAACAGATGGCACCATGAGTACCAGACCAGATACTGAGCCATCAGCGTCTATCCTCTATCAACACTGTCTCCGACACCCAGCCCTGACACATCCACTGTTGTCCAGGACGCTATCACAATCCTGCCACTTGACTAAAGGCACTACTTATACAGTACTGATATCCTGAATGTATCAAAAAGAGCTGATCTAAAGAGATGAAGGAGGAAATACTGTCTGACTATGTCTAAAGTCTGAATTATTTTTAAAGAAGGGCATTGCTATATTTTGTAGATGATAAGAATTTCATATAAAATCTTAGGGTGGGGGGTGAATTACCTATGGTTGAACGGGGAAAAGTATATTTTTAGCTTGTAAGAGTCTATTTTCATCTCTTTGTGAGGGAAATGAGTGGAGGTAGCTAGAAAACAATATATTTGCATCTACTGTCTTAAGAATCCATATATGTGTGTACTTTAGGGTGAGTGATTTTATTATTTTTTTCAATAGGGAGTGAATTGTGGGGCTTTGTGTTTTTGCTGTTTTGTTTATCAAGTACTTTTTTCATAATCTTTCATGTCCGTGGAAATTGAAAGGAATATGAGTTAGTGCAAACTGACAGTTAGTCCTAAACATGGATACAAATAAGTAGCCTACATTTTCTATTTAAATGGACAGAAAATGCATTTCGTCAGGTTTTTGGTCAACTGAGATATCGCTTTCTTATGTGGTTTGAGTCCGACGTCATGAAGCTAGTCTAACAAAGATGTTTCAGAAGAAACTGTCTGTTGTAAGTTTATCTATGTTAGTCTCAATAATAGATGTCCTATAAATAGATGACTGTGTTACACATACTACTTAGATTCAGTTTAAGCCATCATCTGGTTTGGTGTAGATACCAGTTTAACCACAGTCGTTAGGACCTTCTAATCATGGGCTGTGTACTACACTCTCTGATTGGCCTCCTCTCCAAGGGATTAATAACAATGAGTTAGACAGCGGAACACATTGTTTCAGAGGGGAACAAGGGAAATTCCAAATGAAACGTGTCCATAGATCTTCTTTATCCCCTAGCTGTACCTGTCGCTTAACACGTTTACAGAGGACATATCAACGCACCAGTGCCCCCACCATTTTGGATCTTCAATGTCTTCGTCGACTACGGAGCAATCACCCCCAGCAATTGCAGTAAACACATCAACCAATCACATGTTGCAGTTAATTACTAGAGTAAACAACTTGGTAAACTACACTTTCCTGATTCTTGAACATTCCATTAGATTTTATATGAGCATGGGTGGATATGACCACATGTCAACTACCGTATTTTATGTATCGCTCAATATTTTGACCATCCATTTGGAACGAGTGCTTTTTGTGTGTTGAGTTCTGACAATAAAACTGAATTTTGTAATTTAGATAAACCTCATTTGATTATTTTGTTTCCCAAACCTACATATTATGTATGTCTGTCTACTTATCTACATTTAGCAAATGCTTCTATAGAAAAAAACAGATGTGGAACATCTGCCTCGCCTGGTGCAGCATTACATTACAGGTCTTTTAACTTTCACTTCCAGACAAAGGAAGAGAAATAGCAAGAAAAAAATGGGAAGACCTTTAGAAACACTACCAACTAAAGGTGGGGGGGGGGTCGAAAAAAGTCAGTGTGCATGCTCTGAAAGCTGGGGCAGTACTGCAACAGCCTGGGTTCAAATCCAGCCTTCACCCTTTTCTGTATGACTTCATCCCTCTACATTATTTTCCTGTCACACTTCATTTCACTGTCCAATACAGCATGTCAAACACAATCCACAACTCAATAAACTGAGGGAAATAACCACACAACAAGTGTGTCTAGTTTCCTACAAGTTGTTGTATGAAAGGTTTGTCTTTCATACAACAACTTGTCTTTGGTGAAATGGTTCAAGCAAATGAATAATTGAGTGTCGAACTTCACAGGGACCTTCTCATAGACAAACATCAGCCATGCCCATCAAGTGTTTGGTTCCTTGGGAAGTCTCTGAAAAGTGTCAGCATTCCCTGTACAGCCTGGAACACTGCATTTACGACCGTAGGCCATTTTCAATATCCTTGAAAAACTTCCAAACTTTCTTCTTTGTAATTCCAGTGGAAGTACACAGAGCATTTTTTTTTATTAGTACATAAAAAGTATATATATATTTTTTTATGTAAGCATATATTTAATCGAAATGTGATAAAAAAAAAAAAATTGTGAGGTACCAAAAGATTTGTGAGGTACCAAAAGATTCCCACCCCTGCTACCAACCTATCTGACCATAACAAATATTATTTAACCCTCGTGCTGCCTTCGGGTCACATGACCCAAAGGTTCATAACAAACCATCGTTGTGTTTACCCAATTTTACCCAATACAAAAACAAATAAAAATAATTTTATTTTAACCATTCCAATGTGGGGGGTCTGAGACAGCCCGACAGTTAAAAGAAAATGCTTCACTTTGTTTTTGTATTAGGTAAATTTGTCGCAATACGACGGTGGGTCACAATGACTGATGGGTCAGAATGACCCGAAGATAACACAAGGGTTAAACTGACGAAAACAGAAACCAAGACAAGTTTAAACAAGGCTTCATGATCTTGGAGGCCTACAGTGCCACCTAGTGGTAAACAAACAATACTTTTTATGTAACTTAAATAACTTAAAAGTTTTGATGGATGAATCTGTACCATATCTGAGTGACAAAATCACAATATAAGGATATCTTTTTTTAGGGGAAAGGGATACAGAGGGAAGGCCCTGGTCAAGCCTAGGTTATTTTTTAAATATGCAACATGCACTCACATATTAATAATGACAATGACACATCTCCTTGATAGACATTTATTGCATACTTAAGTTATCTGAAGTATTCCTATTAGAACATTATAAAGCGTTAGAAGCAGCTAAAGTTGCTAATGGCAGCTGCCTAAACTATAATTGTTGCTGAATCATGACATTGTGGTGCTTTTCCAGGTTTGTCTTTGTCTTACAAATTTTCATGACCAGATCACAAACCAGATTTAGGATTGAATGAACATGAGCAGAGGAGCTAACATTCTTAAGAGTATCAGCTTGACTTGTGTGTGTGTGTGTGTGATGAGCCAGAGAAGAGCCCACAACATGCCTACAAGCCCATGAGGGTGGGCACTGGAGCCATTGTCAACATCAGACTCCTATTGTGAGGAACTGCAGCTACAAGACAGCATGAGTATGCTAGAGTATGAACTTTAAAACAAGTACATCTAAAGAAAGTCAAAAAGAACATATTCACATCATGTCTAGTCATGTGTACAAAAAACAAAAAAAATCATGAGGGTAAGGATCAATTTCCCAGGATGTTTTTTAAGTCAAGCTGGTTTTAGGATAAAGGCCTCTCCAAACTGCTAAACTCCCATAAAGTTCACAGGCACCTCTTCTTGTCAACACACATTTGTCATGTTGTTTGTTTCATGGTACAGGAGCCATTGCGGGTCAATCACAAGTTGCCTTACTGGCAAAGAAAAAGAGTAACATTTGTTCAACTAAAGATTTCTTAAGATATACAGCTACAAACATGTATAATAACAACAGACTACACTCACGCCAAAAAATACACTTTTAACATTGTGTTTGTGTATGTAAAGCATGCGTGTACATGTACCAACAAACTCATCGTCAATATAGGGCGGACAATAAATAAGTAAAATAACAAACAGTTTTCATTCTTCATCACATCAACCACACAGAACTCTCACAGCAGTGAGCAGTCAAGACACCCCTCAGGTATAAATACACACATACTGTATATACAACCAGCCAAACATACAAAAAACCTCAACATCCTTCTAATTGCCTGGGAATTAGCTATAAACACTCTGGGGTTGGGAACAGCAGTAAGGGTTCTGCTACTGGGATAGAGGAAGAGGAGGCGGGGGTGGAGGTCCTTCTAATCCCCTACATGCAACACACAGTCCTAGGGATTGAGGACTGGATTAAGGGTTGACAGGGTGAGGGAGGGAGGCGCACTGTTGCCATTCCCCCCAGCTCAGGGCTCCCCGGCAGAAGCAGCAGCTTCAAGCTCGATGCCAACTGGGGGGGACAAGGGAGGGGTGGCCTGGCCCCTGGTACAGGACTGGGAGGTGTTTGGCAGGGGAGGAGTAAGGGGGGAGACAGGGCTCTTGGGCGTGGTAGGGGAGGAAGGGGAAGACCTGGTGGGTTTGGTGCCAGGGGAGGAGGGGGGGCAGGAGATTGTTTGGGTAGGGGATGTGGGGGAGGGGCAAGTGGCGGGACAGGGTGCGGCCAAAGGGGAAAGGCAGGAAACAGGTGAGTTAGGGGCGGAAGGAGAGGGGCAACTGAACAGCAGGGGAGGGGCAGAGGGCGAGGGGGAGTCAAAAGGATGGGTGTATGTAAGACACAGGGATTGGCTGAAAGGGGAGAGGGTTGTCACTGGAATCAGAGGGGCAAACGGAGAAGAGGGAGATGTTTTTAGCTTGGAGGGAGAGGAGGGGGAGGAGCTTATGGTAGGAAAAGACTGGGTGAAGGGAGGAAGGCAGAAATTAAGCCTGGTGGGGGAGGGGCACCTGATGGGCGAGGACTGACAGGAAAGTGGCATGAATGTGGGCACAGGGGTTAGAGTGAACATGGCCATCCCTGGGCTGGGGGGTGCCATTAGAGGGACAGTCTTGGGAGGAGAAGCCAGTTTGGTGAGCGAGGTTGGCTTCAAGGGCGACCCAGGATTGGTGGGCGACACTGGCAGCATGGGAGAGGCCAGCTGGGTTGGTGAGGCTGGTTTGAGTGGCGGGGGAGGCGGAGCTTTCTCACCAGACAGAGCTGGTACTCTCAGACCCTGGCGCCGGCAATTCAGCTGGATGTTCTCCTTATCGAGAGCTGTGTTCTGGAGAGAGGGCAAAGAGAGTCAGGACACTCACGCACATACACCCACACACACCCAAGCACACACACGTGCACAACGGAAAAAACACAAACCACGAGTCCACACCACTCAATAGTAATTAAAAAGGCAAACAAGAGAAATAGTGAGTGGGTAAATCTCTAGTGAAGAGTAATCACATTGCCTAACAGATCACTTTTAAAATCTTAATAGCCAACAATTAACATTTACCAAAAGAACTACACCAATAAAAAGAACATGAAACACACGTCAATGAGTGAAGAACAGAGAAAAATGAAGTAGCTAATGAGATGTGGACATTCATACATGTAGCGTGTCGCTAACGACGTGCTAACACGTGCTTCACAGCAGAGTGACCCAAGCAGAAAGCCAATCCTAGCATGTCATCTGTGCTGCTCAGCATGCTAATAAGGGAAAATGAGAAGTGTCTCCAAATTGATTTTTGCAACAAAAAAAAAAAGAGTAAATCGAAATTGCTGTTGTGCTATAATTGCAGACAGACGAAAGCCTGACTAAGTTGAACTGTTGGTGTTTAATTCTCATTTCCCCTTTGATGAGTCTTACTGGCAGTAGAGAAGAGGCGTTGCAGGGGAGAGTATTAGTACGTACCATTGCCTTGGAGCTAATTCAGAAGGGTGGTAAATGCAGGTGCATGGGATGGGTGCGGCAGGAGTAGAGGGGGGGGGGGGGGGGGGGGGCAAAGGGACAGAAACTAGTCTTACTCACAGCTCAACAAAATAAAGTCAACAAACACGCACAAAAAAGGCACAGACAACAACCGTGGTCTTGGGGACAGTCAAGACTTGATTGACTGAACCAGAGAAAAGATTCAGCCCCAAGACCAGGGTGGGTGACCATGGACGTCAGCTATGACAAGCATCAAAGAGCACTAGACCTAGGGTGACCAGACGTCCGGATTTCGTTCCGGACAGTCCGATTTTCCAGCCCTTTGTCCGGACCGCTGTTGCGTGTCCTCCTTTTCCCCCTTTTGTCCTCCTTTTTGACCCTGCCTGCCCGCCGTCGCAATTTACCACTCGCGTGGGCTTTCAAATCCCAAAAAGAAAGACCTCCTTCAAACCTACGTGGAGTTCAGAACTCAACCAGCAGCAGAGATCAATATCATGCTTTCTGTAAGCTCTGTCGCATTGATATAGACGTGAGTAGTAGGGGGAAAGGGGCTTTGGAGCGGCATGCCTGCGCTAGGCAACGGCACAAGGATAATGCTAGTTCGGAGCTAACTAGCGTGCAAAGTTAATATATAACATAACAATTGTAGTTGTGGTGCTTCTAAATATTCGGTGGGTACTACCAAGTAAAAAAGTCCCTTTCGAGCCCTGCAAGAAAATGGACATTGATGTGCAGTATAAAATGTGGCTTTTCCTGTAATAGCGCAGTTTTCATTTTGTCCACCAGGTGGCAGTGGATCACCACGTTTAATTTACTTGAATGGATTTAATGAAACAAAACAGAAAAATGTCTCCAGATTATTTGGGCAGTTCTAAAATCAAAGTTCAAGTTCAGAAAAGTGCTACTGTTAATGCGACAGTGATTGCGATGAGAGGTTGGCAAAGTAGGTTTAGAGCAGCCTTAAGCGGTGAGTTCTTTCCAATGTAGTGCCAAATATCCAGCCCAAGTTAAAAAGGAAACAATACACACAAAGCAATGTGCACATTTTAAATCAGACAACACTCTGAACACAGTCTGGCCACACAGTGTAATTGAGGGGATGGAGTGAGGCACGAGTGGAGGACGAGAAAGAGATGATGAAGATGAGAAAATGAAATAAAAGGGGAGAGCCTGTTGGTGAAGAGCAGCGATGCAGAGAGGACGCTGCAGGAGAGAGTTAGGCCCATGTCATTCAGGGCGGGCAAGACGTTACTAAGCTGACCGCCAGGGAGGGAGAGAGAGAGAGAGAGAGAGAGAGAGAGAGAGAGAGAGAGAGAGAAAGAGCTATAGGGCAGTCCAAGGAGGCGGGGTGGGGAGAGGGAGTTGTACCCATTGGTCTGCTCCAGGCTTCTCCCCCGTGGTCCTGGTGTGGGATGGGAGGAGGGAGGGAGGAGGATGGATTGATGGAGGGAGGGAGAAGAAGGAGGAGGACAAGGTGTGCAGACCAAGCTGAGCCAAGGGGTCTGGCCTGTGGCTTACACCTCAAACTGTCAAATGAGATTTATAACAGGTGAGCTGGGCCTGAGGTTTGATGGAGAAATGTGCTTTGTTTGTGTTTGTTTTGCAGATGTTGTTGAACCCTGTGGTGGAACCCTCTCCTTGCGTGCATGTGCTTGCACATTTTGTCAAGAAAAGTAATGACTGACTGCACAGAGCGAGAACACAGGAAGTGTCTGTTCACAACAGGAAGTGACCTATCTGAAGGGGCGTGAGCTCAGGAATCAAGACAATTAAAACAACAAAACATACAGGAAGCAGTGAGAAGCCTAAGACACTGTGTGCACTGTGTGGACCAGACAACACTGACAGTTAGGACACTAAAGTTCAATGGACAGGAAAATAGGAGATGATGAAATCAGCTTTGATTTAATCTTAAACGGTTGACTTCTGCTTAACACCGGGGGCAGAGATTACAAGGGCAGAAGTTTAACATTACTTTCCCATCAAGCTGGATAATCTTTTATGGTCTTTTTGAACAAAGTTCTTATGTAACAGATGTAAGACTGTGATGAATGAGTCAGGTTTTAAATGCTGGTTCTAGTTTGTCCTATTCAGGATGTCTGTGTGTGTGTGTGTGTGTGCCTGTGTATGCATGTGTGAGAGATAGAAAATGTGGGTGTGAGGATGGCAACATGTGATGAGACGTTTGTGGACCAAAAACCATGAGACCGTACTAGGAACCAGTTGTGTGATTCCTGGGTGGGTAGGGAGGGGAGCAGCAGCTGGACTCACCATGATAACAGACACGGCTGCAGGGATGTTGTTGTGCTTTGGTGCTGCGCTGAAGTGGCTCCTCAGTTTACCTGTGACGTCTGACTGCATGTCGTTCTCCAATGCCGCATCATCCTGTCAACACACACGATTGTTGGAGACGGGGCTCATAGAGTAACACACACATACAAAAGTTATACACACACACACACACACACTAGGTTATACAATGGCAAAGCACACCCACACTGCCACCAGACACACATATTGGTGATAGATGTGTGTGATGGGAGTTACCGTGACCCAGGGGTGTATGAGCACATCCTGAGCTGTGTAGCGAGCCTCCACGTTCACCTGCAGCATCTGGCCAATCAGCTCCTGGCAGGACAACGGGGACAAGCTAGGTCAGGGTGACATCATCATCAGTGGCCTCTGCACTCTACAAGGCCCTTTTTTTTTTGTCATTGTGAACTCTCCGTGATGTGCCACAGACAGGCTATTGTGTGACACAAGGACCGCTCGGACACTACACCACCGTGAGCTCACACACAGACACGCACACACACACACATACACACACTGCCTCTCTCTAATAGACATGCACACAGATATTCACTGTGATTTCAAGCTGTTGATGTTACCAAAAGCATCATTTGTCTTTGTTTGAAGTAATTAGAGAAAGAGAGACAGAGAGAGAAAAAGAGAGAGTGTGTGTGAGAGGGAAAGAGAGAGTGTGCGTGCGTGTGTGTGAGAGGGAGAGAGAGAGTGTGTGTGTGAGAGGGAGAGAGTGTGCGTGTGTGATAGAGAGACTCATAACCTTGGCTGAGTCGGTGATGTTGTCCCAGTAGGGGGAGGGGAAGTCTAGCCGGCCCACCAGGATCTGGTCAAAAAGGTCCTCCTGGAGGTTATTCTCACTGCACGCACACACACAAACAGTTAATCGACCGCTGGAACATTACCACTCCAGGAAATGATCCTGACCTGTAACATTTTCTTCTGTTCTGAATGTTGGACATTGTCTAGCATTCATAAGTGGTTCTTTAATACTGAAAGTTTCAGAACCCATTGTACTTTTCTTTCTTTTGTGTGCGTGTTGTATACCTTCTGAAGGGAGGGAAGCCACACAGTAAGATGTAGGTGATGACTCCTGCTGCCCAGATGTCCACCTTCAGACCATACCTGAGGAGAGGGAGGGAGGGAGGGAGGGAAAGAGGGAGAGGGAGGGAAAGAAGGAGGGAAAGAAGGAGGGAAAGAGGGAGGGAAAGAGGGAGAGGGAGGAAGAGAATGGCAAACAGGAGAAACAGGCGAAGAGAGAAGGATAGATAATGAGATGTGCTGCATGGGTTTAGCACCTACACACTCAAGTTATTTTTTGAACAACCAGAGCTTATAACCTGATATCTACTCAACCACAGAAGTGGTGTCAAATGTTCAACGTGTTGATGTTGATTGAATTTCTTCACACAACGAAGACCTTTTAACATGGAAATTGCCTGTATTTAGTTTAGTATGAGCATTGTTTGTGACATATAGTATCCTGACACTGTTTTCATTGTTTTATCAACGCTAGTCAATAAATATGGATACCATCTCTGTTGCTATGGATACAGGCGGTCATGCTGCTTCCTTGGCAACTGTGGCCTAACGTCTGCACACAATTCTGGGAAATATTCGCTGCCTTTCGGTAAAGCCACTGAAAAGCATGGAAGACACAATTCCATTTTCAATCCCTCCTTCTCTATCCATTTGTCTTTAGGAGTCCATTCATCTTTCTCTCCTTCAGAACCCTCAATATATCTCTCTGTCTGTTTCTCAACACTCTTGTGAAGCAAAAAATAAATAAATGTGAGCGAACAATTGAACCATTGTTTCCAGCTGCAGCCTGTCTAAGGGCCCAGAAGAGAGTGGTACTCACCCAGACTCGGATATGATCTCAGGGGCCACGTAGGTGGGGGTCCCACAGACGGTGTGCAGGGGCCCCTCCACCACCGTGGCCAGGCCAAAGTCCCCCAGCTTCAGAGACTTGGTGCCGTCTGGGTGCTGACAGACCTGTCGCACGCACACAAATGACAGGCAAAGTTGATTAGGTTGGAAACACCAATAGCATTTCCTGCATTTTCCAGAATGGCAATGATAGTTTCATTGATAGAACTTTCTACACATCAGGAGAAAAAACAAGTAAATTGCTTGTTAACAATTCACATTAATGAGTAAGAGATAGCTCTTGATTTTAGTTTCTTGACATTGGAATATAAAAGATTGTGTAGACTTACCAGAAGGTTCTCAGGCTTGATGTCCCTGTGGACGATGTTCATGCTGTGTAGATACTTGAGGGCCCCGGCCAGGTTGAACACCATGGCGCTTGCGTCTCTCTCTGTGTACTTGGTGGAGGACGTGATGGCGTCAAACAGGTCTCCTCCCTGTGGGGTAGGTATAGCTTAGTGGTTAGAGGATTTGACAGCAAATAAAGAGGTTTGTTTATAAAGATAGCGTGGTTGGACTGAGGTTCAGGGGTCGAGCGCACCTTGACCAGCTCCATAACCAGGAAGAGCTCGCTGGTGGTGTCCACCTCTTCGATCAGCATGATGATGTTGGGGTGTTTGACCCTTCGCAGCACTGCCACCTCGTTCTCTATCAGGTGCTCCTGGAAACACACACACACACAAGCACACACACAACATACATCATATCCCCAATATTAGTATGGCTGGGCGATATATATATATTTTTTATTTTATTTTTTTATATTGTCAACAATGTTACGATATCTGATATATATCTCGATATGTTTGCATTTGCATTTAAATAATAAAAAAACTAGATTTTTGCCCCCATTATAAAACAAAAAAACAATTTAGATAGAACAGCTATGGTTACAAAGTACAAAATGTGTAGTGCAAATTTAAGCAGTTTCCATAACATGGTACTTGCAACTTGACAAAATGGACCTCACGTGTGTTCATGTGCGCTCGTGTGTGTGTGTGTGTGTGTGTGACCAGGACAGATTAGATGAGAGACTCCATGAATAAATCACATTGAGCCTATAATGTAATTCTATAGGATTAGAGAATCAAAGATAGAGACCTAGAAGTCCTGCTGTGGTCTTAATAATGCAGGGTGGAATATCACCTAGTGTGTGTGTGTGTGTGTGTGTGTGTGCGCGCGTGCGTGTCTGTGTGCGTGTGTGTGCGTGTGTGTGTGTGTGTACCATACCTTTCCACTGCACTTGGCCTTGTCAATAATCTTCAGAGCGAACTCTTTCCCAGAGGCCCTGAGTATGGCAGAAGCACATGGTCACGAAACAATCCTCTGAACGCTGGACTATTAACGAGCTGAAAGGCTGCAGCTCAAAGCATTAAACGACTATGGACAACTTTGAAATGCTAACCAGCTTTTTTTTCCTTTTTTTCCTCTTTCCATCACACACACGTACACATTCTCACACAAACACAGACAGACAAATGTGCACATGCACGCACATGCAGACGCACAGAGACACACAGTCTCTCCCTCCGATTAGAGGACTCATCTGTATTCTGACAACTGAGCCTGCTGAGTCAGAGAGAGAAGAAAGGGAGAGAGAGAGAGATAGAAGGAAAAGCCTAATGAAGCAGATTTCACGGGCTAGATGAGTGTTCTGTCTGCTTGACACTGAGCGCTTGACGTCCGCCTCTAGGAAGCTCCACCAAGTAGTTATGACATGTGACGTGGAGCTTGCTAAACTGCTCTGAAAGCTCCTGATGACCATGTGAAGCATTCAACCTCTGGCCAATACATTGTTATATGACAAGCTTATGTCAGACAAGTGCTTAATTGAAAGGAGAATGTTTTCCCCCTTTCAAAGGCTTAGCGGTTGACTTTGCGGTTAGCACGGTCAGTAGACAAGGTCATGATCCGTACCTCTCCACGCATTCCTTGACCACGGCGAAGTTTCCGTCTCCAATGATCTTGCCCACCCGGTACTTCTCCAGCACGCTGGAGGACGCCAGACATCTGTTCCCGTTTACTGCTGGAGAGAGACCTGCATTACAACGGGGCAAGTTGCCACTGGACGTTAAATGTCAAGCTTAAACGTCAAAGAACTGCAAATCCCAGACTGCTTTGTTGCCAAGCTCAGAGTGACCAGCATGTTCGTCTGCTGGAGTCTGTCAGCAAAGCTGCTGTGTGTTTCACTGCAATATAATAGAGTGGGCTGTGTTCAGAGCAGGGCCAGAGGTATTATGCAGGCACACAGCCCAAGGACATCCTGTTTCACCCACCACTATGGCAGGCCGTTGACATTGTTTGACTCGGATGTGTGTGTGTGTGGACACGCACACACATCACACACACACTTTCTCAGCCTGTGTTGCTGAGAAAGCAAATGTGACTCAGACCCTTTCATGTGCCAGGAAGATTTGGGAACATGTTGACGAAGCATTGGGGGTATGATGAGTTGGCGCTGGGACAGTGTCCGTGCTCTGTGCTGGGGGTGAGTGAGTGCAAGGAGATGTGTGTCTGGCAGACAGAGGTGTTTCAGAGGAGAATAGAGGGATGAAGGGAGAGATACCCACCCTCAGGGCTCAGGTGGTTGATGTGCTCCTGGTGGTTACTGGACGACCTGTTGATGTTGGGCGCAGACGCGTGATGCGAAGGAGGGATCTGGCGGAGGAGGGGAGCGAAGGGATGAGAAACAATAGACCTGGATGGGCGTCACTGTGGCAACCGGAGGTTAATCAGACTCAGCGGATCAGATGTCAAGATTGGCCAACCTGGCGACATGCACTCCCCACCGTCGACACACATACGGCAATCAACATAAGCCAATTAATGGCAGGGGACAATGGTTTGTCAGCCTACATCTATGGGGAATCAAGCTGTGGGATTTAGACATTTACATTTAGTCATTTAGCAGACGCTCTTATCCAGAGTGACTTACAGTAAGTACAGGGACATTCCCCCTGAGGCAAGTAGGGTGAACTGCCTTGCCCAAGGACACAGTGTAATTTTTGGCACGGCCGGGAATCGAACTGGCAACCTTCTGATTACTAGCCCGACTCCCTCACCGCTCAGCCACCTGACTCTTAGAGAGACAATTACTAATGCCATTGTATTTAAGTAGCTCGCAGTCTAATTCCATTACCCGCTGTAAAGTCTAGCCTGACAGGCTATCACCCCTGAGTAACCCTTACATGATACAGTAACAGCATACATCACTCAGTATGCAATATAGTGTATCAATTACAAGCAAATTCCCTTGACCAATTACTGGTAATTAAGACAAATAGATGTTAAATACCAAAAAGGAAATCAAATATTTTTTGTAACACCATTGTAGTTTGATAGCAAGTTATGAATTGCCGAACAGCTAAGGCAGGTCCATCTTCTGTTGACTCAAATCACACCAAAAACTTTGAGCCTGCTATCTATAGAACTAAGATGGGTGCATTCGGCCTTTGGAAAGGATGGCCCGAGGCAGTAAAACAAAAACAAAAAAGGTGTTCAAGAATCTTAGTAATGGATCTCCTACAAAGACACTTATCGGCAGAGCAAAGAACAGACTAATGGCTAGAGATGAATAATTTGTGGGAGTGGGATTTTTCTTGAAACACCCTGTCTTGGCTCTTTAAATAGGTTGGCCTTTTCATGACAAGGAGATTTTTAGACTTCTAGGGTTGGGGCCTAGCGACATACTAGCCGAGTCATCTTTTCTATAATGCAGGGACAGGTTCTTCAACACCTCCAGGGGTACAAGAACCATTAGAGGTGTATCCTATAGCTTGGACGACGGGATGGGATCTATAATTCAACATACAGTACTGAGTAGAGATAAATATATCAGGCGCACTGGGTGAATTAATGCATCTTTCTGACAAATCTTATGCAAAAATTGCAAGCTGCAGCAATTCTTTATGGATTCATGTCATAGTCCACTATTTACTATTTACCTCTTTCCCAAGACTCCTGCACTGTACAAATGACCAAGGTTCTGAAGTTGTGAAAACAATACCAGTTGGTGGGATAATTGTTCTACAATCATGCCCAAATCTATGCGGATGGATAAGACTGAGGACTTAGCCAGAAATAGCTTTTTTCCTGCCAGCTGGCGGAACGGTTGGAGTACTATTTCTAGAATCCGGCAAGCCGCTTAGTCTCTGATAGACATTTGATTAATAAGGTCAATTAATGTGGTTAGCACAGAGAAGCTAATATGATGGCAAACTTGTATTTTCTGTATGAAGCACGTGACTGATTTTCTAGTTGACGATGCATATGAATAAATATGATGATCCATAATGATGATAGTGAAAAGTGTGTTACGGAGTGTGATTCACCTTGAAGCTTCTGGAGCTGCCAGTGGGGGAGGGGGTGGAGGACTTTGTGGACTTTGGGGTGGTGATCTGACTGCTGGACATGCCATTGACTGGAGAAAAAAGGACAGGAGAGGGAGAAGAGGAAGAGGAGAGGCGGAGGAAGAGGGGTACCCATCATTTAAATGTGTCAGACATAATAAGAACCTCTGAAAATTACTTGATTCCATTCAGCAGTTGTTGGTCATGTGACCTCTACCAAGGTATGGATCGTCATCGCTTCACAGCAGGAAGTTAAAGCGTATGCATGTGTTTGCATGGTGTGCGTTGCCTGTGTGTGTGTCAGTGTGTCTGTAGAGGGGCGGGGTGCTGTGGACAGGTGTACATGTCTTTGGTGGGTGACAGAGTGACACTATACTGTAGAGAAAGTAGTTAACAACCCCCCAAAAACACACACACACACACACTTTACTATCTTGTGTGTCTTGGGGACCAGAATTCAATTAGAAGAGCTAAGTAAAGTCAGATGAAGGATGCTAATTTGGTATATGGGCTTGGAAGAGGCGGGTCCAGAGCCAGCCAGAGATTAGATGACTTCAGTACAGGCGAGCACTGGTGGCTGGGCCAGGGCCAGAAAGAGGATGAAGGAGAGGGGAGGGGAGAGAGATGGGGAAAGAGAGAGAGGGGAGGGGAGAGAGATGGGGAAAGAGAAAGAGGGGAGGGGAGAGAGATGGGGAAAGAGAGAGAGGGGGGAGGAGAGAGAGAGGGAGGGAGAGAGGAAAAAAGAGACGGGAGGGGTGGAGAGGGATGGAGAGAGAGAAGAAGGTGGCAGGGGGTAAAGAGAGGCAAGGGAGAGTGAGAGAGAGAGAGATGGACCTGGGTAAGCAGAGAGGGAGTGTGTGCTGGACAGAGGGAAAAATAAACCAAAGGGAGAAAGAGAGAAAAAGACTTGAATAAACGAGTGAAAGGAGACAGAAGGCTGGGTGTTCGGTGGTCCAGTCCTTCCACTCTCACAGTAAGTGCTGCAGCGCCCCCGGCTAGTCTCAGACCAGCCACCAGGGAGCAGCAGACAGTGGTCCAGAGGTGACGCTCCATCAGCCACAAGGTCAGCCTATGGTCACGGGTGTAACTGAGCTGGAGATACATCACTTGCACTGGGATCTCCAGTGGTATCCTGGGGTACGATTGGTCGGTTGAGAGGGTGGGCGTGTATTAGGTCAAAGTAATGCCAAGCTCAGTCGGTGGGGCTGTGAGGCTCACCTGGGGATTTGATTGGAGACTGGCTGGTGGAGTAGTGTACTGTTCTTCTGGCTGTGAACAGAAATAATACTAGTGTTGTATTATCTTCTAAACTCTTAGGTCCTCTGGGGCCTTTTGCATGGTAGGTCTTGACAGTCTGGAAGGTTCCCAGGCCACATGTCCAAACTCACGCCAGTCTTTACTGTACTGTACAGTAGCCCTGACCAGGTGCAAGGCTTGCTTAGCGGCTGGCCTACCCTCACCAGGTGCAGATCATCATGCAGATTGCCTTGTCCACAAAGACTAAACTAAGCCAGACTCTTACTCTGCAAAACTGAATGTTCAATGTCAAATCTAACGTCAAAAACCTAAAAGATTTTCAACAACCATTCGAAAAGTTTAAAATTACTTCATGAAAACCTGCCAACTTTTAAAAACCCTATGACCACACTGACTTTGTAAAACACAAATTGCTTGTCTTGTCCAAGCAGCTCGGCTTGTCTAATGGAAATGCTCAAAGTCCCACATTTTTTATGTCTCACTTAGGAATTTGGAAGAAAGAGGTTTTGACAGAGAGTTTGACTGAGTGCACAACATCAATTAAAGTATTTGTATACTTTTCCGTGCCATGCTCTGTGTGTGTTGGGTATAATGTATGTGTGTGTGTGAACGTACTAGTGCCCGGGGACTTGCTACGGCGGGAGAGCCCAGGGCTCTTGGACCCAGAAGCCCGTACAGGAGTCGGGGAGCGAGCAGAGTAGGAAGACTTCAGCACCCTGCATTCTGCAGAGAACAAAATATGATTAATACCACACACACACACACGAACGCAAAGACGCATGCAGACAAATAAGCATACTTTACTGGCACATATAAAGATATGAAAAGGAGCAGTCAAAGTTAAAGTGAGGGACTCAGGATGGAAATGGATCACCATCCCCATGGAGCACACTCGCTAGCACAGCAGACACATCCACGACAGAGAACTGTCAAAACTCTGCGAGCACAGAGGCAAGAGTAAATATATTTATTTATAACTCTGTTTATGTTGGGAGTCAGGTGGCTGAGCGGTGAGGGAGTCGGGCTAGTAATCAGAAGGTTGCCAGTTCGATTCCCGGCCGTGCCAATTGACGTTGTGTCCTTGGGCAAGGCACTTCACCCTACTTGCCTCGGGGGGAATGTTCCTGTACTTACTGTAAGTCGCTGTAAGAGCGTCTGCTAAATGACTAAATGTAAATGTTGCAATTCTCATTGATGATTCACATGGTAGGATTCGGCTCTTCATAAGTGTTAAGCCTTCAAAACAAGTGTAACATGACAGTTTGGTGCAAGACATTTTCCAAAAAAAGCAGCACACGTGTCGAGCGAGGCTGTTGTAAACCCGTAAAATATTCACGTCTGTAATTAGGGTCCGGTGACTTAAGTTTCCTGCGTTGAACGCTGCTTAACTGTGCTGTGCATAACAGGGTAATGAGGCCGGTGGAAAAAAAGAATGTCAAATGGGTGTTAATTAGGCTGTGATGGTTACACTGACACAACGAACACACAGGCACAAACAGACACACACAAGGTAGAACTAGCAGTTTGTCACATCCGGAAAGGAGGATACTGACCCAGCTTAACATGAAACTTTAACAATTTCCTGAGCCTTGGAGTTTTTTCTGCACAAGGACAACTAAACCTGGAAGGTCCAAGGTTTTTCTTGATCATGTAACCACACCAGTCTATGGCATTGTGCAGTTCTCTGTTGATGTGTTTGTCTTGGCAAGAGAATAAAGAAGGCCTTTTCTTTGTAAACTGACTGTAGAATTACTGTTAAATACAATGACTTTCAACAGCTCCGGTAGAGTAGCGAAGAAGTTAGAAGGAACTTCCTTCTTCTTTTTTTTTGTGTCACAGACCTAATTCCTCAAAGTAGAGCAAAGCAGGAAGAAGTAGAACGCAGGCTCCAAACTGATATACAACAGTATCTGAGCCCTACGTTCTATAAACTGTGTTTCTATTAACACAGAGGTGTGTATGCGTGTGTGTGTGTCTGTTAAAAGTTAAGGGCGCTAAACTGACTTAACATAACAGGATGCTGCTGCTTGGGAATAGTTTGAGACCTGAACTCTAAAATTAGCTTCTCTGTTCCCCCAGAACAGACTTGGGTTTTGGATACAGTACAGCCTGTACACGGTCCCACCTTATCTAGCACAGCGGGGAGGGAGAGGGGACCGCAGAGGGTGGTGGCAGCGCCCTGCTTTAGATAACAATGGATCGAGGCGCTAGGTCGCATCCTGCGTCGAGATATCTCCTCGGCCATCTTCTAAACGATTATCAAGAACGAGTGCTGTGAGGTTCTTTTGAACAGTGGGTGTGTACGCAATACGTACATGTATGCATCCTTACACTTGCATAGACTGCTGCAGCCGCGTACACACACACTCAAATAAAAGGCGCACGAACACAACACAGATGCAACCACTCTTTTCAAGAGAAGGATGGAATCTTGATGTTTTGAGCAAAATACCGGGGCAAATTCTAGTTTTAAAAGAGTTGGTTGATGATGAGCCGTGACCGTAGTCGCCTCTTATTCTGACACACACACACACACACCATCCTGTTATTTGCGCTCGTAAACGATGAAAGCAACTTGGCTTGTCCTCAAGGACCCAATAGGCCACGATGGAGAGAGGAGAGATGAGAGAAGGAGGCGGAAGAAGAGAGACACATCTTTTTTCTATTTCCACAGTCACACAGCTCGGCCACGTCCCGACACCCACGCTAGCATGCTAGCGTACCACAGAGCCACATCCAACATGTCCTGGAGTAAAGATGGGGCGAGCTGGGTGTGGCTGTCGGAACGTGCCCTTAGGGGGAGGGGTTAGTTTAAGTCAGGCCTACCGGTCACGAAGGCTGCAGAGGCCTTACCGCTGTGGTCCAACAGAAAGTCATCCTGGGCATAGCGGTGCTTCTCCGGGCCGCACGCAATGAACACGTCGTCGTTGCCGAAGAAGTCCTGCAGACAAATAATCTGGAGGGAGGGATGGAGGGAGAAAGGGAGAGAGAAAGAGAACAAGAGAGAATGAGTATGTTAAACTAGACATTTTAGATGGGGTAAGGTTGTTTCAAACACAAGTGCAGCTCCAGTGTCATCGCTACGCCTCCCTATTTACTGGGCTACAGGCTAGGTAGCCTAGCATACAGTGGGATTGGGGGATGAGGAGGAGGGACAAGGAAGTGTTCACGCATCAAAACACTGAGGGTCTCATGTTGTCATGTTACAGTACTGCAGTGTCACAGCGAAGATGTTGGCCATTTGTCTGTCTCTCTTTTCTTTCTTTCATCACCGTTTCCATACCTCTGACTTTCTCCATTCTCTTTCTTGCACTCTTTTCTACTCCTTCTTTTTCTACTACAAAAGATAGACTTTAATTACTGTACGCAGGCAGACACACTCATTAGCTCTCCTCCAGTGTTCTTCCCAGGCGTGCGCTAGTTAGTGGGTGGACATGGAGGATTAAGATCTCTTTATCATCTTCATAATCCTCATCTCACCAACACACATGGTCCAGAGTAGGCAGATGGGACCCACAGAAAAGCTTGGGGGCGGTATGTGTGTGATGTGTGGTGTGTGCTGGTGTGTAGTGTGTGTGTGCTGGTGTGTAATGTGTATGCAGGTGTGCCTCAGCTTGGAGGCAGCTGGAGACCAGACTGTTGAAGGCACCTAACCACGTTCCATATCCCTGAACCGCGTCACTGGGAAGAGAGAAGCCAATAAAGTGAGAAAAGAACAGAAGAGGGGAAAGAAAAGGGGGGAGGGATGTTGGGAAGTGTGGGCAGAGCCATAGCTGTACCACTGTGTCATATGCTGGAGGGAATATCTACAACACAACAATGTAAGTGTGCTTCACTGAGTTAACGGAGTGCAAGTAAAAACAACAATGGCCAGAACTCTCCTTGTTCTGCATCTGCATGTAGCACTAGCATCGTCCGAGCTCTGGTTGTAGCTCTAGTTCCATCTCGTTTGGGCTGTTAAGACTCGGTCAAAGCTCTCGCATATTGACTTGACAGCATGTTGAAAGGAACGACAAAATCAATAGCCATAAAAGGCTTGTGTGTGTGTGTGTGTGTGTGTGTGTGTTTGTGTGTGTCCAGCAGGTTATGGCAGCTCATCAGACAAGCCCTTGGGTGGCATTATGAATAGATGGAATGGTAGCCATTCCTCAGTCAGGCCCCATTGGTGGAGCCTGGCAGAGGCCAGCACCACCATATGTGCAGAGTTGCCGGTGTCGACATGGCACCGGTCCCACGTGGGCGAGGTGATGGACGAGGTGAGAGGCAGAACGCCGTTATTTGGTACTGCCTTGTCCTTGACCTTACGGATTAGCATAGGTCTACACGTAAACAAGTATGTGTTATATTATGTGTTACGTAAAGGGGTTATATCCACACACACACACAAACAGGTACGGCTGTACTCATTCCTAATCATATGTCAATGTCAGCGATCACAATGTAAAGCTACTTTACTGACTCCTTCTCAATGACGCTCTCTCGGTGAGAGGAATCGGGGGTGTCACAGTAAGAAGCAGCAGTACCCGAAGGCTTAACTTCAGGCCTCTGCAGTGTGGACGGGCATGCAGTCCAAGAACATGCTGCAGTATTTTTCCATTCACCCTACCAGAGTTCGGGAGGGAGGGGGGCGGGGGGGGGGGGTTGGTGGTTGGTGAGACAGGGCCAGCTCAGATTGCTAAGGCAACCACTGTCCCCACCAGATTGCACATTGACCGTGATGACATCAGCAGGCAGGGGACCTTGGGGATGGCAGTGAACAATGATGTTAACGTGGATGACATCACAACAGAGATGACATCACAACAGAGATGACATCACAACAGAGATGACATCACAACAGAGTGCCCACGGGGGATATTACCTGAGTGGTAAGGCTCAACAGATTCCAGATCTACACACCGGTGTGCAAGTAGCGTAAATTCCTCTTCTCTGCGGGGAATGACAAACTTTGTTGACAGAGCGGCCCAACTGCCACCTGGGAAATCTTAGTGGGCAGCAGCTGAAGTGGCTGGAGGCGGGACGGCGAAGGCCAGGGCATGTCTGTCCCCCTTATCAACCACTGCCTGGATAAACAGCCAATGGCTGAACTGTCACTTTTTGTGTACTGTAAAGTCTGGGACATTTGGGAGGGTTGAATGGCTGGGGGTGGGTTGTGTGTGTGTGGGTGGGTGCGTGTGTGTGTCTGTATGTGTGTGTGTGTGCGCGTGCGTGGAGGGGGGGTTCTGTTGTTGCTGTGGCTGAGAGGAGTATTAGTCTGTCTGACCTTTTTGTGATCTCTCTCTCTTTTCTTCCTCTCACTGTCGGATTCTGCCCTGCCCAACAACAGAGTGAATATGGGACGAAGACTTGAGCGTGTGTGTGTGTGTGTATGTGTGCTAGACAGTGCGATAGAGAATAACAAGAGAGAGATTAAGAGTGTATGTGTCCAGTAAAAAATAAACAAACAGCCTTCAGTTCCCTGTGGACTCAATATCAGATAAATGTCTATTTAGTAGGGTTCCAATTAAATGGTGACATCTCACGCCAGAAAAAAAAATCATCACAAATGAAAAAAACGTTAACAACTAATGTTTAAAACACCCAATCAAAACCTGGGCTATACCATCCCCAAAAGGCAAGTGGAGTCCCTCTGAACTGTCAATGCTGGAGGCCATTGAGCTAACTGTGACTGAAGGACAAGGGCAAAAAAACACTGAGAGATATGTTCACTGATAATTAAGAAACACCCAAACCTTGCCCATGAATACACCCAAGGACAAAAAAGATAGTTTACTTTAGATAGAGTACTTAAAAAAAAAAACAATGACATTTTATTTATCAAATTAAATATATTTGTTTCACAAGGCTTGAGTGAATTGGGTGAGTTACTGCTAGACAATGACCAACCCTCCCTCTGTGTAATGGTGCCTGTTCCCCCAAACGGTGATTCTGGCAGGTCATGATTAGAGGTTGTGTTGGGAGTCTGAGAGGGAGCGGGGGGGCGGAGGAGAGACACATGAAAGTACAGATCACGTCGCCTCAAGGCTGACAGCCTGATCGCTGTAATCATTGGGTACCTCCCACCCCCACTGCAAACACACACGTACACACACACACATCGTGATGCTGGTTCACATTTGGGTGAGGGTGACGAAAGGTAAAAGAGGTCCCTGTGTGTATGTGTGTGAGAGAGAGTGAGAGAGAGACACAGATGGAGAGACAGAGAGAAAGAGTGAAACAAAGGAAGAGAGAGATAGAGAGAGAGAGATAGAAAAAGAGAGAGACAGGAGAGAGACAGGGGGAGGAAAGCCTGGTTCCAGTGGCCTTCAGCAAGGTCGCAGCAAATTGCACAGCAACCTGGAAGAAGACAAGGTGCATTGTGGGATGAGGGTGTCGCATGCGGGGAAACCACATTTTCAGAGCTGGAGGCTTCACCCATGAAAACATGCTAATTCATGCACATAGCAAATGATCCATAATTGCATTTCTCATGATATACCATAGCTAGATACTTTGCTACTTATACTGGGTGGATTTGCAGAGTTGAAAATGCTGTTCACAGACATATTTTATCAGCCTAAGAATTCATTCTTAAAGATGAGTCCTTAAACTCAGGCCTACGCAGCTGCATGAGACGGCAGGAGAGAGAAGAAAAAAACCATGGGAGTGTTGAGGAAGGCTAAGCTTGTCATTAGCTTGCTCCCTGCATTAGCGATTAACTGCTAAATACTGGATGAAGTTTTTTTTTCTTTTTTTTTTTCTCAAGCTCAGATCTAATAAGGCTCCCATAACAGGATGGCTCATTGATTAGCAACTGCTGGGCTTAGCTTTGGTATTCCAAGGATGTTCCTGGTAAGACTTACTCAACAGCAGCAATCAAGCAGAAATTACTCGTCTCTCATTTGTCTTCTACTTGAGGGAACATTTATCATGAGAACCTTTAAAGGCGTCACGACAAGTCCTTTAAGATGAGGCCATTCATCAGATTGTTGGACCCACAATATACAAGCACTGTTTTGAAGGAAACAGAAGAGGAAAAAACAATGATCCATCCAACCCAGCCACACCACTATCAGAGGAGGTTTGGAACATTATCATATACCTCCCCTGGGTCAGAGTGGGAATCCTGGCTAACACTAGCTAGCTACAGCCCTGAGGTCTAGAGTCACACTCTGCAGCTGGGTCTCCCTGGTCTCTCTGAGTCATTCAGCATCTCTGCAGAGGGAGGTGTGGAGCCTGTAGGGTATACTGTACCACACCTCCTCTGGCTGTCTGAGAGGAGAGGAGGGAAGAGGAGAGAGGATAGTAAAGGAAAAGAGAGGAGAGGAGGGTTGAGGAGAGGAGAGAGGGTAGTAGAAGAAAAGAGAGGAGAGGAGGGAGGAGCTGTTTGGCTGGCTGGCTACACATGGTTTAGTAAATTGTTAAACTGTTAATAATTGACACACCCTGTGTCGTTCGAAAGAAAGAAGGGTCATTGTGTTTAGCCCGTGTGTGTGCAGGTACACACTGTAGTATCTGGCCCTGTTGGACTGTATTGCTCTAACAGGACGGCTCATTGGATAGCAACTGGGGAGTTTCAGTTTGATGCTGAACAACCTAACCCTGTTGTGGATGGTGGGGCAGGAACTAGATCAGAGCCTAATGTTACAATGTCAACCTTCCTAGAGAGAGAGGGAACAGAAACAGGGGCTCGGTCGATAACACTGGGGCATCCAGCCAGGGCTGGACAAACTCAACTAAACACTGGTTTGAGATCAGACGACAATGACTTGCTCACCCGCCCGCCGGACGCTGCCACGTTTTGGATGTCTTCCAGCCTCATGCCAACACCCCCTAACACAGACACACATACACACACACACACACACACAACACAACACAAAGACACCCTCCCTCCACACATACACGTCCGGATGCCTAGACTCTCTCTCTCAGTGCAAATGTTTTTTAGTTTTTTTTAGACAAACAGAAGTTTGTTATTGTGCGTTCTGAAGTGTGGTCTCTGTTCTGTGCCCACTGTCCCCCTGGGTCGAGGCTGGCCCCATGTACCAGCTGCGAGGAGGCAGGAGGGGCTCTGGGTCCTTCAGAGAGATGTGTACCTCGTCCTGGGCACTGCCAACAACGTCCTGCCCAGTCTACCATTGAAACAGAGCTTCTGGCAGTGTTCTGACTCGTATTTCCTCTGAAAGACTTTGTGCTCTGTAATCACATCCAGACTCTACGTTTCATCTTTTTTTAAATAAACACCACATGCTGCACATTATTGATTCCTGAACTGTATACTGTAAATGAACAAGGGGCTGTAGAGAGCACAACACATAGTGAGCATCATATGGCCCATTGTGGCCTCACTACACAGCGTGTACACATTGTGAACTCCTTTTCTCAAGCCTGTGACAGGTGGATAGTATCAACATGCTATGATTTGTGGGTGGTGTGGTCCATTCATTACGCTGGTAAACAATAGAGGCTATATGCACATTTGCTGGCTGTTGACCTAATTGGTGCCGTTTAATCCAGCCTTGGCCCTGAAAACTACTCATGCCTGACAATCAAACAAGGGCCCGGTGCCTGTTGTACCCTCCAGCTACAGGGAGGGAGAGAAGGAGGGAGAGGAGGGAGAGAAGGATAATCCTTGACCTATTCCATACATCTTCACTGGTGGGGAAGGGGAGGAGGGCTGAGTTTCAAATCAAAACAAATAGAGTGTTATATTCTATATTCGGAACCAGGATCAGCTAAGTGTGTGTGTGTGTTTGTGTTTGTGTAGCAGTGTGTGTGTGTGTGTGGGGGGGGGGGGGGCATTGTAACAGTGTGAGGGCCTCCCACAACCAAACAGGCTGAGCCATTCATCTCCTTTCATTGCAGATAATCCACCCCTGTGGATGGCTCAGTCAGCTCCCCTAACTCGAAACATGCACACTTTAGCACGCAGACACATGGATATTGGACAAAGAAACACGCGCGCGCGCAATTCAACCAAAAGACAGTCAGACACACACAACAAAACATGAAAGACATCTACAAAAGGAGCCACGTTGTAATAACAGACAAGGGCCTTGTCTGAATCTCCAAAAACCTTTATTTTTTAATACGTTTTCATCCAATTATCAATCCAGAAACAAATTGTCCCATTAGCCTGGCTCCCCTACGTATTCATACTGTTTATAACAGTGCTAGGGAGGCACTTCAGAGGGAGAGAAGACTGCAGTGGCCTCAATCATCCCAGGCCTCTACAATACAGTCCCCCCTCTGGATAACGAGCTGAATGTCATCCTGATTACATCACAAGGGGACATCCATTCATTCTACCAGGGTCATGGAAGAGCAGGCTATTACGAAGCTGTTCTATTTGCTTAGAATGGGCAAGGTGGTTGGAAAGAGAATACATCAGTTTGAAACTGAACAAACCCGGATGTCCAAGCGTGCTGTCAGGTTCAGGCTGCTCCAGTCAGGAAGAGGCTGACCACCTGAGGAACCTGAACTGGCTGAGGCCGTCGCTCTCTCCTCATTGGCTGAGGAAGTGTGACCCGTCTGGTTAGCGAAAGGGCAGAGCCCGCCTACGATCAATGTACAGGATGACACACGTTTGTCGATTACCCATGCCTTTGTGTATTTTGTGGAAGTAAATCGCTCATGGACGCTGACGACATGGGCCCTGCTTTAGCTAACTTAATGCGTTATGGTTGACGGCTTGATTAGCTAAATCTGGCCTCTAAGTGGATTTATGTTTATACTGTTATTCATTGTAATAATAAATGATGGAAAACACATGGAATATGAAATTAATGTGGACCTACTTGTCAGACTAGAAACCACTTAGTTCCCATGGAGATAAACCACGGCGTCTCCCGAGGGGAACAACATTACCCAGAATGCCCCGGTGTACAGACTGCAATTGGATCCTGTAACTTGAGATGCTGGTGAACTAAGCACTCTAGTTACCTGTTTCCAAAACCCCCAAGATGGCACCCCAAGTGCTTGTGCTGCTCTGCAAAAGGATTCTATTCTGGTTGTAGCCGGACTGTCTGGGAATTAAATTGTCAGCCCTGAAAAAGACCAAATAAGCTGTACTGTGGATATTGCCAACTCTGTATCCCCTGAAATAGCCTCATGTCTAATCTCTATCTACATGCTCCCTAATGCATCATATCCCAAGGCCTGGCACATTGCAGATTTACGGAGGTCAAAGGTTTTGATTCATTTTCTTTCCTAACGAGAACTGTAGCTCCAAAATTGAGACGATCAGCTAGTCAGCTGTGTAGCACAGTAGGAAACCAAGAGAGGGGGAGGAGAGGGAAAACAGAGACGTCGAGGAGGAGGGGGAGAGAAAAGAAGAGGGGGAGGAGCAGAAGCTGGGGGGGCAGTTGTATGCGGATCCAGAGATGGGGGTGGGGAGAGTCTCTCCATCCCTCCACCTCACTCCCTCTCTCCATCCCTCTCCTCCCTCTTTCTCCTGTGAGAGTAGTGCTTGGCCTTCACAGGGTCCTTATCTGAGCTCATACAATCATCTGGGTGCAGTCAGGCTCATGATGGTCCTATAGTCAGTTGTATGTGATAATCATAATGTCATCATAATGCTACCAGAAGAGTCAAGTCACCAAGGGGGACACTGGGGGCCTATAACACAGTGGAATCACTTGCATCTCAGTCCACACAGAGGGGTGATTCTGAAAAAGGCTACCTATACAGTCGCCATGGTAACGCATTGAGCAAATGCTTCTTAATTATTTTGTTTTGACAACAGATAAACTTAGTACTGTATAGCATGAGCAAAAATACGTTACTATAAACGTCTATGGAGAGTTGCTGCTGGTCCAGCAGGATAGGCTGGAGGTTTTTAACAGTTTCTCATTCTGATTCCTTTCCCGACCCAAATTGCTTGTATTCTCTTGCAGCCCATGCAGCTTTGAGATGCTAAACAGCCCAGAGTTTACTCACAAAAGCAGCAGCTGATTTTGTTGGTTGCCATTGGCACAGAGATATCAATTAACATTCGTTCAGAGAAGCAGCTTAGAAATCGACTGGAGAGAGTGGACTGAGGGCTGCATTGTGTAGAATATGCACACACACACACACACACACACACCTGACAGCTGCACTTTAACCCCCGCCTCCTCCCAGCTTATACGTCTAATTATCCGGTGCTGGTCAAGATCCCGGTGGGGGGGCTAGTGGGGGTTGGGTTTAGGGAGGGGATGGCGGAGGGTTTGGTGAGGGGGGAAGGGTGTAGTTGCTGACTGGGACCTGTGATTTCATTGTGGAGGAGCAGATGGCAGGCAGTGCTGGGGTGGCGTCTTTCGTCTGGTGCGCTCCGCTAAAGGGGTGAAGGGGTTTTGATCCACTCTCATTTATTCAAAGGCCTCTGTTGTCTTTTTGGTGCTGGATGGTGTTAGCCGAGATGCTAGTGGCTATGCTAAATTGAAAGCTCTTATTTGAAGGACTTAAGGAAGTACTTACACTGAGAAAGCCTTGCGAAGGCCCTAAACACAACCAATCGAATGTCTTTTGGAGGGAATTAAATTACTTGAGTGGGACTTTGAGATTTGAAAGTACATGCCAGAAAGTCTTGCTTAGCCATGAGAACAACAGCACCCAGTTAAGGAGTCTTGACAAGAAGGACTAGCTGAAATAACTCTTCTCCGAGGCCCTGTCTCACACCTTCCAAAGGACGTGTCAGTCTTCATAGAACATGATGTTATGGTACGACATCCCCCTATGCCTTGGGGAGAGCATTCACAGTACAGTACAGGCCTGTCTTGTGAAGTGTCACTTTATTCTTTTGTTGCTAGGCGGATGGGGAAAAGATGAGGCAAAGGGAAAGGAAGCCAAATAGTACTAATGTTCTTTTTTGTGTGTGTGTACGTACACAATGCATTTATGGCCAAATACATTAGAAGACAGGAAAACTTTGAAAGAGGTATTTAGACAGTTATACAATTATAATTCCAGAAACTAGTTTCTAGTTTCAACGGGTTCTGGTCAAACAAGCCAAGCAAAACAAAAACAAACGTTCCAGGTGGACAGTGTCATGTTGGACAGAAGGCCTCAGTATGCTTGAGGGGGAAAGGGGGAGAGAGAGAGAGAGATAGAGAGAGAGAGACAGAGAGAGAGAGAGAGAGAGAGACAAAGGGACAGAGGAAACAAGGAGAGATTAAGAAAATATAGAAAGAGAAAGGGACAGAAATACATAGAGAGAAAGGGCTGCTTGTTGGCTGAAATTCGTTCATGTCTGATGGGTGAGAAGGACATCTGTCACGTTCTCTTCAGCCCAGTCATGCCAGGCAGGCAAGATTGGCTGTGTGGTGCTGGGATGGTGGTCACAGGGGCAGGTGGGAGAGGCTGATTTAGACCTCCTCCGTTCGGATGGCAACAACTGTTGGGGGAGAAATTCTTGCCGGAGTATCGTGACTATGGTTCCTGAAATAACATCATGCTCAATGTTGATGTGTGAGCAGTAGGGGTTTAATGGTAGGCCTACATGTAGGCCTATTCGTACCGCAAATTCATTACATGATACTGACGTCACGGCTCGGTGCATGCAGTCAAAGAATAAATCTTCAGTCAGTAACAGGCATTTCTACTTTATGGAAACCGTGACTTCTGTGCACCGTTACACCCATGGTGAGCAGTAGTAATTGTTTGGGCCGAGGACATGCTGTTAACAAGCTATCACAACGGCATCAACAAAAACCTTTTGAGGAATCTGCTTTTCAGAACAAACAACAGTGTGGAATTTTTCTCTGTCGTGTGTGAGAAGTTAGGGTTAAATGACCCTCTGTGGAACATGTAGCTGTAACATGCAACGGGGGTTGCCTGCACCATCAGGGTATGAGAGTAGTCAAAAAGATGTAAACTAATGGAGTTGATCATTACGGGGGGAATAGAATGCACGTGACACACCCTGACAGGAAGCAGAGTGATCCATCACAGGAAATGAAAGGTTGGAGCTAATGGGTTCTGTGTGTATCATTAACAACCCATGGTTCTAATGCCATCTGTCATGTAAGGAAGGCCCGCACAAACAACATGTCAACAAGGAGCTCTGTGATTTTATATCACAACAGACATCAGCGGGAAGAATGTAGATTTCATCAATTCAAAATTAAGCGAATGAGTGGGGTGCTTAAAAGTAACAAAGATGAAAGAATGAAATTGGTCAAAGGCTCCTGCAGATGCAAATATGCCGTTCTCTCGGCCACAGCGAAAGGAATGTCACTGCATTCATTATGCAATAAATATTGGTGTGGCTGCAGTAGCAGTGGCCATCAAGCATTTTTTAAGTGCTTTAGGTACATTAGCCTTCCTGTGAAGCACCACTGGTCTAATACTACCATTAAGGCTGAGCGGGAAAAAAAAACAGTTTTTTCAGAAGGATATCAATTCCATAACAATGCTCAGTGTGGTGCACACATATGGCAACAAAGTACAGTTCATAAAAAATTCTGAGAGAATCTTTAACAAGTAGTGGTGGGAAGTGTTGAATACATTTCCATAATATTTGCATATTTGCATATGAATAGGAGCTAGCGGGCGTTTTTGCATAGCTCGGATAAAACAGGAACCCATGCTTGAGGAAGGTGGGGGTTTGGGGTTTCCTTGGGAAATTCCAGGGATAGACAGCATTCCAGACGAGCCTGGGGCTCCCATCTGGATTCACCACTGGCATGGAGGCAAATCCCCAGTGACATCATCAGTGTGAGACGCCAACCACACATATTCTAGCAGACACCGGTTTCACAGGATCTGCGTGGCTGAATCCGTCCTTGGGGACTACAGAGGGAACGTACCCTCTTTTTTCCTCCCTTCTCGCTGTGCCTCTTATCTCCCAAGTATCCACGGTTCATCTAGTTTCTGTGTAGTCTGCATCAATGGATGAGGGGATTCCATCAAATAGTATGGTTGTCTGGGTGGAAATTCAGTTTAAGTGACAGGTGATCTTTCCCAGCAGCGATGTCCATAACTGTCTTTCCCTCCCAATCTCCTGATGGAAGAGGAGTATCAAACATCTCTGTTGAAGGCTCTTGATGGGTATAAACATATTTCGGTCTTGCTTTCACAGAGGTGAAAGTGAATGTGGACAGCTAATGCACAATCACAGATGACCACAAGCACTTTCATCCTCTTAGATGTCATAATCTTTGCTCTCTGCAACCACAACAATTCAAAAGGACATGCAGGAGGATTCATCAGTTTGTAAATACACAACGCAGAGAAGGGCTTTGCTGAATAGGTGTCTGCCTCTCCTGCACTTTGTGTCGTGGTGACAGGAGCTGTATGACTTGTCAGGGGATGTCAACGATGTTTTCCTGTCCAGGACACGGATGGGTTAGTCTGTGAAGAGAGGCCTTGTCGGGCTGTCAGTGTCCGAGCAGATAAGAATTGCGGCTCTAGTGAGTCACCACCATGGCCTGTTTGTGTAGATTCTCCACCGGATGACAGGAAGGAAGGGTCAGCTGGGTTTGTTTTCTGCTGGCGGACGGTCTCCAGACTCAGCTGTTTGGAATTTGAGGAACGATGCACTCTCACTGTACATCCTGTGGTCCGTCACTAAAACCCTTACACACCTATTAGCTCTATGTAGTTGTCTGCCTTTACTTACTTTAAAGAATTGGCCATTGTGGCTAATAATGGGAGGTACCTGGCTACCTGATATGACCTTCACATAAATCTGGTTTAGACAAAATACAGGGGAACCATGTATTTTGTAACAAAGTTTAATTCATGAAAGAGGTAGAAGGGATATGTCCATGTCCTTTTCGGTGGAATACCAACAGGGTGTGTTTCAGTCCTTCTGATCACAAAATCCCTTTCTCTCCAACTGCAGACAATCTCTAGGAAATCCCTGGACCTAATCTACTGGACCTAAATATTCATGATGGGCTTTTTGCTGCAGATGAGGCAGCATTTTGTATCGACCAAAGGCATGATGGGATATTAAAACAGGGACCATGTGCTTCTCATAATTTCCTTGTTGTGTAACATCGGCAGGGGTCTAGATGGGATTTTAAAATGGGGACATTGATCATGACATAAGTGTCCCATGTGGAGTCTTTTTTTATGGCCTAGCCTTGCATGACTAAATGGAGGTCGGTGAGGTAGAGGAGGATACGGTCATAAAAAATAGTTTGAGGCTGCTGTGCAACACATTACCCGAGTCTAACCAAAGAATTGTCGCATAATAGTGTTTCGTTGATTAAGGGAGGCATAATTACCTAGACTGCTGACACAGCTGAACCAAATAAATCAGACAGCCATTTTAGAGATGAGGATTTGGAATCTGGAGAGTTCTCATTGGCCTTCCCATCGGGGTCTGATATTGCACGTTAAAATATCCCGTTCAACTTGATGTGCTGCAGTAGGGCGTGTTTGAACATACTGGAAAGAGACTATATCCTTGCCACACTGGACATGAGTTTTGCTGAATCATCTCTCTCTCTCTCAAAAAATAATATTTTCAATAAGATTAAGACTGGATTACAGGGAAGGATAAAGGATATGAAAAGTTGGATAACTCATTGGATTGCAGTGGTATTTTCGCCACTTGTCGGGTCATGAGTTCAATGGCCACGCCCTAATGAACATATAATAGATCCCTGTCACTTCAACATTGAATTTGAAAATACATGTTTTTTTTTGGTGGATGACTGAGTGTATATCTGCAGACCACGTCAAGCCAGATCATCCCATTTCCCCCCACACTACAGAACCTGTAAGACTGTCTCACCTGTTTCCCCTCCAGCGTGTAAAGCCTCTTCACCGCCCCGGAGTCCAGCTTGATTGCATCAGTGATGTCGGTGAGCACCTGTTCGAAGGAGTGTGCCGTCTTCTTGTTGAGCAGGATGCGGACGGCCTTGCGCGGCTTCACGCCGCTGCGGATGACGGTGACCAGCTTGGGCTTGATGAAGTCCTTGGACTCGCGCTGCAGCTCACTCTTCACCAGCGTGCTGAGGGACGAGAGGGAGCGTGACGCGCCCGCCTTGATGCCCACCGACCAGTTGGGGTTGACGTTCTTGGTGTAGTCCACGTGGCGGTAAGGCTCGTTGGAGGCACACACATAGCTCTCACCTGGGGAGAAGAGATGGGAGGGAGGGTAAAGGTGATACAAAACATGAGTTTGGTCAAGGAACACAACAGGCAACATAACAGCCTCAAATGTAGTCCAACCTATGCTTGCTTCCAGCAAAAGATGTTTTGCAAATCATGTATTCTACACAAATCAAGTCAAACCTCTCACTATCAAGTCGAAATTAACCGTCTACTGTCCAAACAGGTCTTGATATATAACTTTACCCTGGGCAACAAAGAGTTAACATTCCTCTGCGGAACAAAAAGGCACATTGAGAGGTCAAGCCAGTGTAACCATCTCTCTCTCTCCCTCTCTCTTTCTCCCTCTCTTTTTCTCTCTCTCTCTATCTCTCTCTCTCACAAACACACTTTATCTTTTCTCGTTCTCCCTCCTTCTCTTCTCTTGCTCTCTCACACATACACTGTCCCTTCTCTCTCTATCCACCCTCCCCCCTTCTTTTATTTTCCTCAAGCCGTGGCATTGGCCTCGCTCCAAAGCAAAGTATGTTGGCTTTATTCGCAGACGTGCCATTGTAGCAGTTAGCAAGTGGGTGCTTCCTCTCCATGCAAGACTGATGTGAGAACTCGAAGGACTTCACTGGTACATTAAATCGCGAGGAGGGAGGGAGGAAGCCATGTCTGCCGAATGTTTACAGTGCTTGTTTGTAGGATAACAAATGTGGTTCCCATTTGGTTGTCAATGAGGCAAGTAAGGAGAGGGAGAAACGGCAAGAGAGAGAAAAAGAGAGAGACCATGACATAAAGAGAAAGAGACGATTGCCAAAAACATTGTCTATATCTCTTGTGCTGGAGGGATTCCCCAGGCGGCACACAGAAGCTGAACATGATATGGATGGCCTTTCCTCTCCAGTTGACAGCCTCTCCTGGCTGACCCCATCGATAATGGTGTTCTTCTTCTGCTGTATAACAGTAAACATCCCACCACAACATGCCATTCTACACAAGGACTGTGGGCACAGCTATGGGTTGCAGGGAATGTCCTGAGGTTGAAATACACATTTTCAGTGAAGGATAGGAATCTGGAGTAGTGTGGAGATAATATGCCAAAAATCTAAGATGATTACATTGTTTTACAATGTCAGTGATATGGTGCTGTGAACCAATTAGCACAGCATCCATTACCCAATTACCCGAAAAGTGAAAATACAAACACGAAGGTGAAATAATCAGCTAGTTAATGCTAAAGTTAATATGCCTAATAACCTGGCAACAACACCACTTTAAAAATGCAACACATGAAATGTGGCTGTGAAAAATACCTGCTAGCTTCAAAAGAAAACTGGCGTCACCCCTCACGGAGCTGAGAAGACAATCATCTGGCATGGGGGAGGTGTCACAAGGTACCAGGAAAGGGAGACGGTAGAAACTTAACCAAAACTGGTGTACATTTGATAGGGATTTAGTGTGTTTGGGAATTATGGAACAGTAGAGACAAAATTTAAATCTATGGAGAGGACAGATTTAGGTTCAGCACATTTCTGTCCTAAACCAAGGTGAACGACTTTGGATGGTCACAAGGCTGACTTTTTGGGGATGGTGTGTGGGCTGCTGTCCATGGTACTGAGCTTGACACGACATTACTGGCCTCAGGTTGACATTATAACAAAGTGTTCTGAAGTTTCACTACCGCTCTCATTCCTGGGCTACAAGGTCATCTAGCATTCAGTTCCCTTTCTCCCGTCTGCGTCACAAGCCAGAGGCGCTGCGAAACAGAGAAGGACTGAGAGAAACCGGGAGCGATAAAGGGAGTTAGAGGTGTGAGACAACCCTTCCCCTGATACTTACCGTTATGAAGCCAGCAATTAACCAAGGGCTAATTAACCAGCTAGGCCACAGCTGGAGGGACCTCCCTACTCAGAATAGTAAAATGGAGGGTAAAAAAGAGGAGCTGCTATTAATTCAGTGTCTGACATAGCAGAGAGGTCCTTCTATGATATGTGACCAGTGACTGGAGGTAGGAGTACCCTCAGGGGATGTAAGAGGGCTCAGGTGTGACATCACTGGATAGGTTAGGGGTCCCCAGGACACTCTTTGGTGGCCTGAGCTCAGATGAGGCCCAGCTGAGACCAACGTTTAACAAGGGGCCTTCGTGCAAAGCCAGCTGGTGACTGTGGAGGAACCCATCACTGTGGCCACTCATCTGTCACTAAGGTAACACACACACCATCACTCACAGGGGAAGAGAGACACAAGGAGGGTTTAAGGGCCTAATAATGGGCTGTAATTTTTGTCGTTCTTATAAATCAAAGTAAAATAAACTCTAAAATGTTGAATGTTAAGACTCCCATTGCAAATGTACTGGAAGTTCACCTTTCCATATGCTGTCGTATGAGCAAGGCAGCACAAAGTGCAGATGTAGATGCACAGTCTAGGGGTCTCCCAGCACAGCTGGAGGCAAGGATCTCTGCTGCTGACACACACTCATCCCACTCTGCCATGAGGGATTGCATGTGAATGGGCCTTGATTGGGTTTACACACAAAAGCCCCTCCACCCTCCCGCAGCCTTCAATCAATTGGGGCAGGCTGAGCTGGGCAGTTTCTGCAGTCCCCCCCCCCCCCAGACCAATTTGATAGCTGAGTAAACAAAGACAAGACTCTGGTGTTTGGCCTACAGCGTCTACAGCCAGGAAAGCTTCTGCTGGGCCGAGACACAGTCTGTGACTACATTCCTATTCCTCCGAGGAGACGGACCCTGACTCGGACTGTGCCCTGTTTCCCTCAGCCACAGCAGGGGGGCCTTAAGGGGCTACTTGTGTGAGACCTTTGGGTCACAGTGGGGTGACTGCAGACTGATCATGTCCAGGCTGGGCTTTGTTTTACAATGAGTAGGGAGAGAGAGTAGATATAAGAAGTTGCATAGCTTTGAACATATGCCAATATGTTCTATATGTATGTGTTATGTGGCTCCACTATACTGGTTTGTGAACATGGTTTAGGTGTGAAAGTATTTATTTACCATTCCTGTACTGTATCTCATTAAGTGAGCTAGAGGTATTTCTTGACTGCAACTTGACCACAATCTCTTCACTCATTCCAACTCAGAAGAGATGGTATGAGTCTCTCTGGGGCGAACAGTGACCTACATCTACCCTAATGGAATCTCTCTGGGGGAGAGAGAGGAACAAGTGGTGCAGAGCATCCGATTTGGGAGGATGTCAGTTGGAAATAGACTGGTGAGGTGAGATGAGGGAGAGGGAAGGGTGAGTCTGCAGTGTGGAGGCGCAGAGAGAGGTTGCTACCTAGAGTGCTCACCTTTGGCTCCTAAAAGAAGATTGGCTCTAGAGGTCACAGTGCAGACTGGATGGCAGCGCCAAACATGTAGATTAATTTACTACCACAGAGATGCTACTCTCACTGTATGCTATGCAGCTCACATGGAGAGAGACCAAGGAAACAAGAGAGAGACATACAGATTGTATACGGATGATTTGATCACAGATTAGATCAAACTGATGCAGAAAATGAACATTAACACTAAATGGATGACTTTAAGTCCCTTTTTTATTATTACACTCATCTCAAGTCTGTTTTGCAGTTGTGATGCTATTATTAACAAACCACCCCATTCATGGTGGGAGTCGGGCAGAAGATTGATTTCTTCAACGTTTAATAGGTTATGAAGCCTGCAACGACCACATGAAACACATGCACACGCTTTCTCTCTCTAACCCAAGTGAAGTCAATAAAGATCAATGCATATTAACATTGGGTTGTACTACAGCCCAGCCCAGCATTCCATGGGTGTGTCTGGCTGTGCATTCATCATTCTCTGACTGCTGCAAAGCACTGGGTCACACGTGTCAACATTGCTTTGTCAAACTGGGAGCCCTACTGGTTCACTGCTAGAGACACTGAGTTCAGTGTTCTTATGTTCATGCCAAGCATCTAAGGTATAAGAATTTATTATTTTCATCTGATTGATCGTCACATGACCAAAACAAAACTTTCACTCTTTGCAAGTCACATGGGAGGAGGCCCCTGCAACCATACAAAGTATTTTATACCAGGAGTTATACATAGTCTAGTAGTCCATTCATCTAGCACTCAGAGGAAAGCTGATAATACACTTGACAATTCTACTCAATCATCAATATGCGCATTTAGAGTTGAAGTATTGATCTCCCCACATGATTTATGTCTTCATATGGCAGGAGGCTAGATTTAGTCAATTTACCTTCCACTAGATCATCTAGGCTTGTGATCCTTTTGCCGCCGTCCACCGAATACAGAGTCCGAACACCTTGGGGAAGGTTAACGTTGTCCGAAAGGGACCGTGTGAGTTCCATGAGCAAGGCGTCCAATGACCTAAAACGGTCGTGGGACACGGCGTACACCAAACCTTTAAAGTATTTGTCTCCATTTCTGTAGAAACGTACTTTCTTTGCTTTCTTCTCCGATGTCAAAGACTGTAGTGTGCGCGTACGATAGAAGCTACAGTGCGCGCTGTGAGCCGGGCTCGGCACGAGACCGTTACCTCTGGAACCTGAATGTGAGCCCGAGCTGTTGGCCCGTGATGACCGGTGCGTCTTGTCTCGTTCCTCGAAGTGTTCAAATTCAATACTTCTGCTGAGTGACATGTTTGTGTTTCTTACAATATAATCCTAATCAAAACACACGCGTCCGTTTAGCTTTTGTTTTCCCAATGAATTGTGTCGAATACGTTGGGTGATGCAGTAACCTGGTCTACCCAGAACACCGTGCACGTTATCTCCCACCGCAATGATTCAAATACAAAGTGCAATATTGATTGTAGCCACAGTTACAGGCTAGAAATCTTACCATACCCTGGAAAACTTACTAAACGGAAAGGACTAAGAGGAACAATTACAGCTTCATAACCTGACGGCTACAGCAGTTTTCTGAAAACCTTGAACCAATACCAGGTGTAAGTAGTCCGGTCTGTATTGATACAGTAGCCTAGGTAATATGTATCAATACCAGCTTTTCCGTAAAGAGAAAGATCCCAAAGATATCAATGTATCCGATTGTAAATGCGGATGAAACGCACTGAATGTCATTAAGCAAATAAACATAGCATCAGAACCTGCGTCTAATTCCACAGAATTTAACAAATCCGCATGCTTGACACCGCAAGCCTCCTCTTGTTTTCACATCCTCCTTGTGACAGTCTGCACTAGTTTTACTGTAGCAGTAACACGAGAGGCTGTCCTGTCACCCAAATCAACGGGGAGGGTGGAGGATTGATCTGCCTCAGGGTCCTAACGCACTCCGGTGACCCTCTCTATTGTTTTGCAACTGCGCATCGGAACCACATTATTCCGGGATGACTTCAATATATAAACATTTTAAGTAATCAATAGTTCATTTGAAATATGCTGATGCAGGCTTTAAGGATGAGATATATTGCTCATTGTGTAAAGTGAGATATGAGTACAGTTAAAGAGCAATAATGTTTGATGAGACAGTCAAATAGAGACTAGATGGAAAAAAATGATGGATGGATAGAACATTTAAACCTGTGTGAGAGTGTGCGTGTTTAACTATTCAGCTGGTATCCACCAAGGTCACGATTTACAGTGGCAGTGGATTACATGCTGTGCGATGCCACTTTCCTTGTGCCACTCAGTCCCAAACAGGCACCTATGTGCGTCACCACCTGGCACAGCACCGATGCTGTGTTTCAGTTTGCTGCTACAGAAACTGCAAACCAAGCTGCATCCTCGATCCCCTAGATGTTTACTTGCTACCATTGTTTCTTTAACCTTTGAAGAAAAAGGCAATTATATTGTTACTTTTAATCTAAAGCTTAATTATAATATTTAAAAAGAGGACAGAATTGAATGCAACATCAATGTCAATATCACCAAAGACTCCCATCAGGGCTGTTGGGTGTAATGTAAACAGAACACTCAGGATCTTGTTCTATACTGTCTCCCTCTTAACTGACAATGCCTGGATGTGAGTGGGTGGGGAGAGAGAAACACATGTTGACCTTGACTGACATTTCTCTCCTCAGAGGTCAGGCTCTGCATATCCATGACACTGACACAACAATAGGACTATACAGACAGGTCTTATTATGTTCAATATTACATCACTTATATCTTTCATTCACAATCAATTTCAATTAATTCAATGGAAAATGGTATTGTAAATATTATATTTTAAAGGGAAAAACTAATTTGGGAATCAAAAAAAAGTAGACACTTGTTTTTAAATGAAAAATCTGTAATCTGGCCGGAAGCAAATAGGAAGTAGTGTGTTCTACGAGGAGAGGAAATCCTGTTGACAATGACAAAGCAGAAAATCCCCAAAAGATAAGAATCCAAGTCTTAAAAATGAAAAAGAGGGTAAAAGAGGGTAAAATTGGATAACAATCACTAGGAAGATAAGCAGTAGGCCTTCCCTCATATCTGCTATGCTGTTTAAAAATGACTGATATTGAATTCCTGGATAAAAGCATTTAGAAATGGTTTATTAAGGTGAAATCCGGAAAAAATAGAAGAAAAAAAGAATTCTAAGAATAAATGAAGATGCAGCACTTGTTTTAAATTGTTCTATGATTTTATGCATAGTGAGTTCATGGAACACATACAAACATGCTTTTGAGTAATGTGCCTCTTAATGTCTTGGGGATCAGAGGTCCAGGCACATGTAGCCATGTGTGTTTGTATGAAAACACTTCATGAATGCATCAGATGCCAATTTTTCTTTAAAATATGTGTGTTCAGTGGCGCCATCTAGTGAAAAACAATCACAGGTACTGTGCTCCTGTCATCGAGAAGCTGAGGTCCTCGAAGACTGTTTATAATGTGAGATTTAGAAAATAATATTTTAATACAAATTTGATGAATCTACAGACAAAATCATATTCATGACGGAATGAGAAAATTAAGAATAATATATCCATGTTGTCAAAAAATAATATCCCTTGTCCTCCATGTTAAAGATAGCATATGGCCATGCTTGAGTTGATTCTTCCATGATTTGAAGTTGAGTTACCGAGTTATGCAACTTTGTTTCGTCCATGGTCCCCCATCAATTTTATTAGTTTATAGTCTCACATACCTAATCCCCCCACTTTTTACAATCACTGCCAACACAAGCCTCACAAGATCCAGTACTTGTGTAGATTGTTCTAGCACAATGTAGGCCAGTAGTCGACCAGCTGGGTAGGACGTTGGCTCAAATGAAATAACCCCCCCACCCCTGATCACTATCAAAGCTAATTAAACTATAGCGGTTTGTCTCAGGTTTTCTACTACCGTGACATCTGTGGAAGAGGACCGCATTTCCCATGATGGCCCAGTTCTCTCACATTCCATTAACAGCAGTAGGCTGCGGTGTCATCGCGAGGTGAGCTGACACGATGCTAAGCAGTGTGAAGGGGACTCCAAAGACCTGCCGTCTCTTGTGCACCAGGCTGTGGCAGGGAATAGATTCAAAATAGGCCTTAATAGGATTCATATTTTGATGTTGTAGTGATGGTTGACACTAAGGCATATATATTGTAACCACAAGAGGGAGCTATTCTGCTAATGCATGTCCAGCGCAACAGCACCAAAATTGCACTGCCCAGATATAATTCTTGGAGCATTACTGCAGTCTCTGCTTAAAGGCACATTTCCTGCAATTTGATATGACATGTACTGATATGATAACTGAAATTAAGGACTGGTCACATGCTACTGAAGGACCACAACTATTAACTAATATTAATAATATTAATTCTGGTATGAAAGAAAGGAATTCATTTTAAATAGCATTTCAAAGAGATTCATCTGTCAAATATTCAACAACTGTTACCAGACCCAGTGGAAACGTAAGGAGACTGTTGATAATCTGCTGATGGTGAGAAAGCTATACAGTCCTTGATTGCTATTTGTGTAGCCCTCCCACTTCCTCTTTAACCCCCCACCCCGCCAACGCACACACCCACAGATAGCGTGTGTGTCAGTGGATTACAAGTGTCAAGGATGGCCTTGGCATCCAATGGATCATACAACACTTCTCAAACCAGAGGACCTCCTGCGTCATAAATGGTCTTATTCAATCAATAACACACACACACACACAGGCTTCTAGATGAAAGGAATCATTACCCATCCATGAACGCTGTTATGAATCTGTCAAGCCAGTTATTCATTAGGGAAGGTGTAGGTGGGTTCATTCACTGCACTGAACTAATCGAGGTTGACACACGACAGTCAATCGAAGGCTCAGCCTGGATCTGTGCGGTCCCATCTCAAAAGCAACCGCTCCGAGTGTCCCTAGAGAAATCAGCAAATGCACGTAGCTATCAATGAGCTATGCGGCTATTTGCTAGCATTGATCCTCTGCTAAATGTCATGGCTCACTGTATTGCTTTGTCTAAGTACATTAAGGGTTAACAAAGGCAAATGTTTTGACTTTGTCAAATAGTTGCTTAGCAGTATTCCTGGCTTCCTCACAAGCACCACAGAAGGATTTGTCTCAGTGCACCTGCATTGCTATTAACACAATAAACTGCCCTTAAAATCTGACCTTTAGCCAAATCCTAAGGAAATATGTTACCCCTTGTAATATAGTAAGCAGACCCTCTGAAAAGAAAAAACAATGGCCTAAAACAAATTTTAGGTCAGAAATAAATATTTTGGACTCCATGGATTTACAGGATGGAACCCACAAATATTCTAACTGTTTATTTTTATTTTTTTTACAGAGGGCTCCTTCCCCTACAGCAACAGAGATCATCATAGAACTCTCCATATTGGGGATAGTAGAGTACATCTTTAACAGAGGAGGGGCCTAATGAAGATGTGGACAGGACAGTGCAGCAGGCTCTTACCAACAGGCTCCTCTCACATCTGATGTGTCACAACATTAGCATTGTGAGCAGTTGGGCCCATTGACGGCTGCGATTCGCAGTGAATATCAACCACCGTGTGGGTTACCAAGTCCACGCTATCCGGTCATCAGCACACCGATTCCCACGGCTTTCTCAAATGCCATAGCCCATGTGTAATATCCGACACCCTCTCCCCCTCTTATCTCACAGCCAATGTGGTAGATAGCTCATTGGTCAATTTGTATTTCATCGTAGATCTGCCTACATGGATTTTACAGTAGAGCGCGTGAAGACATGTCCACAGGATCCTTGGATTGACTGACCAAATAAGGCTGTGACTCGTTATTGATTAATTCGGTTCAAAAGTCATGATTGTGTCATCTCTCCACACAATTGTGACAGTGTGAGTTCATCGTAAACAAATGGAGAGCTGTGTACGATCACAGTTAGGAGAGGGTTCCTGACGAGAGCAGTGTGCAGCTATCCCTTCTCGTCGTATGCAGGTTCAATGAGGACGCTGGAACCATGTGGCGAATTACCCAGACATTTGTCCCTAAAGATATGCTTCAGTGGTCATTTGTTGAGACTAATGAGGTCACATCAGACTGCACTTCAGATCACTCACATGTTCCGCTCAGGATTTGGGGGTCAGGGGTAGAAGGATTTGGTCAAGTAAGCTGTTCCCACAGAGGATTTCCAGGTAGAGGGGTGAATGTTTACTTGGAGTGGCTGCCACAGTGTCTCGATTTAAACCCAGTCTGTACCTTGTTGCCAAAAGACCATTTTAACTTGCTAAGCTAAAACCTTCGTTCATGAAATACAGTGTCTGATAAATGCAGTCAATGATAATCTGTGAGCTATTCCCTATTCCTAAACCAACCCACCCAGGTCACAGTATCTACATGTAACAAGCTACAAAGGCATAGAAATCCCTGCGGCTCACTTGTCAATATCTTACATAAGCTTCAAAGAACTTTAAAGGTGGAGTTTTGCCCCCAAACAGGCACTGGCCATTGATCTAGCTCATCCCATAATCTGACTTAAGTTTGTACAAGTAGTAGTGAACATACTATCTAGCTTAATATTACTTATCATGGAGACAGCCAAATGCAGACATCCCAAGTCTCCCGGAAGTTCCAGGAGTCTCCCGCATTTCAATAGCGGCTCCCGGACGCCGGCTATACAATGCTATACAATCTCCCGGAATTCAGGGATTTTGTATTTAGAGCGAGCGCGAGACTGTGCAAGGTCTCTGCAGGTTGGGATGTCTGCCAAATGGGATGTTGTACTCAATAGATGGCAGTGTTATCCAGATAAGGGCTTTTTTTTTTACACAAGAACTCTACAGTAGACTATTTTCCTCAATCCAGTGGGAGAGAAGCGAAGAATTGAAAACTTTACTTGGAAAAATTACAAGACCAGACATGCTCTTTTCTGGGCTTCAGAAGTCCAGTGAAAAGAATTTTGGGAAAACATACAAACATGAATAGCTTAAATAGCTTTACTTACTCAACACACTAAATAATCGCGTATTTTCAATTGCACAGCAAAAAATGCCACTATGGTAATTCTGTGGAAGCATACAGGACTGTAGATGTGTTTTTTAGGTTCTCATCAGATTAGAGAGACAAAATCTTTTTATGATGGAGATGGTCAGACTAAGAGTGGTCTATGCTACCCAGATTCCTATAAATGGTGCCATGTCTCTTCCCATCCCATCCATCTGTTACTCATTCAAATCTGTCCCTCCCCATCCTGGCCCAAATACATAGTCGTTTTAGACAGGACTTTTCTTCTCTTTTCTCGGTATGAAGTTGTACAGTGTGGTATATTCCTGAGACTCCACATCTCATGCCGTTCTTCTCCAGGTTGGTTCGTAACAGGAGTGCACGAGAGCCAGACGGGGATGGAGAGAACCTCAGCATGCTGATTCAGGGCAATGCAGTGCCAGAGTCTGGCTCCGGTGGCACAGCTGCTCTCGTTAAATGTTTTGATATCCCCAATAAGTCTGTGGAGCTGGGCGCAGTGTTTTACTAGGATTAAATCCCACGGCCGGTGTGCAGTAAATGCGTTGAGCTCTTGCTCTTCTCTTCTGGTGTCACGTTCCTAATTGTCTCCCATGCTCCCCCATGTCTCCTCTCAGCTTCTGTCATTTTACTTTTTTTCTCTATGGCCCAGACACAGATAGAGAGATCATTGAGTTAATGCCCATTTATCCTGTCGAGGGCAAGGCCTAAATCCCTCATTACTAACCTAACCGGAATTCTACTCAGGTGTCCAAAAAAATTATAATACAAAGAAAACTTGCTTTGCACAATTACCATCTCCCGGCAAAAGTAAATTTTTTGCAGACACAAAATTGCTTTGTAACACGTTACTCTTTTTTTCTAAACATAATGGCAGTAAAGGTTTTAAAACCAAAGGCATTTTGATTAACTGTGTTATAATTTCTTGCATAGCTGTTCATTATGCTTCAGCTCAGTTACTACAGGGAATAGTAACAGTTACATATGAATCCATGTACATAAGGCCTTTTTATGAATTCATCTGACAAATAGTTAATTGCTGAGATGGATCTGCCCACAGCCTGATGACTCACCATGGCAAGATCTCTCAAATGATGTCAAATTACATAACCTAGTTTGTAGAGAACTGTGCAATTGCCACTTTTTCCATTCCCACAGTAAAAGTAGGTCAAGCCGTCATTACACATTACACACTGTCAAACCTTGAGTTTGTGTCCGGACTGATGTTGCTTCGACCTCTGTCCTCCTATAAATGCACAGTCATGAAGGGGGAAAAACAGACCTAATTCCTCTTCTCCTTTCAGCTGAGCGCCCCCCTGGTGACTGGCTCCTTATAGCCTACGTTTGTCCTCTGACAGTGACTGGTCGTTACCCAAATGCCCTAATTGTTTAATTAGGTTGAGTCCAGGGAGATGTGACAGCTGCTGGGTGATTCATGCCCCCCAAGTTTCCTGCTGGAGTAATGGGCCGTCGTGGATGACAGGGCGACCAGAGTGTCGGACGGACGGGCGGGCGCGAGGAGTGATGCGGTCTTTGGCAGGCGATCTGGCATCTGTCACACATGTCAGCATAATGGGGGAGAGAGAGGATGCCCAAAAACACTGCCAGGTGGACAAGGCTGGATTTATTTATTTTTTTAAGCTTGAATTCTTATTCCTCTTGTTTTGCATCCCTCACTCCATTTGACTGAGCGTAGGAGTCAAAAGACAGTTGGGCATACAACTTCAAGTTGGCTGTGCTTTTAAACACTGATTTTACCGCACCCAAGGTAGTGTGTGTGTAATGGCGTTGTCACAAGTAAATATTCATGGCACAAGTAAATATTCATGGCATTTCTTGAATATTTCAAAATGAGACGTGATGGGAAAAGATGGCGTTCCTTGCTGAAGGATACATTAGTGTACTGTTCTATGTCTGTCCTCAGGGCATATAGGACAGACGGAGACGAACCCCTTGAAGAAACTCCCCATTCTGCCAAAAGACTCTTGTCACTGGTAGACTGGCAGACACTTGCCCACTAAAAGAAGATCATTTCCAGAATTACATCTTCCCCTCTCTCCCTCTCTCTAGGGCACAGTGAGACAGAAATTTGGAGGCGATGGAAGCGATAATTTCTGTGCCATCCTTACTGGATGTTCACTTTGAATTGAATATGACCTGATGAGATGCCTCGAGTCTCTCTCTCTGACCAGATCTGTGTGCTCAAATTCGAAAGCAGCTCTCTCTCTCTCTCTCTCTCTCTCTCTCTCTCTCTCTCTCTCTCTCTCTCTCTCTCTCTCTCTCTCTCTCTCTCTCTCTCTCTCTCTCTCTCTCTCTCTCACACACACACAAATCAAAGTCACTTCACATATTTCTGTTGGTGCATTCCTGAGTTCCACATTCTGGGGCACATAAGGTAGCTATGCAAACCATAAGTAGATGTTTGTACAGTAACACAGTACACCTGGTACAGTAATAAAGTTAGTATCGTAATTAAGTAGGCTGTGCTAATTAATGCTAACATCACAGAGTGCAAATTATACACAGCGCTAACGATATTCGTTGTTAACTGAATACAGAGCTAACTACACACAATGCTAACAGTGCACAAAGCTAACAGCTCTACTCTGGACTGGCGCATTTTGCATGGAGACAGGTAATGCGGGGTTGACAGTTTTGGTAAACACAAGGCTGCAGATTGATTCCGATACTGGAGGAGGTGTGTGATTTACTGTGCCCACTGTATATTACATTTGTAACTCCCCAGAGCCAGTGGAGTCATGCCAATCTGATGCCTGGCTGTAAATCTCCTTCCTCCAGTCACCCTCAGTTACACATATTGGATATTGGTCTGGAAAAATGTGTGGTCTGTGCGTGTGTGTGAGAGAGCTAGAGTGCACACATACATGCCCCTGGGTTTCTCTCCCATGAGGAAGAATGAGTCAAATTTCTGGTCTGTCAACTATGCCACATACAGTACAGTATAATACCTGTACAGTGCAGTGAGCATAGTAACAGCGTAACAACAAGGTATTGAGAATCCTGTAGACATGTTGCTGCAAAATGCCATAATTAGTTTAACATGTTGCAAGTTACTCTATTGCATACCTGTCAGAGGCTGAATGTTCCGCTTTGTTGTCTAAAGGAAAACTCCTCATGACAATATTGATTCTGCTCCAACACATGCAAAAAATACATGAAAGTGGCAGAAATGTGTCAGCACTGGGATACTTCATTATGTATGAAAATGAGAGAACAAATTTAGACATGGAGCGTGGGTTTAATACAGATGACAAAATCCCATCATAGCAAAGTTAGAACTACTCTGAATATTTTACTATGAAGTATAAGAAGGAAGTAGCCTCGGGAGATATGATATATATCAAATATTATAAATATATAATAACAAATAAATATATTTCTGCAAATTATGATAAATAAGACACAGTGAATGTATATATATATATATATATATATATTGCATGCAGGGAAAGCCATGACCAAGGATAAACATTGGTGTACTAATAGATTGTTAGTGTCAAATGTCAAGTCCCTCCAAGACACAGTGGCTGAAGACCTTTTGAGGTTCATGTTGTTTAATTTGTAACTTGTTTAACTACATGCTCTTATGGTTCTCACCATTGGCACTCATTTGCTTTTCAAAATGTATGCTTCATGTTTGGCTTATGTTTTGGGGCTCGTTTGGGGCTCCTAATCTCGTTGTTATGATCAGACCTATGCTCTTTTGTAAAGCTCTCTCTTGGAAGTCGCTTTGGATAAAAGCGTCTGCTAAATGAATAAATGTAAATGTAAGACCAATATTTTTCTACTGCTATATAACACACCTGTATGTGGGAAAGCAGGACGAGCAAAAACAAAAGCAGAATATTCAAACTGTGTAGTCAGATAGTGGCTGCATGGACACAGTATATTTAGAGTTGAAAGAAGAAATGTGCATGTTGTGCCTTACTGAACCCAATGACTTCAAGGACTGTATGAAAATCCACAAATGTGAGCATGCACCCACACATAAAGGCATTTAGGTTGCCATACCAAGCAAATGCATACAAGGAAGCAGTCATCACCGAGAATATTTTACAATATAAAACAATTTCCAAACAAACAAACAATTTATCACACGGGCAGTTCACAGAAGCTCAGTAACACTGAACTCTCCAATGGAGCGTCCAAGTGACGAAGGAGTAAGACGTGCAGTTGAAACCCTGCAGGGTCCCCGACACGCCTTGGAAGTGGACCAAACAACGGCTAATAATACATGTGAGAGGGGAGTCAAGCCTGTCAGTCGCTAATACGAATAGAAGGAATTCATATATCACACAAAGATAAGTTTAATTCAGAATCTTCCATTTACTGCATGTCACATTGAACTCCCCCAAAGTAACTTCCTGTCAAAACAAACAGCATATAGGAAATGTTAGACAAGGTTAATTACGAAACCTTAACAGTCATATATGTTTTAAAAGGTAAAATATAGGCTAGGTCAAACTCAGGCTTGATTATAAATGGGAATGACTGTAAAGAGCATTTCTTAAGGCCAATAGCATTAGACTGAACTTAACTGGCACCAGTAGGTACTGTGGACAGTACAGAAGTTCTTCCCTCCCGGCTAAAACAGGTCAGGTCAGATCTAGTGTCCGTTTGCTACTCTAGAGAATAGTGCTAACACACTGGAGGAAGGGGCCTAACCCGGACATCTACACCCTGCTATTGTGGCTTCCCTGGTGGACTGACTTCCTCCACAACAATCTGTTCTTAGTCATGAATCAACTCCAGGATAGGTGGGAAGGAGGAAGGGAAGGAAGGAAGGACGGATGGAAGTGGGGAAGTAGTATTTCCCATCAGAGGACAATCAAACTATGACAAAGGTCGGCTGGTTTTGGAACAAAACAACAGTGAACAAGACGGAGTTTAGACCTTTTACCTGGTTGTCTTTGGCTGAAGCTAATCTCTGAATGCCCATACTGTGGTCGGCTGCTGAATTATAAAATCATAAATCAAACGTATTTACCTTCTTCTGTGTGCATAATGTTTTTCTAAACTACACAGTGGAAAAATAAATGATGAAAAGTTCTTAGCAAGAAAAAACACAATTGTTCAACAATTGATGAAAAACAGTTTGTAGCATTGTAATACTATAGATGCAATCACGTGTTTTGAGAAAACAAACAGCCATGATCAGGGTCCTACTGATAAAAACAAGAATGCCTTCCCTACTGAAGTAACGCCTGAGTATAGACAGCATTAGAAAATACTTCCATTAGTCATGTATATTAACCCATGATGGTAACAGTGCTTGAGGTCAATATTGTTACTAATAGTACGGAACCTACGAAAGTTTGGAAAGTGCCATTTATCCAAACTGTGAAGTGTCTGTGTGCGTATTTCCTATCAGGGGATCTTTTCAGTAGTCCCATGTGGGCTCTTACTAGCTTCCACCTCAACAGATGGCTATGAGCTGACCGCGTATGCACGTGTGCGCATGCTCAAATATCTCCTCTATTTCTCGTCTATAAAACAACTGTTATAATGCCCTCTTCCTACATTTACATTTAGTCATTTAGCAGACACTCTTATCCAGAGAGACTTACAGTAAGTACAGGGACATTCCCCCGAGGCAAGTAGGGTGAAGTGCCTTGCCCAAGGACACAACATCATTTTTCACTGCCGGGAATCAAACCAGCAACCGTCTGATAACTAGCCTGATTCCCTAACCGCTCAGCCATCTGACCCCCCTCTTCATGTGAGTAAAGCTAGTGGAACATTTTTCCTGGCTCTCCGAGGACAGTCAGATATCGCCTTTATCCTAAAATGACCTGCATTTTAATTCAGTGTCAACTGATAGTTTTGTACTTGTACCCTAGGGTATTGGAGGAATAGTGCAAAATCTGACCTAGATTTACATGGTTGACAATGTGTTAACTCACAACTCATCAACAACTTCACAATATCTATTCTATTTGGAGACTTGTTAGTGTAAAAAAATAAGCATGTTAGCATTTTTTAAACATTTTATTCAGATACCATTCAAATAAATATACCATTGGGTGTTCACTATGGAGTAACTGGTTGTAAACAGATCCCTGGGTAGCTGGTTAGAGCCTATTGTGACAGACTGTGTTGTCACACAAGCTTTGTTTGGTCCTATCCAAAGCAAGAGGTTCCCAAAGTAGTATGTTTGTGTGTTACTCGACTATGACAAATGGGACCTTTGGTTGCTCTGTGTGAACTCTTGGCCGGTAGATTCTGGGTTAGCATGAGTTGTGTTGTTTTGTAAGAGTTTGTTATTGCTGGGTTGTCGGGCTGTGTTTCATGGCAAAGCAGACCTCGAGTGGTTTTAAAAAACAGATTAAAATATGCAGATTGCATTACATTTGCATTAATGTCAGTTCTCATAAGGGCACACCAGCATACACATAATTGGTTATTTCTGGCTTTGATAATGTTACATGTTATTTTTGTGTACAAATAAATAATTAAAAATAAGCTAATAACACAATTGTCTTTTGATTCAAGATAATGACTACTTTAACACTACAATGTGTTAATGAGTTTAAAAAGCAATGCAATTTTCTTCTAGCAGGAATCTATATACTGTAAATTCCAACTGTGATAAATTTCTGTTTTAGAAACCACTTTCGAAAGATTAACATGTTCATTCTCCCCCATATATTCTACTAACCCAGCATCAGCACCATGCAGCCTATTCAGAGTAAAGTGTTTCCCAGATGTATCACCCTACAGATTCCTACAACAGTTAATCAGTCATTTCAAACTGACATCTCAACCTCTTGCTTAATCCCAACCATACCATGTTGTTGTGTACAACAAAATAATTGAACTTGACTTAAATGAGTGTACTGGTTAAATGTGGAGGATTTATTGTTTGCTTTGTTTAAATTAGAGGATTGTATTTAGTGTCTTAGTTAAATGTGAGGATTTTATTTAGTGTACTGGTTAAACATTATGATTGTATTGAGTCTATCCATCAAGTACTGTATCTGCAAATTATCTCTAAAGTCTTAACCACTTATGTCATTTATTATTTTCAATTTCAAAACTTGTACGCTATAAAAGCATTTCCCTTCATTGTACAACACCCCCTCCCATAATTAAATAACTTAATTAGTTTGAGCTAAACAAATGATAATGTCTACTGACTCCAGCTCTTAGATTATAGTGAGAGGCGCAGTGTAGGAAAATCTTATTAGCTTCTTAACATAAAGCAACTATGTATTAATAACACCCCTATGTTGTCCAACTATGTTGGGCTCACAGCATTTCTCACCCAGCACAAATAACATGGGCCTTTCTCCATAATGACTGGGTTTTCTGTCATTTTGTTTTTTGTTGCCATGTTTAGGATGCACAATCAAATAATGACACCAAACTAGTAATCTTAGTTTGAGGAAGACTAAGTCATACTAGTCCATCTACGTAACTCTAAGATATGATTTATCAGTGGCAACTGTGCTCCATTGTCTACTGACAGCATCCCTCTGGCTACAATTAGCCATCACCCACAGCTAAAAAGGAAAAAACTGCTGAATATCAACGACACAATCTGCATACTCCTCCACCATTGTACAAAGCCATGTAGAGCTGTGACAGAGGAATAACACATCTCCTCTCTAGATCAGGTCCATGTTATTGTTTAAGACGAACTGGGTCGTTGCCATGGCAGCGGTGGCAGGCGTGGGCGACTCAGGTTCCTCGTTTCCTGAAATAGAACGGCTAAATTGTTTAAACAGATAACTGGGAATCTGGCCGCTGGCCAAGAGCATGCCCCACAGGCTCATGGGATATTAAGAAAGGCACACACAGAGACTCAACCGCTGGGAGAGAATGGGTCCAGAGGTCCTGGAAGCACAGCCTCTTCATCAATTGGTTTAAAGCAGCCCCGCTCAGCTAATTGGCTTCAATGCAGTCAGTGGATGTCTCCATGTGCTATCGAATTAGAACGACAAAGAGCCGGTGTGCTGTTGAACTGCTGTCTAAAAAGGTTTACTGTATGTCAGGTTTCGGGGTAGGCTAGTTGATGCTGATACTGCAGAGACGAATTATAGTTAACGAGACAATCATTTGTAGTCGTGCCCACACCTGGGCTGTAGGTTGTTCAAAAAATATTTTAACACACACACAAACCTGAAAATTTGATTCAATTGGTGATATTTTACTCTATACCTTATCTTAACTCTAACCTTAACCTCTAGCCCTAACTTTAACCAAAAAACCTATCTTGAATCCTAAACTGTACCCTGATCCAAAAAATATCCCTAGTGCCTAACCCCAACCCTTTAAGTAATTGTTACCCTATAGTCCCAAAAGTCCTCTACAAATAGGCACTTGAACATTTGAAAAATTTTCCCACATGTACAAATATAATTTTTTGTTGTTTAAGGAGTCACCTCAAGAATAGTTAGCTATCAAGCCCACACTACAGGGCCCTACTTCCCAGGTCAAAACAAAGGTGCATGGCGCACATTTACAGCAGAAGTCGATCTGGGCTAAATTGTGTCATTTTTTGCAAATTTCGGGATGTGGCAATGGAGGTAGGTTGGATGAGAATAAACAATCATTAGGAGTGCCGGTGGCTGCCTTCAAATAAGGTCAATCAAAGCAGCTCTTCTCATTCCCCTTTAAAGCATGGCACACTCTGTCATGGTAAACTGCCAAATTTGTACTGGACTGAGTAAGTCCAGACCAGGTACGATAGAAAAGCTTCTCTCAGGAGGAAACCGATGTCCTTGTTCGAGAGGTGCAGGAGCCAGGGTGCAGAAGCCGATACAACATGCATAAAAGTGGCGTGTGTCATTTTGGATAAGTCTGTGCACGTTCGCATAAAAGACACTCGATCGGAAACTAATACACAACGCCAGCTGCATCTGGGGAATGAAGTGGTCTGACCCGGCAGAGACGCTAGCGCAATATTGGGTTTTAATTTACACAAAATTAGCACTGTGCCACCTAACTTTGACTGGAGCCTCAACTGTGCCCACACACCCATTTCAGTACAAGCAATCAGTGAGCCAGGAAATTAGTAAATGTGTCAAGGCGAGAGAAAAAAAAAATTCACCTAAAGAAAACTGTCACAACTACATCTGTGTTAGCAGTAAGTGAGTAAGTAAGACTTTATTTATATAGCACATTTCATACAAGAATTGTAGCTCAAGGTGCTTTACATAAAATCAATAAAAACAATAATACAAGTGATAAACAATTCAAACAAAAATAAAAATCCCAATAAGATCTCTGTTCAAGAGAGAAAACAACTTTAAAAGTAGGAAAACCCTTTTGAGATAAAATTACTTAAATGCTTCGGTAAAAAGGTAGGTTTTAAGCTGTCTTTTAAAAATGTCTAGAGTGTTTGCTTCCATAATATTTATGAGTAATTTGTTCCATAGTTTTGGGGCGTAATTGACAGAGGCCGAATCACCAATCTTCTTATGACTGCTTCTGGTGACCTCTAATAGGCCTGCATTTGATGATCGCAGTGTTCTAGCTGGTGTGTAGTTTATAAAGGAGTTAGCAATGTAGCTAGGTCCTTGTCCGTGTAGAGCTTTGTATGTGAGGAAAAGGACCTTAAAGTCAATTCTGAAGGTAACAGGGAGCCAGTGTAAAGTAGCTAGGACAGGACTAATGTGTTCTCTCCTTTTAGTTTTGGTTAATAATCTAGCTGCAGAATTTTGAATGAGCTGTAGTCTTTCAGTGGTTTTCTTGGGAAGACCAGTGAAAAGTGCGTTACAGTAGTCCAGCCGGCTGGATATAAAAGCATGAATTAACTTCTCTGCATCATTTTGGTTTATGAATGGTCGTACCTTTGCTATATTCCTCAGGTGAAAGAAAGCTGTTTTGCATCAGAGTTTAGTCTGAGGTCGCTAATTATTTTGGTGAGAGCAGTTTCAGTACTGTGATATTTCCTGAAACCTGACTGCGAGACTTCCAGGATGTTATTTTCTTCAAGAAAATAATTTAAGTGGACTAAAACTATCTTTTCCAGTACTTTACTAATAAATGGAAGGTTTGATATTGGTCTGTAATTTGCAAGTTGACTGTTATCCAATTTGGGTTTCTTTAATAGGGGCTTTACAACAGCTGTTTTGAAGGCATCTGGGAAGACGCCAGTTCTAAGGGATGTGTTTATAATCTCTAGCACCGGACCTGAGACACTATCAAACACTCGCTTAAAGAATGTTGTGGGTATAGGATCAATAGCCGTAGCCTACCAACGGCCTTGCGCCGTCCAGAAACTAAGGCCCACAGCGTCCCTCTTTCCTTCTCATATCCGGACACTCATGCACACAAACTTGCCTACACAAATGTAAACAAAACCTTTCCGTTTGGCTGTAAAATAAATATCGGCTAAGTTGGTATTGGTGTTCATTTCCATTTTACTGTGAGACCCAGGCCCCTTAATAAAAGTCATTGATCATTGCTTCGGGGATGGCCTGTCGCAAACCACCACCTCGGTCTAACCACTGGACTGAGAAGGGGACGTCTCAGTAAGCACGTCTGCAGCCACCAAGTCATGATTTAATGCCAATTTACACTGTCCCAAGGGCTTATCAAAAGGCCTAGGAAGAGTATGACAAGTTTATAAGGATTGCTACGGTGTTGGTGTCTGAACAGTTTGTTGGTTAACATGTACTAGACCTAAGTGTTGGCTATTTTACATTGTAGCTTATCGAAGTTGTGGAACTGTTAGTATGCGGCTAATGCAGAACAGTTTAGGTTAGCAGGGGACTGCAGAAGGAGCTGCTGGTTGGCCGAGTGAGACTGAGATTAATGAGCGGTAAATTTAACAATCGGTCCAGATGTGAAAAAAAGTTGAGAAGAAACAGTTAGGAAGAAAAAAAAATTTAACTGTTCGAAACCTTTTGAAACTGTTTTTCTAAACTTTCTTAAAAAACTATTTTCAACCTTTCTTTCAATTTCTTTTCAAACTTTCGTTCCATTTTTTTCAACCTTTCAAAAATATATTTGTTAAATATTTGACGAAAATATTTTTGTGGAGACAAATAATAAATGTATGCTATTCAGTTGTGGTGTGTGTGTTCGTACTGCCACCCTTGCAAAAGTCAGTGACCCACTTGGGCCACCCCAGTCTGGACACGCCACTGCTGACAGCGCAGATAAAGACAGAGGCAATCTGAAAAGATGGAGGTTGACAATGTGTTCCAACGCACTGGATCAAGCAATTGTTATTAGCATGGACGTGGAGATGACATAAACATTTAGAATGAAGTTAGCATGTAATGTAATGTGTTGGTCTTTTTTGTCAATTTCGCAAACCAAATCTGTTACATACATTGCCATATTCTCCATTCGAGCTAATTGAGAGTGATGATGAGTTAAGTCTAATAAAGAGCGAGTGATGGGTCTGAAATGCAATGTAACCGGACGCTCGGGTCAGTAGGCACCGTGCAGTTTTTTTTTCTTCCCTGTTACAGTGATCATGACAAATCTATGGCTAGCTAGCTTCCATCATCATATTCAGTTGCTGTAATATATTTGAGAAGACATATGGAGTAACTTATATCCCCATGTGACTAATTACACCCACACAGGGAGTCAGACAAGACATAACGAGACAATCACCTGGATGATGATGGGAGAGAGGATGAGAAATCTCAAGGAAAATCAGGTGGCTGTGATCTGGAGGTGAAAATCACTTGAATGAAACATTGCTATGAAGCTATGGGTAAAAAATGTAATCTGTTAAATATTTTATGGCATTTTTTAGACAGTGGAAGATAGACAGGAAAGCAGGGATAGAGAGAGGGAAAGGCATGCAGGAAATGACCCAGGCCAGAATCAAACCTGGGCCCCTGCATTAAGGCCTTTTATGTGTGCACTCTCACCCAGTGAACCACTGCTTTGTTAGTTGTAAGTCCAATATGGTTTGTATTGTTGCTTCCTGTACAACCAAAACACGGTAATTTTGTATTAAAATACATTGTTTAGCCTAGCCTACCCAGCCTTACCAGACTAAAATAGCCTACCTATATTAAAATACAAGATTAGCTTCATGTAAGAGTCATTCAAAGCTTCATTTCAGTACAACCCAAAAGTGAAACCAAACACAGTTAACATTCGGGCTTGTAAAGCTATTGGTTCAATATTATTACCAATAGGTGCCTTCTTACCCCATAGAAACCATCAAACAACCCACATAAAAGTTGACTGGCAGAGATGTGAGAATTGTATGGATGAAAGGGCCTGTTTTAAACAGATCCACAGTCCTTTGTATCATGCCATGCACGTTAAACCATGTTGCTCATCTGAGGCCTTTGGAAGGAATTAAATAGAAAAATGTCTCACGGTTATGGTATTTTAATCCTTAGATAGTTGCAAGATTGGCGAATAGGTAATTATTTTCAAGATGGGACCACTAAAATGATAAAAATCCTTGTTTTTCAAAAGAGGATTTGCATTTGTGATTCTCAATCAGTCTTGACATGGTTGGGGAAATCTATCAACATAAAAGGGGAGAAAACCAGTCTCTCAATACCAAATGAAAAGGACATATATTTCTTAGATTTCTTTGTTTTTTTATAAATGGTTTGGTAAATGCTTCTTTTTGGACACTGTTCTCCATACATACGAAAGAGATCCAAAACAAGTTTCAGTCAATAGCAAACTGGGCAAAACTTCAGATTAAGGTTATGTAATATATCATGTACTGTAACTACAAATACCCATTGTAAGAACATTGTAGTTACATAGGAAATTCTATGCAGTTATACTTCATTACGCTTTAGCGGGTTTTATGTCATTTCATAAGTGAGGCTTGGTATAGAGGTGGGTAGGTTTCCATAGGTAAGAGGATGTTCACAGTTGTCTTGCTTTGGTAACACAACCCTCAACTGCCCATTTACAACATCCTAATCCATATTCAGAACCCCTATACTGTGTCTTTTACATGTTTCTAATAATCTACACAAACTTACATTTTTACTGCATTTCTGGAATCAAAACCATTCTCTCAACTTGGGTGTTTCAGGTTTAGGAACCTTCTCCATTAGGGGAAAGAAAAGGCCACATTTGACAAAGACATACCAGTGACGACATGTATTGCTGTTTAGCAGTTTACTCATTACTGATAATTCAATGCTCTTTGATATTCCCATTGTTACAAAACCAGTATGTTCTTAATTTAGGTCTGCACCCCATGTTCAATTTGTTGAAAAAACTAACAAAAAAACAACCAGATCTATTGTTTAGATTTTTTCCCCCTTTCTCAATGTTAATCTTAAAATTAAACCTAATTCCACTGAGATCACAGGAGAACATCTGCAGATACAAAAACAAAGAGATAACGACGTATAACTTGCTGCGAAACTAAATATGCTCAAAGAAATAAAAGTATTTTCTGCTTAGAAGAGGAGAAATGTATGTTTTCCCTCATGGCCATCGGGGCTATGTTTCTGTTGCGGAGGGGCTCAGAGTGTGTAAAAGCTGTACGCACTGAACAGAAGGTGTAGTCTGGCACACTGGGATATTCTAACAGACTTTCAGCAGAGTGGTGAAATATTAACAGCTTTCTCGCTTTGTAATTAATCTTATTCGTCTGTTGAGCTATGAGGTGCAATGAACCTGCGGTAACGACATAGAAATGTGGGCTTTTCTAAAGAGTGAGTTCTCTGTCGGGAGTTTTGTAAGTATGTCAATGCAGCAAACAAGGATACCTTTACAATGATGGACAAGGTCATGCACTGATGCACTCACTTTCTATAACATAACCTTAAATCCCTGCAACTGTTAACACTTTGACACAGCTATGAATGTGGACTGCAGTCCTCACAAGATGGTATTCCATTTTCTATAGACATAGAGAGGTATGTCATTGACATTTGGGTTGGAAGAAAAACTCGCTCTCTCCCCAGCTGACCTTAATTAACAGTCAAATGTAATTTACCCAAATGAAGCACAGACATATTTTACAGTTCCTTAAATACAAGACAACTATCTGTTGATGTGATTAGGCCAGCCACTAATTTGCTCCCCACCAAGTACCATCACTACACTGAGGTTGCAGGGTCAAACCTACTGCAAGCTGTTAATTTAACTCAACACAATATGCGAATCTTTTGGAATTTTTTTTTATTTCAAGAGATTAGTGTTCTGAATTAATAGAAACACGCTTTTCAATAGTTTATATAAAAGGTTTTCTCCAGACTATTTGAGAGCCTTTTAAATGTGTATATGAGCACACTTCACTAGTATGTGTCAATTGTGAAATCTTTCCTGAGTTTTCATGAAAGCTTTTCAGTTGTGTATAATTATTCAGTTGTATGAAAGTGTTTCGGTTGTGTATGTGAAATGATTTCACGTGTGTATGTGGTTTTCAGTATAGTATGTGAAGGAGTTTGGTTTCATATTCTTTCATTGTCTGTGAGAGGGAAGGTACATGCAATGCTTTCTACAGGAAGTGCACGACTACAATCATGACTACCTTGACCAAAGTCACCTAGTTGACTGTATACAAACATGCAAGCCAAACAATTTCCTACTGGACTACACACATTTAACAAATTATTTTTCCTTCTCCACTTTTCCTCTTTGGCGAAAGCTCGAGGTGTGGCAAAAATGATCATTGAAGCTAGACAAATTTACACTTTGGCTAAATATCACAATTTTGGCTATTTCTCACAGACCTCTTTTCTGTGCTCTGCATTATTGCCAGGAAAACAGCCTCAGTCTGCCTCTTTGCAGATGGAGGGGGCTGCTTGTGAATAATAACTCCCAAAGTTTTGCACTACTACGTGAAATACAGAGCACATTTGCATGGCTATTTCTTTTGCACTACGATGTGAACTCCAGTGGACATTTGCATGGCTATATTTATATTCTGTATTACAGGGGAGGCTTCACTGTGTGTCCATTCTGTAAGGATGTAGGCTACTTGTTAGAATCCACTGACCCAGTGGATTATGTCAAAGAATATTGTGACAGAGATTTGAGAAATTTTTGAAACTTAACATAAAGGGTAGACTGCAACAGACTGTAAATTATTGCTGTTCGAAAGCCCTTGTGCAATACTGTGAGGATTACACTCTGGATTACACACAGAGACAAACCTCTCATCTGGAGTTATAGTAGCAGGCATTCCCTTCCTGTACGAACATACTCTAGTGTGTGCAAAAGCCCACATGTTTAATCTTTTCCACACTTTTTCCACCCATGCACCCACCGACTACACACCTACACAGACACTCTCGCCCCAAACACACTCCCTTCGGAGCCTCCAACAACCTCCAACTCCCTTTTCCTCCAAAAACAAATGAAAATAGGCACCAGGACATGCCAGCCCCGGCGGCGAGACTGTGAGAGCTGCCCTCATTGGCCTACATTCCCTCCCACCCCCTCTACAAATACACTCTGGAAGCTGCAACGGCCTCAGCTGCACTAGCAGCCAGTGAGGCAATAGTCTCGCCGCGCGGCACATCAAATCCCAATCTGTGTTAATTTGAGTGTTATGGCCCATTGTTTATTTTTACCATCTGCCCTCATTCCTGGAAAACAATTTATTTTTTGCGCTAGCAAGACTGAACCTGGACAGGAATGTTGGCGGTGCATATGCAAATCAACTTTATATAACATTATTTAAAATCGGTCCGTCGGATTTGTTGTGATTCATTAAGATAATTGTCCTGATTTTTCACTTATTCCGTGAGCATCCAGAGGCTTGGAGGGATATTCAAATAATCTTAGGATCAAAAAAGGGTTAGGGTTAGGGTTAGGGTTAGGTTTAGGGTCACAAATGCACTTATTATTCACGTTGAAAGAATTCTAATCTGGAAAATACTGTCTGTGATACATAACATTACATGCTTCAAGCAAATGTCGGATGGTCAAAGTTTTTCTGGAACCAATTTACTACACCAGTCATTGAGGTTTTGATTAAATCAGGAGAGAAAAAATTCAAGCTATGTTGAACAGTCAGTGAACAGTTTAGACATTGCTTACCATGATATAAACTATAACTACTGTGTAGGCCAACAGCTGACATAAACCCAGTGTTCAAACCCTCAGGCATCAAACCACCCCAACAGTGATCTGCACATGATGGCACGATGGGAAGACTACTCTGAGTCAAAGTGAATCACAGCAGCTCAGAGTTGGGAGCCACCCACCCCGACACATAGTATGGCATGTTACGCAATGCTTGGCGCCCAATTATCAGTGACATCGAGGGAGATTGTTGACCGCGAAATGAATCATGACACAAGTGTCAGCTCTTGATATTTTGCACCTAGCTCCATGTCATTTGCAAGAGGCGCCTTAATTAATAAGAGACACGACACACAAATACTGACTGGAATCAGACGATGTCTAAATTATCGCCTGTTACCTGTTAAACGACAGGGAAACAATGGTGGGGTAAGAAAGTGAGTTGGAACCACTGTAGCACATCAAAACATTTATGAGAGTGTTTTATTGTTATTATTATTATTCTGTGGTCAGATCTCAAATCTATACAAACACTCGAGAGCAGAGGAGAAAGGACGCAGCCCTGAGGTGATCCGGTGCTGATGGACCGAGAGTCAGAGACTTGTGTTCCCAGCTTAACGCACTGCTTCCTGTCAATTGAACTGTGGTATTTTATGTAAACTCCACAAAGAGAGAATGTTGCTATACAGTGTAGAAACACTATAATAAATAAATATAACACCCAGCTGAAAACATGGATCCAGGTAGAATCTTTTCAGGTCCTATGATACCAAACACAATGACTCTTCTTATGTTACCCAGGTTTGGAACCTAGTCTGGACAGGGTTCGATCTGTAAATCTTTTTTGAAATTCTTTTTCAATTCTTTTTCACATGGTTCTATTTTGGGGATAATTTCCTAAAGTATAAAGCATCAAACATGTTCTGCACCATGGATAGAAGACCCTGTGCATTTTAAGATGTAGGGTGGTTTTCCAGAAAATGTCACTGGCCTGCTAATATTAGGCCGACACTGGGGTGTTCATATAAGTTCAACCATGAATGCACAGACATTTTTCATAGACCAGACCACAGTGTTTTCCTATTATTATAAATACATGAAGCGAGATTTTGGGAACACAGGCCTCCTCCCTATTAAAGCAGTCAGACATAATCGATGTGACATGCATTTTCATCTACACCAACTTTTGGAAAGGCTAGACACTGATGTTGAGGAAGATTTTGGAACACGCCCGGTGTGAAAATTTGGAAAGAAAGCCTGGTAATTTGGGACAAGCTCTGGGCTAATTGCTTTGACATTTCACTTTTGTTTAACGAGTGTTAAAATTAGGTTGAGATAGTGTTTACATGCCATAAAATGGTGTTCTTTTTAGAGGGTTTGAGATTAGCTTTGATCTTCTGCCAGGGCTTCAAAGAGTAATTTGCTGGAATTGTTCTTAGAAAAAAAGGAAACAACACAAAGAAAAAAATATGTTTCCTCCCCAGCGAGATGCTTCTGAGAACACAGAGCAAACTATTTGTATATTTTTACAACTCTGAAAAAGTGAATAGACAGACAAGCAATGCTCTTTTGAAATAAATTGATCAGAATGAGGCATGCCTGTATTCCCCTCACTGCAGTGGAACAGGTGATCTATGAAACATGCCACCCACTCCCTCATACCTTGACTAAAGTATGTTTAAGTTTGTAAAGGGACTCCCCTCTGTCACCCATACTTGTCATTACAGGGGGACAAGCACACACACTCACTATTTCACTCTCCCCCCCTCCCTCTCTCTCACACACACACTCACTATTTCACCCTCCCTCCCTCTCAAACACACACACACATGCACTAGCATGAACACTTCCAGAAACAAAACACACATACTATCTCTGTCCCTCTATCACACACACAGACACACACAAACACAGTGAGTAGACAAACAGGCCAGGGTTAGTTCTTCTAATCCCCCCTGTATGTCTGGTCTACTCTTTGGGTCTGCTCTCTGCTGTAGCTCTGTTACATCACTGTGGGGCTGACCCATTTAGGCTGCCCACTCCAGCTGCCCACTGTGCACCAGAGCTGGCTTCCTGAGGGCTCAGCTCAAATCAGCAGATTCTAAAGCAGTGCTACAGTAGGTTGTTGTGTTTTGTACATGGATTGTGGGGAGGGGTAGGGGGCTGTCTGTGTGAGAAGAGAGACTTGGCGAAAGAGAGAGAGAGAGAGAGAGAGAGAGAGAGAGAGGGAGACAGGGAGAGCAAGAGACTTGGGGAGGGAGAGACAAGGAGCGAAAGTAAACAGCATGTGGGTGGGTGTTTTTTAAGGATATGTCATAACTACAATGCCTTGTGAGTCCTCGCAGCACGTTTGCATTTAGACAGGTGTACTGCTCTGAATGTCCTTGAGTACGATTGAAATGGCCTTGAAAGACAGGACAACATATATTGATTCTAATCGTGCTTCAGTTCAGTATATTAGTTTAAAAACCGGAATTGCTTTGCAAAAGGATAAAAATGAACTAAGTTGCCTGTTTGAGCTCAGAAGAAGAAAGACTGCTGTTTGCAAAACTCGACAGTTACCAAGGAGGTTCTAGATGTTTATCAATAAGTACAAAGGAGGACGTTTTTACATTTAGTTGGATTGAACCAACTCAGCCTGCTAATGGAGCTTCCCAAGATGTCCGCCTCCTCTCTCTTTCGTTTTTTTCTTCATCTGAAGTTTCTTCAATCCCCTACCAACAGAATGTCCCTCATCATACCCACACTCCATGATGATTGAAAGAAACATCTAGGACATGTAACAACCCTCCCAAATCCTGTTCAGGGCCATCGACATATGGTCATGAATAACCAAATGCACAGTTAATGTTGTCGTCTTGTAGATATCAGATGGCACGGGCCGTCTTTGGTAAAGAAGTCCATCCATGCCGCCCTGCCCGGGCGTCTGAGGCCTGGGCTGTGGACCAAAAATAAATCTGTGCTAGAAAGAGGCAGGTTGTATCTGTTTGTAATCTACTTGACACAATTTTGCTGCAGTCCCAAATAATTCAGTGCTAAAGGTGAAGCGAGTTAATATGTTGATTAGGAATCGGGTGGCGCGCCGATACCCTATGTACCTATTGAATATGCATTTCCCGTTACCGTGCGAGAAGGGTAAATGTGTTCTTTAATCATCTGACACGTTTCAATTCAGCTAGGTTCTGTTAAGGTTCAAGAATACCCAAGACGCACTCATACAGATACTTGGATCATGTGAAGTATTTCAATGAAGGGATACAGAGATTTTGGCAATTGTGACGATGACTGTTCAATTTAAATGAAAATATATGGGCTATTTGTAAATCTTATTGTTTCGACATGGTCGTCTCTATGGTTTTGACCTCAGAAGAAGATATGGATGGGCAAGATCATTTAGGGGGTTGTCTGCAAGGTGAAGTGGGGAGCAAGTTTGACGTTTAATTTAGATTTTCTTACTTTCTCCTTACTCCTCTGTCTCTCTCACAAAGTGAACCTTTTGTCTTTCTAACTGTCTTGCTCATTTTTGTTCCATCTGCTCTTCTTTCCCTCCACCCCTTCCCTCTCCATCCCTCCCCCAAAACACTCTCTCGACACCTTTCTTTCTCCGCCCCTTTTTCACTGCACGTGAGCTTCTGCAGTCTGCAGTGCACCTGCAGAAACACACGCTCACCTTCCCCAGTCTGCCCTTGGTAGATCGCTGCTCACAGAAAGCTACAGCCCATAATAATCCAGACCGGAAAATAGACTCATCTGGAAATAACACACAGTCAGGCCACCTGAAAACCAGCAAGAAACTGCTGTTTTTGATTGAATTCAAATTTTTGAGAAGTACTGTGCATATTGTACGTTTATTAAGACAAGAAGGTCATTATTTATACTTGGATTAATAAGTATAACTCACTTAGACAGGTCATTTTGGTATTGCTGAAGTTTGGGGATATATACGTATATATATATATATATATTATTTGTTTATACAATATCCATAAACAATTAATTGACTTTTTATCCAGCTCAAATGAATTCAGTATGGCTTCATTTCTCCTGAATAGAGCATCTGTGTTGTCATGTTTGTCTGTGTGGTGTGTTTGCCATTCTTATCCTTCTACTCGGGAAAGAAGAGTTCTGTATGGTAATTCATAAAGTGATCCACAAAATTACAGTGGAAGATGGAAGGAGCGATGTATACAAGATGGACAGGATAGGTAATAGACTATAATTTATTATGACTAACACGGTACACTAACCAAGTGAACACAGACACTTTTTTACCTAAGTTAAAGAGGACACGCTCATTAGACATTATGCCAACAGTGCAATGAGAACATTGCTGGTATTCGATCTCAAAACAAGCAGCCTGGGATTGTTTATGTACATCCCCAGCTCAGACACAATCACACCAAGTTGTAATGTCCTTTACCCCCCTTGGCACAGTGGATCCCACTTTTATGATTCAACCAAAATATTAATAATAACTGTTAATGGTGGCACAGAGATGTCCAAACAAACACGCTAATAAAGGCCATTCCCAAGGGGTCTCCACTGTGCCATATACGAGCAGAGGAGGGGATTGTGAGGCCTATACGTGCCACGTGCGGCCAGGGTCGTCCAAGAACAGCTTAACTGTCCAAAGTGGCAATGGAACACATGAAGGGTGTGTGGGTTGATCAGGGTCCAAGTGCTTTACGACTAACATTTTCCCCATGATAGAGTGCATGCTGCATCTGACACGGGAAGAGCTAATGCTAAACACACACAACAACAACAACCACTGTGTCATTACCCAGTTTGAAAGCCCAGACACAACGGAAGTTGAGAATCTTTTTCAACGCTACCAACTGACACTGTCCTTAAAAAGCCAGTCTCTCTCCTCTGAGACGTCTACGGATAACAAAAAATTTACAAAAAGATTAGCCACTTAGCTGAGCAGGGATGTAAAGCTGACACTAAGTGGAACTTCAAGGGGGTAAACGGGAGTGGGTGTGGAGCAGGGGGAGAGGGGGTCTAGCTGTTCACTGATTAAAACTAACACTGTAATTACCACGTAGTGGTGACAGTCTTGTGCCCTGCCATCGAGGAGTGTTTAGTTTCCATGTTTTCTGCTCTAATTCACCTGTCCCCATGAGGCACAATGTGTGTCTGTCCCATGTCATGTCTTCAGCTTCTTGCTGCTCTGCTCCAGGAGCGTGCTGGTCTGTGGTGAATACGCGTGCATGCACGCAAGCACATACTCACACACTTTGGAGGGAACAAGTATAATCACAGTGATCAGTCGTCAGCAGGGATTCAGTCTACCTCCTCCAAACTCTAAGTGCGCTATTTTTAGAGGTTGGTGTGGTTAGTTTTCTATCTGGTCTTCTAGCTTGTCTCTAAAGTAGTCAGGTATATAATATGGCAAAAGACATGTTGAATGCCTGTATTCCTTGAGATGAATTTACAAATAGGAGAAGCATGCCAATGATTCACCTGTTCCAGCTACCAGTATATAATAGTGTAGTGAAGATATCTAAAAAGGGGTGATGGGGAGTTTTCGGGGAATGACATTTTGTGTGATAGATTAGTGGGGGTTATGAGCCGAAGAAATATTCAGTTATCTCCTCCTTAGGAGCACATTTCTTGCTCTTTTAAGCATGTTTCCAACCATGCAGGATTAAAGGGTAGAGAGATAAAGAGAGAGAGAGACAGAGAGAAAGAGACACAGAGAGAGAGAGAGAGCGAGAGAGGCTGGCATGGCTGCAAGTTTGGCTCTGTCTGCCAACTCGGAAGCTGTCTGATTTCGGTTATGGTTCAGTCTGGGAGAAGTAGGCTTCAGCCCACTGGGCTCAGCTGTAGAAGGTGTTTGCCCAGAACTAACAGGTCCCAATATAATCTGTGAATAGACTAACTAACTAACTAACTAACTAACTAACTAACTAACTAACTAACTAACTAATATACACACACATATATGTATTTAATTAGTCTACATATATTGAATTTGTGCATAGATTCAGCCAGTCTGTGACTTTATTGGAGACATTATTTGTGACAGGGTTGTGAGAATGTTGACAAAGAAGGTATTAAGGTTCTTTTCTGTCCATTAGTCAACAGACATTGTGAGCGTGCACACTCATGGAAAACCATGAACTTGAATCTGGTCACCATGCCAACATGAAGCTTCTATCAACAACAATGATTCCCCTGTAAGTACAGTCCCCGTCAATCAAAATGTGAACACGAAAAGAAGCCTGTCTGTACTTTATAGTGTATTCAGTACGCAAAAATCCATTGTTCAATCGAAAGAAAAAGGATGCGACTGTGTCATTCCCTCTCTCTGAAGACTATCATGCGGTCAGAACATTGAGAGAAATAGTGGTGCCCTCTTGTGGACACAGTTGACAGTCAATAAATATCCTTTTCCACCGACCGAATAGTGAAAATGCTTTTTGGTCTGAATAATTGGCGTAATCTATTGAGACCTCTATGTTACCTGGAATATGTTGCCTTTTGCCCTGCAGGTTTTACTGCCTTGTAAATCCAGATTTATTGCCCACCTAAATTTATTAAGTAGACTTGCTATAGTTAAAGAAAGAGAGGTTAACAGCACACCCAAGAAATATGCATGCATATTCTATTAGAAACACAATGTCTGACCTCATAAATAAACTACAATTGAGTGTAATTTAATTAAACACAAATTCAATGTAATTAAGTAAAGTTGCCCTATAGCATCGATTAATCGAATGTTTACCGACTGTTCTCAAAAATCCTATTCAAAGAGCCTCCTCCCCTCCCCTCCCCAGAAACCGAACCCTACTATCCTACTTGAAATAACATGCCCTGTACCCAGCGCAATACCTGCGCTCTGAAGCCTGCCTGAGACCGAGCGCACTCCCCCCTCCCACCTTGTCTCCTCGCCACCTAATTCGGAGTTTGTATTGCACTCGTTGCAGTAGGAGGGTCCATGTGCACAGAATGACGTCGCTCAGCAAGTCCGTCTGACTCCTTCGTTGTTTTTTATCTCTCTTCTATCGGAGGGCTAGAAAATCGCAAATCTGCGAAATTATGTTCGTATTGTGTCAATATCTGACACTGCCGTCCTCTTCGACGCTGTCGTTCGGTCTGTCAAAACAGCGCCTTGCTGTCGTGGATTACGAGTGATACGCAGCTGACTTCTCTGCTTTGAGCTGTCAAACTGAAACTGAAGTGGATTTATTTGCAAGAGTAAATACTATATGTTTGGAGGGAGGGTATTTGGAAGAAGATACAACTATTGCCGTGTCTCTGTGTGCTTGCCCCTCTGGATTATTGCTGCCCAGCAACTCAGCCACCTGACAAGTCTGAATGTCGTAATTAAGGTGAGGACATATTGAAAGGTTTTGCCAGAGCCTACATAGAAAAAACTGTCAACATATATATTTTTAATCCGCAACAACCATTAGCGTACAACTTCATTCCATTTTCTTCACAACGTGATTGCAAAATTTCTCCAGATCTGTCTGTACAACTAAATATTTAACTTTTAAACAACCCCGGGGAACCGTTCCGAATAGGTGACGTATAAGTAAAATGAAAACGGGTTTTTCTCTGTAAAAAAATATTTGAACCTCGTAGGCTAGTAATAGCCTAATATGAATGACAATAATAGGAATACATGTACAATATTGATTAGGCCCAATTTGACTTTGTAAAGCATGTTAGTATAGGCTATGCATGCATAATTACAAGGCACTTAAATCCTAAATCGCATATTAACCATTTGTAATGTATTCGTTACTGAGGATGTTTTTTTTATCATTACTTTCTTCTCTGGCGTGACACTTCTCACTGTGTTCTAGCTGTCAACCAAGTAACAGTAGAGGTTCTTCACCATCGCCTGCTAAACTGTCATTTTGTCACCGTGAGGGTAGCCTATAAAACATTACCTGTGGCCGATTTGGCGCGGACCTAGTCATAGTTTATGAAATTCAGTTGCTTGACTGTGCCCGTTATACACGTATGTCACCAACCTATATAGGCTACAGTCCTGTTAATCAAAACAATTGATCAAGCTTTCGTTTAATACTCACTACGTTTTCTGCCTTATTTGCAGTCTTTTTAAGCATCAACGCACTGAAACATTATTACAGAAGGCTACGCTACTTCTATAAGAAACTTTTCTGATCAATTGTGAGGCGTCAACCTACGATGTCAGATATTATCGTCCCAGATAACGTGATAAACTAATGTTATGCTATGGGCATTCAGGGTCAACTGGGCGCAAATGGTGGGTTTGGGGACTTGTTCAAAGTTCAACGGCATTTACGGCGCTTAAAGATATATTATTTTAAAGTTATGTCGCAGATATGTTGTGTCTTTGAGACCTTCTAGAGTGACAGAACAGACGGACCAATCCGTGAGTGGCAAGATAAAGTTCTTGTGACATTGTCTCTTTTCATCCAATGGAGAAAAGAGGTGTGGATTTAAAGGAACAGCGTCATGTATTTTAAAGACGTAGTAGCCCACTCTTGTTTCATTTGCGAAGTGAAAAGCAGATGCGATTAAGCATTTCCAGTCTTCCTGAAGTTACCGCCAAGTTAGTACGAATTCAAAAAAAGTTGTAAATCCACAAGTGTGCAATGATTGTCAATATGAAAGAAATGCCCATCCTCCCTAGTCACTACTGACACACACAGACATGCACGTAAATACTAATTTGTAAAGCAATATTTGAATGTACAAATTGAATAAATGTAATTCAAAATAGAATAAAAACATTGTCTCTATACCAAACTGTATTTGAAAAAGAGCAATATTTGCCAGGTGTCTTGACTGTTCTGGGGCAGGTTCAGAAAACATGTCCCAGCCTGTCATATAAGCAAAAGAAACCTGCGTCTGTGCCTTAGAGATCACAAAAGCCAATACTGCAGATACAATTGTTAGTACTATGACAATGACACTGCAGAAATGGTTAATGAATAAGTCATATGGGCCCATATGGGTCAGGTGTATTTGGGACATCACAGCACACGTGAGCATGATTGCCGAAACACTTTGGTATCACACAACAGTGTTTATATGTTGAGATGTCAGTGGACCCAAAGGGCAGCCAAGTCAACAATAACACTGACAATGTACACACCTTCAAAGTGTGTGCCAAAGAGAGTCCAACTGCTGCTTAGCCTTTGAATGCATACTACAGTGTGAACAATAGCTTGCATTAGCCAAACCTGAAGTTATATATCATCACTCACAGCATCATTTTGGTACATGGAATGTTACATGGCATTATTAACAAAGTTCTACTGCAGCCTCTTGTCCAGTTCAGTTAAGTTCTGCCCAGGCCAACATTGGCTTGTCCAAGCCTGCAAACAAACGAACACAAACACACCTTTGCAAAGGGTGTTAGATCTCCAAAAACAACTTACACAGAGATGAGTGGTAACCTTAGGGTAACCTTAAGAACCAATGCAAATAAACAGCAGTGTGGAGAATGTCGAAATTAATTAATCAGAATACCAGTAACACACCTATGATTGAATAACAATTAATAATTGACAGGTTTAATATTCACTGTACTGCATTGAAACTGTATTGTATATATACACACATACACAAACACTGGGTATCATGTTATTATGTAAATATAAAGAGGAAAAATATATAAATTCCTCAATTGCAAATTGTTTGGCCCTTGTTTTCTTACACTCTCCTTTACTTCCACATCTAACAGGTGAATCAATGACCCAGGCATGGAGACCAAAAGATACCAAAGTTTCTTTGAAGGAGCTGACACAGAGAACAGATGGTCCCAGGTCACCAGTGCTATGGACTACTGCAGCAGCGCCGAAGAGTCCAGCCTAGCTAACAGCGACATCCTGATGGACATCGTCAATGTCGGCTGCCCAGCAGGCAACGCTGGGGTTGATTGCAAGAAGAACAACGTTAAGAAGCCGGAGCAGCAGACTCTCCGACTTGGTCAGAATACGTCAATTGTCCTCCCCCTCTTTAACAACTCCCTCCATGGCCGCAAGCTGGAAATGGACTCCAAGGAGCTTTCCAAGACTGTGGCGGAATCTATGGGCTTGTACATGAACGCAGCCCGGGAGGCCGATTTTGGCTTCAGCCAGCATGGTGGGCAATGCAGCCCGGGAAAGATGTACCCGGTTTGCGGGCGCGCCCTTGAGGACAACCAGTGCATGTCCTCAGGGCGTGTCAAGTTGAAGGCGCCAGCGTTGGGCCTCCAGACGGTCCTGCAGCAGTCAAGTGTTAGCCAAGGGGAGCTCTCCTCGGGCCCTCCGATCGTGTCAGCGTCGGCCCAAGTTTCCTCACTGTCCTGCAGCCCCCACACCTCCAGCTCCATCTCCAGCCCTGGAGGCAGCAACAACATGGTGTCGTCCACCACTAGCCCCACGACCTGCTTCGGCCCGGCCTGTTCGTCCATCAGTAGCCCCATCAGCCAGAATCCTGCTGCCATTGGACTGCCGCTTGCCCACGTCCAGCGCAGGAGTTCAGCAACCTGTAGCCCGGCAGAGTCCAGCACGGTGGGCTCTCCACCTCTCACCAGCCCCCTCAATGTAATGAGGTCGCCCATCTCCAGCCCCCAGAGCATGAGCAGTGTGCGCTCCCCGCCATCATGCAGTGCCACCTGCACCATGTCTACCTGCAACATGTCGTCCGTGTCCAGCCCCACTGGGAGCAGTGGTAATAACATCAACTGCAACAGCAATGTAAGACCGTCCATCTCTAGTCCCACTATAGGGGGGGCTATGGCCGTGTCAAGTCCGAGGAACTCTTCCTCTACTGGGTTTGGTGTTTCCAGTCCAGCCAGTGGACTGGGCTTGGTCCAGAATGACTCCTGTAGCCCAGAGGCCTCCAGTGGAGACCAAGACTTTAAGTCCTTTGAGTTTCCCAAGGTGGAGAGCGTGGATGGGGAGCTGTTTAACGTAGGCCTGGATCAGATGGGGATGGTGAAGTACATCAAGAATGAGCCTGGGACAGACTACAGGAGCATGTGTCTGGGCACCTCCAAATGCCACGCTGGTGCCGGTTCGCCCTTCATCACACAGATCAAGAGTGAGCCAAACAAAGATGGTGGCTGCATGAATCAGCATCACTTTGGTGAGCAACCGTCCTCTATGGGTCTCTTCCCTGCATCAGAGACAACCTATTTGTCACTAAGGGACAACATTGATGAGTACAGCCTTTCTGGGATTTTGGGACCTCCCGTGTCCTCCATGAATGGCAACTATGAGGCTGGGGTATTTCCCAACAATACCCTGTCCAAAGGGATTAAACAGGAGACCAACGATGGCAGCTATTACCAAGAGAATAATAACGTGTCAACGTCGGCCATTGTTGGCGTTAATTCAGGTGGACACTCATTTCATTACCAGATCGGAGCCCAAGGAACAATGTCTTTCTCGCGGCACGATGTGAGGGACCAGGCCAACCCTTTGTTAAATCTCATTTCACCGGTTGCGGCGTTAATGGAGTCGTGGAAATCTCGACCCGGCATGGTGCAGGGTCCGCTGTCGGCCAGGGGGGAGCCTTACCCAAGCCAGAGCTGCCTGGCAGACAACATGTCAAGGTAAGGAGATGAAGGAGAGAGACAAGCACTCTGGGAACTGTAGTTCCTTAGGCCTGCGGACGGCTTGTCATGAGGATGAATTTTACTTCATTGGCACCTGCCTCGAAGGGGTTATACGGTATAGCTTTGAGATGGTCCTGAAACTTCTGACATAAGTTTACTAGAAGTGAGTGTTTTCTTCACCGCGACTCGATAAATAGGGGTTGACATGGTGTCTGGCTGTGAAGCACTGGGGGTTCTTTAGGGCGTTGACTACGGGGTGACTGTTGCCTAATAATAATAACAACAAGGCTTGGGAAAGGCAGCGGGATGTTGGCCAGGGGAACAGGAACTGAGGGATGGAGTCCAGGTCATTGTTACAATACATTAAAAAGAGTCCACAACAGCAAAACACAGTGTTCTACTGTAACAGGGAGGCAAAGTTTGAATTGTATCTTTTAGCTGGAAAAACAAAATTGTTGTGCAACGCTAATATCTATTTTAATGGGCCCTTTATGGGAGCAGCATCGTAAATAATGAATGATTGATCCCATGCTTATGTTACTGAACCAATGAAATAATCAGTTCCTTCAAAAGGGCGAAACCCCCAACAAAAACAAACACGCAGAAAGAAAAGAAGTACCAGACAACAATACAGGCTTCTATTACAGAGACTGATCTTGCAGAGTCTAACTTTGACACAGTTGTTGGTTTTTCAGTTAATATCATGTCCTAGTTGCATACAAAGCTAAATGGCCGTTCATCACTATTAAGGATGAACCAAAGAAAATCGAACTACCAGGAAATAGACCAAGAGAAACACAGAATGACTTTTGTTGCAGCTGAAGCATGTGAACCAGTTACGTAACATATCCCTTGCAGGGAGAGCCTGCTATTTATTTACAGTAAATCAAAAAGATATGGCTACAGTGTCTGAAGGGGGGGTTCTCTAAAAGATTACAATGAATGTCTAATGGTGGTGATATATAGATGATAGTAGCTTATCAAAAAGGGTATAAAGTTGTTCACGACACACTGTAAATTCACTCCCTATAGCATCATTTTGCAGGAAGTATTAAACAAGGCCATAAACGGCATCCCTCTCCTGACTTAAAAAGTTTCAGATGTTTGAGAGAGTTTTAAGAGGAATACATGTGATCTCTTAGAGCCTTTCTGGCTCTGTTTTACTTGGTGTTCGCTATTTTGGCCAACGTGGTTCAGCTACTAATGACCCCCCACTTCACGACAAGATTCAAAACATCCATAAACATCCACAAACTAATTTGAAATAGGTTACATTGAGGTGTTTGAAATGGAGTGTTCAAGTATGTGCCCCATGTCAACCACCTCAATGGGCACAAAAGGTAACTTACCAACACGTGGAAGCATGTTGAATTTATATTATGGGCTTTGACCAATGCATCAGTTGGTATTAATTATCCACTTTTACTGTATCAGTTGTTGATGCTGTCTAAATATCCTGAGCTTTGTAAAGTATTATATAAAAATTATGCATTTATTTTTCATTCAACCTCTTAACAAAGAGTCCATATTCATTTTTCTAACCATAAATACTTTGGGACATCCTCATGAAATCTCTCCTCTCACCAGTACTTTTATTAAGCTAGTTTGAGCTAATTTTAGATAAATTTGCTGCATTATGATCAGCATGATCAATGTGTGTATTACTATTTAGTAGTGTGTGTGTGTCCGGTGCAAGTGTGCGCGTCTGTATGCACACTTAAGCATGTGTGTAATAATGAGATGTGGAGCTGCAATGGGGGAGGAAGGGCGATAAGAAGGAGGAAGGGTGGGGGTGGGATGTGGCCGTTACCTGGGAGGCAATCCATATGGTGAGAGCCAAAGTGATGTTGACGGGATCACTGCCACACTGGTTCTAATGAGATCCAGTTTAGCCCTGATGTCAGACAGGATGGCAGTCAGAGGTGGGCTGTATGGAAGCCAACCAGCCAGAAAGCTGCACACACACACACACACACACAACTGTGAGAGACATTACCAGAGAACTTAGCACACACCATTGTTGGTCTGCTATGGACTTTCTATGTGGAGATTATTTCATATTGCTAAAATGCAATGCTCATGGTTAATCCAAAACACTACAGTTATTTTGACACTAGCTATAGTTTTTATGAAGTAATAGTAACTATGCTAGACCTGCATGTTGGAACTGAAATTAAATGTTGATTTAACTTCCATCAATAATTTTTCTTTAGCATTTTAAGAAAAGTATCATGTTTCAAATTGGGGATTTTTAAAATGGTCAACTATCACATGGGTAGAATGTCTCAGTCAAGAGACATACAGCTGGGTCCTGGACTATAGGTTGACCCAAAGACCCATTTTATAGAGGCAAACCAGATGGGAAAGTCTGCTTTTTTTCACTGACGGAAACAAAGAAAGGGTGCTAGCCTGTATTTACTTTGCTGTAGTTTCTATAATGCTGTGGCTACCTAGTGGTTAAGCAGTGCCTGAAATTTTCAATTGAGAAAATCTAAAATGGGTATGGATAATTCGTTTTGTGTATTTTGGGATTTAAGCAATATAGTTAAAAAAGGACTTGCATGTGCAGAATTTATGGATTATTTAAAACATTTTATAAAAATCTCTTTCATCCTGTTAGCAAGGTCCTTTACACTAGGTCTGTGGTTCTCTAACCTCTAGCCTCTCTGGACCTCCTGTCCAGTATGTTTGAGATGTTTCCCCTTTTCCAACACACCTGGTTCAAATGAATGGATATAATTCAGCAGAAGCCTGATAACGACCATTCATTTGAATCAGGTGTGTTGCAAGAGGGGAAACGTCTCAAACATCTCAAACATTCTGGACCCTGAGGACCAGGGTTGGAAACCACTGCACTAGTTACCAGAGGTAGCTCTCAGAGACCAATGCCTGTCTTTTCTTTATGAAACTAGATAAAGAATCCTTGCTTGTTGACAATCCCACTTAATGTCCAATGTAAGGGAAGTTTAGCTGTGAGCTCAGGACACTGTCCAATAATATTTTGGAATATTACTAACTGCATTTGCCATGAAATAAATTGGAATGGCCCTTTAAACATGTTTGAGTCAGGCAGTTGATAAGCCACCGACATGACAAACACGATGTCACAAGACATTAAATAACTTCCCAGGCTGCATTTAACCAGTTTCGATAGAGGAGGAGAAAGTACTAGTTGAGTTTTGGACTGGATCGTGCAAGCATATATATCTTATTTTGAGTCCTTCCTCTCCCTGTTGTCTTTAGGCTATACAGTAGAATGTTCATTGTATTAGCGACAAGGTCTTTGAAAAAGCTCAACATTGAAAATACTATCGAAGGTTGTTTTCTTTTTTCACCAGAAAAGAACGCTTTGCACTGGACCTCGTCCAACTCCTAATGTTCTACTGGGGGATGAAAGGGCATACTCTTGAGAGAACACTAATAAGCCCTTAATTGTATGTTCTTCCACTAAATTAATGGATGGCAATGATTTGATTAATTCAGACGCTGCTGGATACTAATATCCAATTAAACCCTGTCCATGGCTCACTGGGGGCTCCCAGTGCATTGTGGGCCGGCAGCTGTGGGGGAGTGGGTGTGTGTGTGTGTGTGCATGTGAGTGAGTGTGTGGGAGGTGGGTGGTGGTTGCTCGTTTTAGATATGACTGTGGAGGTGTGTGGGTTGAGGGTGCCCAAAGTTTAGGTGGTTTCACCTATTCTGTGCCGGCAGGTGTGTATCTTGTTTTTAGTGTGTGTGTTCATGCAGAGGTGGGGGCGGGGAGGTGATGCTGCCCTAATGAGCCACTTTAGGCTGGTGTCTTTGGTCACGGCCCCTGGCCCCAGGTTATTTGCTTTGGCCACATCATCTTACGTCCTGGTGGAGACATTCTCACCCTGGGTGATTTACGGCCCATTCTGTCAATGTGTAACTACCACTCAATAGTCAATAGTCACTTACATACAGTATATCTTGATCTGATAACTCGACTATCTCTAGGTCACGGTAAGATACAATATCAATACAGTAATGTCTGATTTTTGGAAACTATGAGGTCGAGATATTTATTTATTTATAGTAGTTAACAAATATTTTTTTTTACAAAAGTACTGTAGTGTAGAATGTTACATAATTATTTTCTGAATAATGGTGAGTCAAATAACTAATTATATAATTTGGATTTGGATGTATTTTCTCACAGACAATTGAAACTTTTGATGTATTTTTCTCACCCGCACACACTTGGATGCGCACACACACACGCAGAGCAGAGACATGCAACTACACAGACTCTGCTTGGCATCCTAATAAAAGTGTGCTCACTGTTCGCAATGGCTGCTGGGATACAAGAGCCTGTCCTCACCTGAACCCCTCTCCTGAAACGGCGTCAGGTGACAGAGAGCCAAATTTCCGCTGGATCTCTTCTCAGGCGCAGGTCTAACTTCTATTACCTTTTGCTGACATACGAAGGCTCATCCTCTAGGTCATTAAACTCTCTTATGAAAGACCCGAAACTAAATACGGGCACCACAACAAAGAGTAGTGGATTTTTGTGAAGTTTGAATGCCAGATTGTTTGGTTTTTCACAGCAAGGTGTGGTGGCAGGCTACTTTTGAGCTAAGGGCATCCCACAATGGTTACCAACAGGAATTTACTTTGTTTACTGTAGTGAAATGTAAGACAGCAAATGTGTCTCAAGAGTGAAGTTCTGGGTTAGCGTTTGCATACCCACTGTATGTGCTTGATTTTAGAACGTAGAAATGTTATTACCATTTATGGTTAACAATCATACAGGATAAGCTATGAAAAGTATATTTTGTTTAGCTGGGAAGGATTCTTTCCCTTACTCTCTCGTTCTCTGTCAGTGCATCATTGTCTTCCTCGCTGTAATGCATGCCAATGCGCTTCAGTGAACAAACAAGGCATGACTTGATAGTTCATGTTTAATTGGAGTTTGTGCAAGTATTCACGTCCAACGACTTATTTCTCCATTTGGCTGGCTTGTTCCGTCCATGGAACAGGACCAATTGACATCTAGGCGGAAATGGATGCCATTAAGGAAAACACTTCAAAAATGTTAATTGTTCCACTTCAGAGGTTAGAAAAGTGGGTCATGCCTGGCTGGCTCAATTAAAGTTAAGGGGGGTGAAGGGGGGCTTTATGTAACGCACACATGCACGCGCAGCGTTCACACAACCCACACACATCTGCACACATGCAGTAGAGCTCCACACACACACACACACACACACACACACACACACACACACACACACACACACACACACACACACACACACACACACACACACACACACACACACACACACACACACACACACACACACACACACACACACACACACACACACACAGTACCCTTGAATATGCCTAATAAATCTTTTAAAATGGCATGCGTGATGGCATCGAATGTGACCTAGAAAGACGCAGTGCACAGTCCTGTTTATGGGCCACTACAGAACAGAAACAACAGAAGAGAACTTTGTCCTTGTGTCGGTCTTGTGTCGCACCCATACACATAACAAAGATGACTAGGGTGTTGGTGGAGGTGGGGGCCTTCGGTGAAATCCCTGTTAATCATGACTCACCCAAAATTGAAAAAAATACCCCTTTCTTATTATACAATGACAGACAGGATCGAAAGACAGCGTGTCACATTCAGCCGCACATTTAAGCTAGTAAGTAAACTTGTTTGGCAGGAAGTCATTGCCCCTAACAACTGAAGAGGCGATGAAATAGCATCTTTACTGCGGTGGATTTTGTTCTAAACTTAAGGCCACACCTTGTCTAACAGTGGCCCAGGGTTATAGATGCAGGTTAGGAGGTTGTAGGGTACCTATATGACCGATACTGGACCGAATCAGAACGCAGATTTCGGTGCCACTTAAATTCCTGAGCTGTTGATTGAAATATTTGCCCACTGGTGCATCATCAGCATTTAGGCAAGTGTGAGGTAAGAGTATTCAGGCAACATTGAGGCTGTAGCATTCAGACTCGCAATTATATAGTTATATATTTATACTCAAAACATAGCTATTGGTTTCCAGAAAGTTGTCATTTTGGTAGTTGTTACATCATGCATGGAATAGTGGTTTATATTTGTTCCCGTGCTTCCTGGACTATCCGAGTAACTAGTACAAACAACTGAACAAAGAAACAAGAAGCTAGCCAATGGCAAGCCAGCTTCCACACTGGGATATTTGTGTTTTCTGTTTACAGTCTCAACTTCGCACTCTCATCCAGCCTGACCCATAGCTCGAGGAGATACTCAGATCTGGCAACCGGTGATGATTGTGAAACCTGGCAACCTCCCTTCTGGTTTTACTGCACTGTACTGTACCTGGCACAGGCGAGACATTCCTTGTTTACTGTCTGCTTTTGTTTGGACTGCTTGCATCGACTAGGCCACAGCCAGCTGGAATCTCTCATTTGAGTAGTTTAGCTTTGGATTTAGCCTGTCACACATTCATTTTGTGTTTGGAATGTAGTGGCAATTGTTTACACACATTTCAGGCCAGAAGAGTTACCTCAAACAATGCACAAATAGTCATCAGAACAGTAAATACAAAAATATACATACACTTTATATTGTATATATTTCTTACATTTTCTTAGCAAATATTTTTTTCTTCTCAGCTGTCAGTACTGTTTTTGGTGTTAAATACACATTTGCAGTTCACAGTGATCATTGACAAAACTGTGTGACATTTAACTTGGGTAAAACCATGGAGCTCCTTCTCTAACATGCTTCATCTGGATTTCCATGAAGTCTTTTTTTGCAGAACCTTTGATTGTGCCATTTGATCCGAACATAAATTCAAGTGATAACTCTTCCAGAATAAATCTTACTAATGTAAAGGATCACTTCATTGGCATTTAGGGCAGATCATTTGTATATAATTAGATTACTATTTGCACACTCTATTTTCCCTGTGCCGGGCTCTCAGGCCTCTGCTGTCAGTCCAGTCTGCCTTTCCTCCACGGCACATGGGCTGGTATGGTGTATATATGCTAAATTATCACTGCACCCAGGGTGTCTGCAGCAATAATCTTAGACCAAGCACAGGCCTGATGTTCATTAGGGTTCACAAGGAAACATGGTTGAGTGAGAGGACTCCTTTGTGTTAGTTTCAATAGCAAATAAGGATATTATGCCTCATTGCTTGTTTAAAATCTGTAGTTTCTCTTTCTATCTGATGCACACATACAGGACAGTATAGCATATTAGCAGTATAGCACATCCTATTCCATGTCATTTATTTAGCGCAAGAACATTCCCAGTCTAATTTTGGATAATCTACACATTCTTTCAGTCATACATCCACTTTCTTACATGGCTGCCCTCTATAGCCCTGGTTTGTTATGAGGGCAAAAAAGAGGAAGAGAAGGAAGAGGTGGGGAGAGAGGAGGATGTTTTCCTTCATGCCGTGGAGCGTCCGACATGCCTGGAGTTCCTCACTCCATTCCAGCGTGTTTATGACCAGCCCCCCCGGGCCCCGGTGACATGCGCGGCCATCGCCGCATACATTTTTTTTTCTCTTCCTCTCAACGTTCCTTGTCACCATGCATCTGTGTCAGTCAGTAAAGGAGGAGAGGCGTTTAGATGCATCCTTCTACCTGCCCCCCCTCCCCGTCCCCCTCCCTCCACCTCTCACCCCCACCCCTCATCACGGGGACGGGGGCCAGGTAACCTGTTTGGCAGGTCGGTGTCAATGGGTGCACTGACGCTCTGCTCCATGGGACTTGTTGCATTGAGAGGCGTTTCCCGAGTTAAACAAAGAAAGTAGGCAAGGGACAAGAGTGGGAGGGGGGAAAAGGTGTTCTACATTACGACCAACACCTTAAACCCCCATCGCCCAATGACAGGGGGCCGTGCCACCCTGTGCGGAACTTAACCTGACACCTGCTCTCTGCCACCCTGTCCTCTCCCATGAGGTTGTCTGTCATGTGAGCTGGCTCTCATCGTGCCTGCGTCCAAACACGGTACAGTCATGGTGGGGGTGATAGGACACCTTTGAGGAGACTGGATATCCTGCAGTGTCTTAACCACCACCACAGGCCCTGCGCCAGGCACCGATTTGCGGGGGGGCCATACGTTGCTTTGGGGGGGGGGGCACGTTTTTATTTTTATTTATTTTTTTACAACCTATGGTAGCATAGTAGGTCAACTTTTCACCTATAATCCAACTCCGGCACAAAAAGGTGACAAACCGTATTATTTAGAATCTCACAAGCTAATAAATAGGCCAGCTGAGCAGGTTGCCTACCCAACGAATAATACAGCGACAATAATTTAATAATTTAATTTATTTAATCGTCTTCATTTTCAAACAAAAGATGATTACCGAAACGGAGCGCAGCACAGCAGCGCAGCATCCAGCAACCACGAAAAGGGCCTACCAACAGCTATAGCTGTAGGCCCTATGTTGAAAAGTATTTTTTTTGTATTCAGTGCCGTATTACAATATAGTTAGAATATAATTTATTGTTTTGTATATCCATATTGAAGGTCCCAACATGTACAAACTCATCTGTTTCAAAATAAATTTGTAAAGCGTTTATTCAGATTATGGTGCCTACAGTGTTTTCCGCTTCGAATTGAAATCTCAGACGATATTATGAGTAAAGACATGTTTCTTGTGTTGTCAATGTTGTCAATAAAAGTCTAAACTTTTTTTCCCACGAAGAATTTGTTTGTAGCAGTAACGTGAGTTATTTCAGGAAAGAATTATGTGACCGGTTAGATAGTTAGTTATCATACCTAGCGATAGCGTATTTCGACAGATAGCTAGCTAGCTGCAAGCAGCTTCATTTACTTCGGTGCAGACATATGTGTGTTTTTCGATATATTGAGTTGGGTCTCCCACACTTTTTAATCCACAGCCGGCACCTTTCCTCCTGTGTTTTGGACTTTGGATTTGTTTTTTTTACATGTGATAAGTGACTGACTGGCTCGTTCGTCCGTCCGGCCCGGCACCCAAAGGCCCGCCCAAAGCGCCGGGTCTGCACCACCACCACATACATACACACACACGCTTCTAGCAGAAATTGGACGTTACATTTGCCACTAACTCGTTAATCCCATTCCAGTGACCCAATGTTCAACAAACATCGTTACCCTGCGTGTGTGTGTGTGTGTGTGTGTGTGTGTGTGTGTGTGTGAGCAGCTGCCATGGGGAGGACATGCACAGTCCAGGTTCCGTTTTCACCCCTGGCCAGGAATGGGGTCACAGACATTCTATACCCAGATGTTCTGAAAACCAACCCCGTGATTTCACTAACCCATTGCGAACTTAGAGTGCGTCACAAACACAGACACACACACTTCTTATGTACTCCATTCCAGCGCAACAGTACTCAATTATTTTGTGAGATATTTCAAAACAAAGTATCTTCTAAAATACTATTACATTTCTCCCTTTTTTAATTGTGTTGTTGTGTTATTCATTAAGGAAACCAGATTCCAGATTGTAAGCAGAAACCTGCCTGGAAAATGTAAGTTGTCTCTAGAGCCTTATAAAAATAACAGCCGACCGGTTTAAGTCCTGTTCTCTCCAGGGTGTGCACTAACGTTGGTTTAGATACCCTTCTGCGCTCAGATTAAGACACACTCTTCAATGACCTGTCGTTTTCACAGGGTATACATTTGTATTGTGTTTAAATCAAATAGGAGAGGAGAACATTTCAAAAAAGCACCAAAAAGTATAATAAAGTCGCAAAACAGCCATGCTTAACAGCACCCCCCCCCCCCCCACACACACACACACACATACATACGCAGTGATTACCCTGGAACTGAGCCAAAATCATCAAGAGCAAACTGCCGTACTGCATGGAATGACAGTCTGTCAGAAAAGAAGAAACAGATACTCATTCATATTCGCTTGAGTGTCCAGTCTTTAAATTTTTGATTTGAGCAGTGATCAGCCGTATTAAGGCCACAGGGGGTCGAGTGTTCACCTCATGCCAGGTACATGAGCAGGAGAGCGATCTGCTCTGCATGTTTTATGTAGTTCTTTGCGGAGGAAACCGGGAGGAAGGCATGGGATGAACATGCAAACTCAACAGAAATAGGGCCAGGAGACAGCCCACCTAAGCCCCCCCCCCCAAAAAAAAAAAAAAAGTACAATAGGCTTACTTAGTTAAGGTCCCTCTGCAGTTAAAGATGGACACACACACAGCTATGATGATACTGGGCAGAGTTCATGAACCTACTGTCTATCATCACATGTTGTGTTGGTGCTGACATCTGGAAAAGGACTTTACCAGGATGAAGCATCTCACAGTTTATTTTGGCAACAGGTACCCTGACTATGGCTGTTGATGCCGTATATTTAGGATTTTTTCCTGAGACTAGACAGCTTCTGTGGGGTGGTATCAAATAGTGTATCTGTTAGCAACCATGGCCTAGCAACCCCGGAGCAACAACCTTGCGATGGCCCACTAATGTTGGAAAAAATTAATAAATCCAGGGATTTTTCAAATCTACAATTATCCTGTTAGTACTATCATTCTATGGTCATGGGGAATTGGTTTGCGGAAGAGTCTAGGCAAATGTTTCACTGCAGTCTGTGCTGCCTGGGTATATTGGAGAGGGTTAAATACAGAGCACAATAACAGATAATGCACCATCTTTTCGCCTCGTAAAGATGGTGTTACATTGTCTTCGGTGACTTTGACGATGTTCGATGATGAATGTGTTCTGTCGTTCCTGTGACTTGGCCTTGATTGACCTATCAGTGCGGTGTATGAATGGCAATGTGGCGCTGCATTTGCCTACACAGTGTCTTAATGTACAGGACATTGGAAGGATGAATACAGTTATTCTGGCTGGACACTTTTCCTGAAGAGAAAGCACAGTGATTATATGTTTCCAGTTTGTGTGGTCCCAGCAGGGAGTTTTAGCTGTGCTTTAGATGTTCTCGACCTACAGAAGAAGGTAAGACAGAAAAAAACTCCTGGCATGGTGTTTGATACATTTGAGTCCTTTATAATGTTTATTCAGATTACACTTGTTGTTTTCATACAGTGAAACAGTTCAAACTACAGAATTGAGTGAAGTCTATTACTGAATATTCAGCAGTATACCTCAATTATTTGTAAAATACCATTTTATAGAATGCCAAACACATTTTATATTTTTATTTCGATAGTAGATTTAAAACGATTGCTTTTCTTTTTCACAGAAAGTTTATGCGAGCGCAGACTGAGCTATTTTGTTATAGAAAATATATATTTTGTGACCAACGCTATAATATAGTTTTTTGCGTGGCAAGAAACTGTTTGATTGCGGCCATTTAAGTCTGAACAGTCGTTTAAGATGATTTGAGGGAAAATTATAACTGCACAGGGAAGTCGCATATAAAAAGGAATTGTTTGATTTATATCACTGTTGGAAAGAAAATCTTTAGATAGAGACAATAATGTTTTAGATTAAGAATCATTAAGCTAAACAGCTCACTAAAGTGAGGAAATTGATATTCCAAAAGAAGAAACAATCTTTGTCAACCGAGTGGAATTCTAGGCAAGAATGAAAATAGTGGCCCAGTAATCATCTATGTACTGTAAGTGTGTCTAGCGTGTCTAGGAGTGACTGTAGACAAAGAAAGGGGATTTAGAGCCGAGCACTGAGCAGGCCATGGTGAGGTCAAGGACTATCCATGTAGACACACAGTAATGGTGATTCCCTAAACAGAAAGTATTGGCGCGACACATCTCATAACTCCTGCATTAGTACAAAGCACCATACAGCTCTGCATTGTACAGTGAGTCCTCCTGTACATCCCCTGGAATCTACCCTTAGGGAGAGAGAGACCGACCTCTTGTTGACCTCTTCTCCCTTTGCCTATATTTAGGCACTATAAGAGGTTTAAGCACGGAAATTAATAGTTGTCTCGCTACAGTATCCACGCCTTCTGTGCGTCGACATCTCCATGTGTAAACACATTCAATTCTCCTTGCCATCTGTCAACCCACACTGGTTCCGCTAAATGTAATGAGATTAAAGTAACGGAAAATGTTTCACCTTTTGAACCATAAGGGACATCCTACATAATAGAACTAGGACCTTGTGCAAAGGCCAGCTACTGTGAGATTATCTCTGTCGAGGGACAAACAAAGCAGCTGTGTGACGGGTCATCTGGGCCGGCTGTAGGAGGGGGCTCCAGAGGAGTAGGGGGCGCCAATTGAGGATTCACATAACCGTTATAAGTGACCTTAATGAGTATTAATGGATGCAACTCAGAGTTACGGCAATACAAATGGAAGTGTGTTTATTGGTGTGTGTGTGTTGGAGGGGGGAGAGGGAGAAACAGTGGTATATGGTACAGTGTATATGCTTTAGATAAACAGGAGGGGGAAGTGCTTACCAGACACCCTTAGGCTGGAGGACAGTGGAGTGTCATGTGGGCAGCTGTGTCTGCAGTCCTTCCGTCCTCACCGTGGCCAGTTCCCAGTCACGCAGCAGACTCTGGAGCTAATTTAACATTACATCTACATAGACACAGTGGTGTAGAAGCACTGTGGATATATGTAGAGTGTCATTTTCTTTCGATAAGGCTGTGTTGGTGCACCGGGTCCCACATTGAAGACACACAAAAATATTGTTGTTATTACAGTGTTCAGCACATGGATAGCGTCATTGTTAAAGTATTGCTGTACATCAGAAGAATTGTATGTTCAAAGTGTAAGCCAAAGAGAACATTGGGTTAGCCCTAACCCGAACATTAACCCTAACAACAGCTTTCATAGCCACAGACTGGCAGACAGACAGACACTCTTTTTGCAAATTGACAGACAGACACTTGTTGCAGACAGACAGACATTCTTGTTGTCCCCCCCCCCCTTGTCCTCAGACAAGACAAGAACAAGAACCTGCCATGACCGTCATCATTTCTGGCCTGTCCCCTGTTTTGGACACTTAAACAAGTACAGGTACAGGTACTTCGCTTTTTACCTTTGTATATAAATTTTAAAAAAAGTAAGTAGAAGCAAGTAGAAGCCTATGAATATTGTTAAATCATCGTCCAAGTACTAATCTGGCAAAGTACATCCTACATGTAGACTACACCCATCCAGTAGCCCACCAAGCCCTGGCATTGGGCCACAGGCAACCGCCATTCATGTTCGGCCACACACAGTCCACAATGCTCATGCCACACAATGTTGGTAATAAAAACCAGGTGGTAGGAGGCTGCAGGTCCATGTAAGTGACTGCAGGTCCACCTGCAGTCACTTACATGTCTTGACAGAACGAGGATGGGGGGCGGGGCGGGGGTAGGGGGGTCTGGTTCAAAGTAAAGACCCTACAGGGCTCTGTTCCAGCTGTTTCTCAGCCCACAGAGCTAACTTAGCATCAATCACAGGTTCTGCCAGTCGGTGTAAATGGGTTAAGCGAAAATGTTTCTTAAACATTTTTCTCATAGATTCCTTGAGACTGCCTGCGTTTTCCATAATTGGATTGAATGGGGGCCTACATTGGCCTACATACGTATTTATATTGTACTTAGGGCTCTTAATGCGAATGACACTGATCTGATGAGACTGACATTTAAGCTCTTAAATCCGCAGGCCTGTTATGCGGGCTTTGGAGACACGGAAGGAGGGACAGAGCGAGAGAGACAGAGAGAATGAAAAAAGGCTAGAGAGAGAGAGAGAGAGAGAGAAAGAGAGAGAAATAAAGTCTTGAGGAAGAAAGAAAAAAAGACCCAGATATTAACATTATACTGGAGGGGGTTTTGTGTTTGAAGACCCGTTAACGTGTCAATTACAATGTGTCATTTTCATCAACATCTCGCTGGCCCGGTGCATCAGAGGTGCTTTGGGCTCACGCTCAATTCTCCCGCTATGCCTGAGAAAATACAAGGTGCTGAAACAGGTTCCTCTGCAACTTCGGGACGTTTTTTTCTTCACTGCTGCTGCTTCACTGCTGCTGCTCGAACTTGAGAAAGTATGCTAAGTACTGCCAATATTTATTCACTTGACCTAGAAACTGAGCTGGGCTGCAGTCCTAGCAAAGCTGCATACATAGTCCGGGTTCACACAAGTCATATACAGTGTGATCTGCTCACTCCCTGTGCAGCTTATTGAAAGGTAGGTAACGAAAGCTGACTCGCTCCAAGTCAATATACATTTTGCAATGTGCAGAATTCTTTTTACCAGAGCTTGTTTAGCAGAGCATGATCCAGAGGATTAACCATGAGCTACATGCTAAATAAAGTTATGTGTGATTTTAGTTTGATCACCACAACTTAATAAAAATAACATAAAAAGTATACTGCTTTCTAATCCTATTCAGAAACATGTGACAATCATTTTTGATACTGAAAACTACTGATTTGATACACCCTTATAATTACCTTGGGACTAACAATGGACAATTTTTTTCCACCATCTTGTGTGTTACTCAATTTGTTTGCAGATTATTCAATAATCCAATTATCGCTGCAAGGCTTTCTTTAGCCAGCCCTTGAAGTGTTGAGCGAAGAGCAATTCATTCAATATGCAAGGAGTGGAAGACAAAGAGAGAGCGAAGGAGGAGGAGAAAATGAGACAAGGAGAGCAAGTGAGAGATGGCGATAGAAAGTTGAAGACTGAAGGTGAGAGTGAGATTGAGAGGGATTTGGGAAACAAAACAACAGCAGTTAGAGAACGAGAGTTAAAACACGGGGGAGGTTAGGAGTGGAGAGAGAGGGAGAGAGAAGCCAAAGTTACCTCCACGAATGCACTGACCTTGTGCACATTACATTAGTTTTCCCACTCAAGAAGACTTAACCTCTGTCAGTCACCCATTTCTGTGCCACTAAGAAAGCCAATTGATTTGAGCATCCCTGTGTGGGGGAAGTGCATTGTTGGCTGCTGGCATCAAAAGAAAATTGTTGTAGACTTTGGTACTACCCATGAGTTCCAAAACAGAGTTTGGCTAAATGCTGGCATGTAGTTGAATAAAAATTGAGAAAGGGACAGAAATATTTACAGTCAGGGTGCCCAGCTGGCCTCCCAGGAAGAGTGTGTACCACTAAAGCTAATACCTAAACGCAGGGGCCTGGTTTGGATTCCGGCCCATTCCAGAATTTCTTACCTTCTCTTTCTCTCTTTCTCTCTCTCTCTCTCTCTCTCTCTCTCTCTCTCTCTCTCATTTCCCTGTCTCTCTCCTACTGTTTATATCAATCTAAATGAAGCCAAAATAACCAACAATTATTTATTTTTTTAACAATAAAAGGAATATTTTGTCACTTATAATATTAGAGATAGAGTAGCCTTCACTCTCCAAACTGATATTGTAGGGTATGTCACTTTTCTTTCCATAATAAAACAAAGAATTACCTCCCTTGAGGAAAAAAAAAAATGAAACTCCATTGAGTGCCGTCGTAGGATTTCTAAACCAATTAAATCTGCAGTGAGTGTGCTCCATGATGGGTTGCCGATGGCGAGGGAACCAGACAAATTCATTTATTCCGCATTTCCTCCTCGTTAATAACAGCTGATGCTATCATAATAAAGCAAACAGTCTTTAAATAGAGCTCTATGCAGTGGAGTCTAATCAGGGTACAAGTAGGACAGTCGTATCTGTTGATCTGTCAACGTTGCTAACATACATTAAGGGGGCTTCTTTTGCTTTAGCTACGCGCTAAAATTGATATGTTGGGTTTCTATTCATGGGAGGCATATTGCTTTGACTCAACTGTAACCAGTGGTAAACAACTGCTGACACCAAACCTATTCTGTATAATGTACAGCAGTAGCATGTCGTTAAGATGAAGATGAGGAAATTACCTTGGACTACTCAATCCAAGAATGGATTGAGTAGTCAGGTAATCAGAGTCAGGATTTTTTCCCTAATGTCATGTTTGACAGACCAAGGGACTCAGACTGCAGAAGTGTTGAGAGAATGGTGGCAGAGCGTGTGTGTGCGTGCAGGTAAGAACGGACATTCCCAACCGACAGATGAGATTTAGGGAGTACACATTCAAGGAAGAGGTAGGAGGGGTTAGCAATACTGTAGGTAGCCTATACTTTCACTGTTGTCTCTGTTGATCTTGATCAATACATATGCAGACAAATGACAAATGTACTGATTCAGATTCTGCTGCTTTTCTCTAATAGTGGGTTATTTTGGATATTTTGATAATTTAATACAATCTCATAACTATTTATTTGCCCTTACGCAAAATAGGAAAAAGTTGTTTTAAATCTTCCAGTAAAAATAGCTAATTTTACTATGCTCTTGAGCATTTATGTATTTTGACTGCAAAATATCCTAATGTAGCTAGCGAAGCAGCAGTTCAAAATTAATTGACAACACTGTATGTTGCCTTGGTATACTCATACTGTATGCAATTCTCCTGCTAGCATTACTCTCAAACTGCTGATAAAAGCCAAGAACTTATGTAGGTTCACACATTTTCTGCATTTGCATATGCTTAAGAGAAAAAATGGTATAGGTAGCTAGTGCAGTTCACCAAAGACAACAGGTTCCATCATTGTAACGAACCATACAATACGTGCATGGAAGTACAGTGTGCACTGTGCAAGCTAATGCTTGTTGAGGGACTGGGAGCTGCTAAATGGAAAATATGACCTTCAAGTTCCCTGGAGATGCTTTTTATGCAGTTGGACCTGTTCAAAAGCTCACTGCCACCTCCCTCTGGGTTGGCTGGAGTAACCGGAGTGCGTTTGTGTTGTGTGTGTGCTTTGGCTGACGATCCCAGCGCAGGAGCCTAACTTACACTCTAACACAGTGTTTTGACAGGGTTTCATTGGCAAACCACTATGGACGGATAGGGCCCTAGGGGCACGAAGTCCACAGAGCTGAAGAAGTGCTGTCTCTGTAGCTGTCAATGTATTATAACATGGTTCCAAAAGAAGCACTTGGTCTAAGGACCAGGTAGGGTTAGCTGATAGTTTGACACATTCATGCAGAATAGCCCTCCATCCCTCCCATTGTCCTCTCTTTGTAGCAAGGTCTCCCATGATCCAATTAGGGCTTTATTCACCGCAGTAAAGCCAGTCATTAACAACATTGCGCTTCGCAACGTATTTTCTTCCGCACAAAAGCTCCCTCTTTTCAAAAGGAAATCCTTTGTTCAGCAGACAAATCCAGTCGGACTGACGTTAAAACACTCCCAAGCTCTATTGAGACTAAACTGCTACTCACATATAGTAATTAATATGACCAGAAATCCACACTGACCAAAAGCTCAGCAGAGCATCACTTGTAGGAAGTGGGCCATCACAAGATTGAAAAGGTAGAAAAAGTACAAAATCTGACTACTCCCAAAAGTGCACCACCTTCTCTACCATACTCCCTTCTTCTGAAAGTGTACACATGTTGTCCTGCGTTCTGGACAGGGGATGGCTCTTGAAAATACATGTTTTGTTCTTACCCATTTAAAAAAAGGAACCCACACACCTCCTAAATTCATCCATTCTGCCTTCACACCCAAAACCTGTCTACTGTTTCTAAATATTTATGAGGAAAGCAGAAGATGTCTTGTATTTACGTTCATCCTCACACATATTATATGGTTCGAACAATGAGATGTAGTGTGTGCAGAAGACAGCGAAGAAAGAAGGAGGAGAGTTGGGAGCAAAAAAAATAAAAACTCTGAATTGACAGTATTTCGCCTTGGATGGAAAATGTGGGGAGATATTCTGGGCCCCGGGAGTGTTTGGTTGGGCGAGCTTTTTATTTGAACAGGGCGTCAGGAGCTGCAAAGCCTGGTGTTATGATTCATTAAAAGTGCGACGTGATAGGAATTGTGATGCAGTGGGGATCAGCTGGGGAGACTTGGACTGGATGTGTATGTGAGAAAGTGAGAAACAGAAAGTGTGTGTGTGAGTACAGGGACAGCTTTACCAGATCATTGTGTTTTAGGTCGTTACATAACATGATGTTCTTCTACTAGCTATTTCTATTAATCAGTGGTTGTAGCACAGAGAAAGACACAGAGATTGAATGCATACATGCACAACTATGTAAACTCACAAAGCATACCTACTGTGCAAGAGTACCTCTACTTCCCATAAAGACATGGCTAGATAAGGAGTCCAACTGGGAATGTTGGCTCTCTATGCCTCCAGTACACTCTGAACTGCAGGGTTACACGGTGCATGCAAAGACCAAACCTCACAGCAACTTACCATATTCTTAGATTTATATTGAAATCCACGCCCCCACCCCACTTTGGTCCTCCAGAACCAGTATATTGCCAAACAAGCGTGCTTTTCCTGACCACTCTCCACGCTACCGTGCTAACGTTGCTGACATCACTAAGTACTGGCGCCCTGGCCCCTCCCACCAAGGTGACACGTTTTCCCGCCTCCGACAGAGGTGGCTTCTTGAATCATGAATATATATCTATAGCCAGGGTTTGTAACCGTGGTCATGCTATTACCCCCCCCCCCCCCCCCCCCCCCCCCCCCCCCCCCCTGGGCTCAAGGTTAACTTGATCATTGCTATTTTTACCCTATCGTTGGTATTCAAGGTTCTTCTGTGAAGGGGCATAGACGTTCTCTGTGGGGGGCGGAGGAGGATGAGTACTTTTGTAGTTGTAATAAAGTACATATGTACTGTGAGGCTTTCAATCACACTGAATAGTCAAAATGATGTGTCCCCTGAATCAAACACATACAGTAATGCTGACTTATTTTACATCCGATTTGACAGTGGTTCCAAATCTCTTGGCTCCCTCCTTAGAAAGATTCGGAAAACCGGGATATGCAGCATTGCCCCTTTAGGAGAATGCATGGAGTGCGTTCTTGAAATGCATCTCCCCCATTACCCTCCACCCATCACTATTCTCTCTCTCTGTCTCTGTCTCTATCTCTGCGCATGGCCCACACATGTGCCCCTACATTATGTGTGAGGCGGTGCATGAACGTGTACTCCGACCATCGAGATACGCCCGCTGTGTGCCTGGGTAGAGCTAGGATTTGCAGAATGGCACTGCCCAGGCTCAGGGTGCTGCCAAACGGGCGAGGCAGATCATGGAAACCACTTCGCATTCTGAACAGACAATGTGTGTGTGTGTGTGTTTCACTGTGACATTCTCTCAAACGGGCCTGCTTGTGCCAAAAGGCATTCTAACTCTTGTGCAACTTTGACCTTTTCTGTTTGATATTTCTATGCAGAGTAATACATTCCAAATTGTGTGGGACTGGTTGAAACAAGAATCATGAATGTTCTTAAAATGACCCAGCTGATATTTCATAATCCTATCATTATTAATTAGTCATTGTGGACTTTAACTGTGAAAAATTGACCTTTAGGACATTTGACTAGAAGATTTTCACATTTTAACTTCATGTAATTTAGTTAGATTAGTTAGTGGGTGTTTTTGCACACACCTGATTGCTACACGCAAGACAGCAGGTGTGCAGTTGTTTGACCAATGGCCATCTGGGCCAAGTAATCCTTCATTTGCAAAAAGGTCAAGAGGCAAGGTTACATTCAGGACAAACAGGCACAAATGTGTGTGTGTGCCCCCCCATCCCCCACAACCTGCTACGTCTTTGTTCCTTAACATTTTGAGACCTTTTGTGCTTCTGGGTCTGAATCTTAAAGTTGACCTTTTCAGAAATAAACCCTGTAAATTATAATGAGCAGTGTCTGATGCCTTGTAGTGGTGAGTAAACCAGTCCACTGTTGTTTTAGCCATGTCTGCCTATTCACTTCATTGACTAAAGCGTGAAAAGGTTAGTCCTTTTTTTAGGCTGCTTTAGGATTTGAAGGTGGGGAATTCATAGGACAAAATTCTGTACATACTATATACAGTATAATCCCTGATAAAAATGTGAATCCTACTATAATACGAACTCTTTGTCCCTTCTTCGGTAAGCAAATTGGACTGCTATGCTTTCATGAACCAGAATATCTTAAAAAAATAGTAGCTAGTACTTTGGAGAAAATTGTATCCCATTTGTTTAATAGCTGCACTTCCAATTCTGATCATTTACTGCTTTGAAGTGAAGGGCAACATTTTGCTGTGACAAGTTGACCTTAGCAACAGACTGAGGGTGGATGGAGGGTGAAAGAGACTGGGGTACTCTGCATTGTGCTCCACAGCTGTGTGATAGGAAGCCTGCGAGGCTGGCCTGAGCAGGTCTGGAGTTAACGTGCAGAATGTGCCGGGCCCTGTTCTGCTAACCACCTGGCAGCTGTCCAGCTGGAGGAAGCCCGGGCTTGGCCAGAGACACACAGGCCGCTCTCTCTCTCTTGTGTTTTTGGTTTCATACTCTGTGACTTCCCTCCACCGCTCAACCATTAAACTACACATACAATAAACACCACTGGCAGATTTGCTTGGCAATTGGTGAAAAAACAAACACGTTGGCAACATGTTGGCTTCTTCTATGTAAACAACTACCATCCCCACCCTCACCCAATTCACCCACCCACCACCGTACTACACATCTTTTCCGGCCTCTGCAGAATGCCAAATGACTGGTTGGAGGTGACAGTGATTGCTTGTGACGGCTAATGCGTTGGGTTGCTGGCAACATGTGTCAGTGCAAGCGTGCTTTATCCTAGATTCAGAGTGAGGACATCTCAGAATATATGCTGATAAAAGAGAAGAAAAGGTTGCTTATGGGGGAAAAAAAAATCATGGTGCATGCTTTTTACTTCCGTACATTAGTTTTGTGGCAAAATAATAAAATAATCCAGGGTTCTTTTCAAAAAGAGGTGTATTTCAATGAAGAATGTGAAGTGTATCAGGGCAGACTGTATTACTGAATTTAGACAAATAAGAAGCTTAATAATTTACGGGGGCTTAGTAAGCAAGCTTCCTATTTCATTTGTGTTTTGAGGAACATTCTTATACCACATTACTGGTGTATTGTTTATCAAGTTTTAAACATTGCGGCGTCAGTTTGTACACATCGATGACATTCAATGTTTGTTTCAGTGAGGTCTATCTGCATCCTTGCCAAAACGTGAAAAAGAAAGACAGAGATACTATTTCATATTTAACTCATAAATTGCAACTGGCAGAGTTGGCTGTCAGACAAGTCGAGGGGATTGCACTCTTGTCAGGGCAAAAGCCATTGTTTACTGTCCTGTAAAGCAAACTCAAAAGCCCAGATGCAATCTTCAAAGCTCAGTAACGGAGCAAGGAGGCTTGGGGTCAGGTTGCAGCATAGTCAAGGAAAGGGTGGATGCTGCTTCCCCGTCACTGATAAAGGTGGCAGCGACGCTGGAAATCAGAGAGTGTGGGCTTAGGTGTAAGTGTTGTATTCAAACACTGCTGACCACAAGGCTCATCTTGGATGACCACATTCCTCCCTCCTCCTTAAGCCAACCCCTACACAGCTTAGTAAGGTGAGGGCAAACAGGTGCCCGGATGTCCCGATGGAAGGTAGGGACGACGACATGAGCTTGTGAAACCCCCCTGCCCTCTCCACAATGGATAATCTCAACACATTAGGGATTTGCCTTTCCTGTTTGTCCTCACTGGTGTAAGCTGGTGTCTAGAGGTTGAAGGTGTGCGAGACAGGTGTGGGCAAGCAGACAGGCTTTCAGTTGCTTCCAACTGCAGGCCCGTGGATTGTGGAGCAGTCTAAGGGAGGGGGAGGAAGAGGGAGGAGGAAAAAGGGGAGGGGAAGGATTTTGAAGGTTCAACGCAAGGGGAGGCCCATGTCACAAGTTCACAAGTTGCTGAATCTGGAAGACTGGAGGCCCTTGTAAATGAAATCCAGTCCTGTGGCTTTGAAGTAGGTCTGTTTGTGTGCAGGTTTCTAAGCCAGATTAGGCTAAACAGGCCACCGTAACACCAAAAGGAGGAGAAAACACTGCCTCATAACTGTTTGGTTAGATTTACTGTACAACCAACTTGGGTTGGTGAGTTTACTGTACGTTTATAGCGTACAGTTGTTTTCATCCCAAGAGGGAGGAAAATATGTGTTTGACTCAACAAGACAGTCTTTGTTTAACGGTCCATTATGTGTTTAACCTTTTTGTGTTTTGGACCAAAAACTCATGTTTGGGGTATTGCTCCATTTCCCATGTCGGGAAAATCCCAGCTCATGCCTGATAGTTTATTTCTTAAGAATTGACCCAGGATAGGTTTGCCAGCTACTTATTCTTGGCTTTGCCCATATTAAATACCAAGTATGGAGAGTTGGCAAAAGTTCCTGGAAATTGAGCAACAAAAAACAAGTTCACTAATAGAATACAGCACCAGGCTTGTGAGATTTTGTCTTCCAAATCCAAAATAAGACACTGTTTTAGTGCCACGACATAACTGTTCTATGTCATGGCCGTTGATCAAGACAGGGTCTTTGTCCAATCACAGAAATAAGTGGATGCAATAATTAGTCAGAATTAGCATTCATGGCCATCATTCTAGGTTTTCATAGCTCCTGTCCTCTTATGTACATGTTAACATGGGGAGCTAAAGGTTTTCTGAGGAAACCAAGATAATCTGTCAGATTTGTGCCGTAAAGCCGATCTTTTTAACCTTGATCTTGTAATAAAAGCAGACATTTACGACGCATGACCAGACCATGGCTAAGACATCAGAGTTCCTTCTACTGCAGATCTTGATAAACAAACACTGAGTCATACTACATGACTAAGATCATACCGTATGGATTTGATTACTACCCCTTCCTCTGCTTCTCTTTCTCTCCCAACAGCCAAAGATATTTATATGTGCCTAATAACAGGCTGTCACATTGCTGGTAGATTCATGCTGGCAGACTAGCAACCTGGATTGGTTGTATTATCTCATTCAGGTGATTAGGTCTAAGGTCGGTTCACTACTTGTGACAGTTGACTTGGTCCCTCAGGCTTAGTTTGAGACACTGCAATTACCACAAATTATATTTACCCCCTCCCTCTCTCTCCCCCAGGGATAGATTAATATAATCTGAATATATGCTGTTGATTATCTTCTCAGTTGTGTGCTACTTACAAATGTGACTGACTGCCAAACGGGATTATTACAACAAGAAAGGAAAAATATTGTAGAAAAATGTATTGGAAAAGGTCAGAGAAAGTTTATAGGTATAGTCAGCTGTGTTAATGAAACAACACAAACAAACCAAAAAAGGTCCAAGAAGGAATGCAATTATGGCAAGAGATGGCATCACACCACAAACAAATGCCTTGTTAGTCTGCCATTTAAAAAAAGAAAATTCAATTGACCTTATAATACCATGATATGACGACCATGAACATGTATTTGTCTATAGCTAACTCTTCAGCCCTTCCTTAAATCAAAATGAAATGAGATTGGAATGGGATTCAACATTGACTGTGACACAACTGTAATTTAACCTGGACTAAGAGGCCTATCATATATCTGTGTGCTCGGGTACTAGGGAGCACTCGCCTGCCAGGGTCACCTTCGATAGAAAAGCTACTCTCTGGTGGAGCTTACTTGCTGTATATTACCCAGAAGCCCCCACCCTCCGTCTCTCTTTGGGAGGTGGTGAGTGGGCGTCGCCCTGATGTTTATACTGTTTCACCGTGGTTACATAACTCGTTTTGCCCTCTCTTCCCCTCACTCTCTCTTTGTCTATCTCCTTTTGTTGGTTTTAAACCAATCTACCTTTAGCTTTGTCTACATTTGGCTGTGTGGTTTACATAAGTACTCTAGCTGACCCAGACTGAGAGAGAGAGAGCGAGAGAGAGACATAGGGCACCGCAGGAGATATTGTGTGTAGAGCTGAGGGTGCTTCATTTCAGAAAGGCTGATCCACTTGTCTGAAACCGGGTGAAAACCCTCTGCAATGGGTCAATGTATCTGACATGTAGCTCATGGATGACACCCCCCCCAAACACACACACACATCAGCATAACCCCCTGACCCCTGCACTGTACACCCTCTGTACTACAGTGGATGCTCTGTAGGCCCTCCACAGGGTGTACGTGTGTCTGGGTGTGCGTGTCAGAGAGAGTGGGGACAGCCTCACATGCATGACAACAGCATTGTTTTCTGTACAACAGGCTCCTTTTGTGGACACCGTGGCTGTTGACTGTCACTGTGATGCTAATATACTTATGTGGGTCAGCAAGTTCGATTCCCTCACTTGGTACTTGTCCTGTCCACCCTCATCGTCCGTGAAATCATCTAAGGGCCTGTAATTCACCCCTAATGCATTTATGCTCGCAACCTGTGGATGACGCCTCCCCTTAATGTGTTTCTCCTTGTCCCGTCTGTTTTATGACTTCCTGTTCAGTTGCCATGGCAACGGGGATAATGTATCCTAGACACGAAGTTCAGAGAACCTTTGACCCTTTGCTGCCTCGAGAGTCCCTATTGGACTGTGATCCATAGTGACTCTCTCATGGGGGGAGGGGGGGGGGGGGGGCAAAATAAAATAAATTGCGACTAGGTATTAATCCCTTGGGCTGAAACCCAAATGTGAATAACTCTTGCGCTAATCCCCCCGTCCCCTTGGCTCGTAAAACAATAACTTAGACTACATATCCAACATCTCATATTTGAGTAATCTTTGCCTGGCTAACCGACCTCTGCTTGGAGATAGTCCGCGCTGACTAAGCATTCTGTGGGCGGCTGAGAAATGAGGCATGTGTGTGTGTATGTATATGTGTGTATGTGTGTATATGTGTATGTGTAAACGATTCGGAGTATGCTTCTACTGTGACATCCAGATTAGTTAAAGAGAGAGAGACAGAGAGAGAGGCAGAGAGAGAGATACAGAGAGAGAGACAGAGAGAGAGAGGCAGAGAGAGATACAGAGAGAGACAGAGAGAGAGAGGCAGAGAGAGATACAGAGAGAGAGACAGAGAGAGAGAGGCAGAGAGAGATACAGAGAGAGAGAGACAGAGAGAGAGAGAGGCAGAGAGAGATACAGAGAGAGAGACAGAGAGAGATACAGAGAGAGAGACAGAGACAGAGAGAGAGACAGACTGAGAGAGAGCTGCTTTCAAATTTGAGCACACCCATCTGGTCCCCACTGCTCCCTGAACACAGACACTCTGCTTTAGTTACTTCCTCACATTGAGAATCTTTGCACCCTCAAATATCACCTATTCCCCAGAGAGAAATGGAGAGAGGGAGGGTGGCACAAAGAAAGAACAAGTGAAAGAAAGAAAAAAAAGAGGAAAAGAGAAAGAAAGATTATTATGCCTAGAGTAGTCAAGTATTTGAATGTCCTCCATTTTTCTCCCTGTTCCTTGCTGTCTATTGAGAACTGCATGCACCTCAGTCTGCACAGTCACTGCAGGCCAGCCCAGCTGTCTGTGTGCTAGCTTCTGGCTGTTTCATAAGCAGAGAGGGAGAATGACCTACATACAAGGCAGAGGGAGGGGAAGTCACCTTGTCTGGGGGCTGGCGGGCTTGGCGAGTGAGCTGGCTGGCTGGCGTGCGTGAGGGAGAAAGACAAGGGGTATTGGGTTTTAATTGTGACGCATCAGAGGTAGCAACTGGCCGACCGGACTGGGCCGGAAACTCTGTGTTGTTTGTTCCAGTTTGAAGCTTATGTGTGAAGCATAGTTTGTATGTCGACTGGAGCAAACACATTCACCCAGAATGCACAGGTGAACTTGCACCCGAACAGACTAACTCCCACGTACCAAAAATGAAACAGTAACGCAGACACACGGCCCGTTGCCAGATACTGTAGATCTACTCAGACAAACACCTCACCAGAGACTCCTCTAAATGCCCTAACAAATTGAATGTGTGTGTAGATGGACGGGGGGGAATTAGATCAGTGCTCATGATTGTATCTCAGTGTGCTGTTGGTTTAGATCACCTCCCCCCCCCCCCCCCCCCCAGCCAATCCTGAAAAAAAGTGTGTGTGTGTGTGTCTGGAAGAGAAGACAGCTCATTTGATGAGGGATGTTGGGAGAATGCTAACCAGACAATCACCTTGCGTGTTATTGATTGAGATGAGGGGTAATTAAGCAAGAAAGACGGTAGGAGAGCTGCTGCTGCTGTCTTAATACGACATGTCCTGTTTTTGTACCTATTCAGTTGTTCTTGTTTTGGCTTATTTGTGTGCGTGTGTTTGTGTGTGTTTGTGTGTGTATCTCTGTCAGTCTGTGGATAGTTCATTTCTACAGGGTCAATGTACTGTAGCTTCCATTCATCGTATAAATAACCAACAAAACCCTTTTGTTGAGACTTTGGTGTTATGAGACGCCGTTCCAAGTACCAGCACCAGATGTTATGTCTCTGCCATCTGAATTACTGATACAGATTGTTATTATGTGCTGTTCAAGATTCTGCCTACTGTACTGCTGTATGTTTACACTCTCCACTGTAAGCCATGTGCCACCAACTCAAAGGATCACTTTCCGAGCGATACACAAACTCATTCTTGTGAAAGCTGGAGAAAGAAACTATGTCAGGTTTCAGCAGACAACAATCAAATACTGCAAAACTGAGTCAGCCCAAAAATATTTTGGGAAGTTCGTCTGGGTACAGTACCTACCAAATATACTTATTTCCTTCCCTGTCTCCTCTCCTCGATCAGATCCATCCCTTTCTCCTACTCTGGGATCTGGGAGATTGATTTAATGGAGGGATGTCACTTAAATTATAGATTTGAACCTGATTTGGTTAATTACATAAGCACTCATGGACTCACGCACTTTTCTCCAATGACTGAATACAATTGGCTGACGACTAATGAACACACGTGTCCTGAATTGACTTTTTTTTTTGTGTGTGCATAATACACTTTACATAAATTGCCTCACAAATAGGTGGAGTTACGTTGCAATTAAGGGGTCAGATAGCTGAGCGGTTAGGGAATCGGGTCATTAATCAGAACGTTGCCGGTTCGATTCCTGGCCAATCAAAATGACTGTGTCCTTGGGCAAGGCACTTCACTCTACTTGCCTTTGGGGGAATGTCCCTGTAATTACTGTAAGTCGCTCTGGATAAGAGTGTCTGCTAAATGACTAAATGTAATGTAAATGTAAATGTAATTAGTAATGGCAAATGAAACAGGAAGTATTCTTAGGCCATGCTTGACTTGACTGTGGACTGTAGCATGCACCCCTATACATCATAGTATCCGAAGTACAAAAGGTCAGCTGCTTCAGGTTCCTTGGGGTGAACATCAGCGATGATCTCACCTGGTCTGCTTACACGGACAAGGTGGTCAAAGCGGCACGGAAACGCCTCTTCTTCTTGAGGAGACTGAAGAAGTTTGGCATGGACTCAGTCATCCTCACTAACTTCTAGAGATGCACTATAGAGAGCATACTGACTGGTTGCATCACAGTGTGGTATTGGAGCTGCACAGACAGGGACCGCAAGGCCCTACGTAGGGTGGTCCGGTCTGCTGAGTTCATCATTGGCAGGAAGCTCCCTGCCCTACAGGACACCTACCACACACAATGCCTCAGGAAAGCTGGCAGGATTCTAAGAGACTGTTACCATCCATCCTTCAGTCTTTTTACTCTGTTACCTTCTGGCAGGCGATACCGAAACATTCTGTCTCGCACACAAAGACTGGACTACAGTTTCTTTCCAAGGGCCATCAGGCTTTTGATTGAACATTGATATGGCATTGATACACTGTTGACACTTCTCACTAGCCACTGTCACTTTCAGCCACTGGTTGCACTTTCAGCTACTGGTTGCATCAGCAATATTGCTATAACTGTACCCCACTTGTCTTAGGTTAGTATAGGTCATTAGGTTGGCATAGGTTCATATGTGTATTAGAGGTTTAGTATAACGTATTGTATATTATTTTGTATATTAGGAGTTTTATTATATTATATTTTAGTTTATCATAGGTGTAATCTATGTTCTGAGTACTTATATGTTATGCCATGTTGCTTTGCGTTGTCTTGTCCTAAGAATTTCAGTGCCCTGTCTGAACTTGTGTTGTTCTGTGCATCTGACAATAAAACACTTGAACTTGTTACAGAGGGGTCAAGAGGTTTACATGAGTGTCATCAGTAAATGGAGACCAGGACGGTCTATGACTAAGTCATTATCTTGGTCTTCGATAACGGGTTTCACTTCTGGGCCCCTGAGGATGATTAACTAGATGGTGTGCTAAGAAACAGAACAGGATGTAAACAATGAGCCTGGCCCTGAGCATGAAGGAGCATTCTCCTGACTATAGCTCAGCTGATTGATCTGGCTTTCCTCACTGGGATTCAAAAGGAAAACAGTTCATAAAGAAACGTGTTCATCCCCCAAAGATGTCCAGACTTAGGGTTAAGTATTGTGGTACTTAAAAGAGTATTAAACAAAGTTGTTGAAACTCCCTAGCTAATGTCCCTTTCGAATGTCTGTAGCATTTGTGTCGTGGCATAGCCTGTAATTAAAGCCTAAACCCCTAACTAGACGAAACTACATTTTGTACGTTTAAAATTGCTCAAATTTGTCTTGACATCCTCCATTGTTGTTACTTACCTTTGACCTTGAAAGCTTTTGTGCTTAAAATGTGCTGATTATTTCAGGTGTCTGTGTTTACTTTGCTCTCGGTACAAAGATCCATTGTTTAATTTGACCCTAACCCTATCTCTCTGACCCATGACCACAGTCAAGACAGACAGATAAACAGTTGGGAGTGAAAACCAAAAAACAAGCAGGTGTTGTGTTGTTGTTCCTCATCTTTGACCTACTTGATACCAGCTATAGTAATATGACAGCAATATGACAGCCTGCTTACAGTTACATTTAGTCATTTAGCAGACGCTTTTATCCAGAGCGACTTACATTAAGTACAGGGACATTCTCCCCAAGGCAAGGAGGGTGAAGTGCCTTGCCCAAGGACACAACGTCATTTGGCACGACCGGGAATCGAACCAGCGACCTTCTGATTACTAGCCTGATTCTCTAACCACCTGACTGCTTCATGCAGTTAAATGCAATTTCATGTCCCTGCTTTCTCATTATCTATCTCAATTATCTAGTTGAATCTGTCTAAATCAAAATTTGTTATTGAAGGTCAATTTCCCCACCTCTTTCTCCTTGTGTCTGTCCTTTGTTTTCGTCAGCCTGTTGGTCACTTCATTAATTATGACGGTTGGTGTCAACTCTCCACACCAGGGTTATACTAGAACTCTAGCAGCGTTAACCCCTTCTGTTTTGGGTTGGCATGTCCCTTAAGGACTAGAGACGTTCCTGCGCATCATCTAGGGTGGAAGGAACGTCGTGGAACATTTGACCTTGTTTAGTTTCGTCGTTAGGTTTTGCGATGAAGCTAAAGGACGTGTCTTTTTGTGTTTCTGCTTCCACAGCTCATCGTTGAGGCAACCGTCATCAACTGCCAAGGTGTGTCTGGTGTGCGGGGACGAAGCCTCGGGATGTCACTACGGAGTGGTCACATGCGGCAGCTGCAAAGTCTTCTTCAAGAGAGCAGTAGAAGGTATGGTTTATAATTTGACGTTTTATTGTCAGAAGAGTAACGATTGTCTACTGTTGGTTTAAGTCTAAACACCTGGTACTGCCCTTTTCAAAATGACAGGCCTCTGTGTGAAACTCAAACTGTATAACGATTATGCCATAAAAAAACATTACATTCATTTTAAATGCCTACATTCTGTTGGTGGCTTTGTATATAGCATTACAATAATTAGCAACCATTTTGATAGTCATTTGGGTTGTGTCTGTACTTCAACCTCTTTATTTGAAGCAGCAGGTGAAAACGCTGCTGCATATCCATGTGACAGTTGGCAAAAAAGTGCAGAAGACTTGCACAGAAATGGGTTAGATTCCCCAGTCAGTTTACTCAGGCTATCCGTCCAAGTTCTGAAGAAAGTCATAAACTGATGTTGGTGAATTTAGTATTTTTGCCCCCAAACAGGTGGGTTGGCTCTAGAATGATATCTCTCATCAAGAGAAACATTAATCTAAATATGTGAGTTGGACATCTTGACTTCTTGTATTTTACAATGTTTATAGCCCAGGTTGAATGCACACCCATAAATATCCCCATGCACAATATGCTGTTAGTGGTGGAAGCCTGCTCTATACTTCATCTTTGCCTACAGGAAATCACCAGGTTCAAAATCTGCATTTTATTTCTGCCTCTTTCCTGAGGCATAGGTCTTAACTCATTTTAGGGCAGCGTTTGAATGTAAAACACACTCACACATTTCAGCATGTGGCAGGCCGTCAGCCAGTCAGCCGGACAGACAGCAAACCAGCCACAGTCTTAGAGGGTGCTTCCCCAAATCTTGAGAGGAACAACAGTCGAGTCTTATCAAATCATGTCCTAATTCGATGACATTTACAGTCAATATGTTGCCCTCCAAACTGAATTATGCCCCCCAATGCTTATCGAATCAGAAATGCCATCGTTCTGCTCCAAGTTGCCTAAAGGGAAGGAGTCACAAATGACAAATTAATCTCTGTGGATTTGTGTTCTGTCATAGATGTCTGTGAGAATCTACTTCATGGATGAATTCCCCAGTCTCTTCAGCTTAGTTGTTATTGTTATTATAGTATTAAAATATTTGAGTTATTATTGTCCACAGATCTATGCTCAAAAACACTGGATATGCTTCACAAGAGCTAACTGCCAACCAAGAAGAGGTAGAACTATGTGGTATCTCACTCCCACGGCTCCAAATGAACCAACTACTGTCTCGTTATTTTGTTCAATCAACCTACACCCAACATTATGTCCTTACGCTCCATATCATTTTCCATGTATGGTACACTTCTTCTGTGACCACACAATAGCAAAAATACAAGCTTGAAGAAACCATTTAGGGGTGATTAACAGGTATTCTATGCTTCATTTAGCACAAGGTGCAAGCTAATGAAGTACTTTGTTGGTACACTAGAGACCAGTTTATTCCCAGGAATCCAAGCTACTAAACATCCCTTTGGGGCTAAGGACTTGACAAGGGTGAGCTTGCACACCACCATCAAGGTTTTGTACGTCACATGCCAACAAAGAGGTGTGCCAGTTTCCTGGTGCTTCAGTTACCTCACCTGACCTGGAGTCAGCTGCAGACACGAAATAGAGGGAAAAGGTTGGAGGGAAAGAGAGAGGTAACACAGAGAGAGGGGGGGGGGCATATTTAAAGTACAAAGAGACAGAGGACAGAAGGGAGGATGGGAAGTAGGGAAGGAGACAGAAGGAAAGTGGAGGGAGATTGATGCAGAATAGAGGGGCAGAGAGATGGAGTGAGTGGGAGGGAGCGGAGGAGAGGGTGAAAGAAAGAGGAAGGGGAGGGGGGATAAAGAGAATGAGCTGAAGCGATGTGTCAGCAGTGAGCTCTGAAGGAGTGTAATTGGGGATGTGAGTAGACGTTCCACTCCTTCCTCTCCCTCCTTCCTCCTCCGCTCACAAAAATCTCAGGCGTTTGTGGGTGAGATATGAGAGGTGACTTCACAGCTCGGGCATCAGTGCAGCTGGGGGAATAATCACACTTCATTTCTGCAAAACTGCAAAACAAACGTTCTACCTTCTAGATTGTTCAGGCTCATTAGTCCAGTTCTACTAACTCAGACTTGATTCTGAAGCTAGTTGACTAGCATGTGCTGACCAGCATGTGTTGGCTAGTCAGCGCCTCTGATTAAACCATGCAGAGGAGATGACTTCACATTTCTTGTGGCCGACCAAAGGTAGAGGAGATTTTCCAGAGAGCTATTCCTTTAGTCAAATACCATTTCAAATTCCACGAACTAGCTAGCTAACTAACTACTGTAACTAACTTAACTAAAGTGGTGCTCAATTAACCTTTCCTGGCACAATGCTAACCAATAGTTCCACACTATACCAAAATATTTTGGACTTGAAACAAATCTTTTCGTCAATAACACTACATTTTAACTGGGCTTTCTACCAGACCAGCTTTCTTCGCCACCCGTAACAATCTGTCATGGCAGGTTTAGCACACTGAGACCATTTTTCTTAACCGTGGCTCTCTCGTTCAGAGCTCATCTCAAGTTGTGCTACTGAGATCCACAGTGCAGGGATACTACATTTGAAATTTGCATCAGTGTAATCTAGCGTGTATCTTTTATTCAAGGCGATATGATGTATTGTCTTCTCAATGCAAATGAGCAAACAATGCATTTTTTATGGAAAGTCCAGCCACAGATGCTCATGACTCAAGAGGTTTTGGTTTATGTACTGAAGACCATATTTTACCAAGCCCAAATCTCTTTGTACTGTATAAACATATATTAATTATCTTAACAAACAAATACTCAGATTCCTAAAGTTTTTTTCACAGATACAATGCTTAACAATAGATTTTTATCTTCTGTCAATAATTTACATTCTCACCTTCTAGGGGACTACCCACCACTCAACCCACCACTGTGGATCTGTGTGTGTGTGTGTGTGTGTATGTGTGTGCAGGCACGTGTAGATACAAGCCAGCTGTATCCTGTATCTATGTGGCTAGTTGGAAAACTTTGACAGTCTAACTATTCTGTGCCAACTGTTTTCCCCCAAATATCACGTGGCTTGGTTTTAGATATACTCATCTCAGAGAAATCTTTTTCTATTTGGCTGGAAGCAACTGAACACTGAATGGCAAAGTTTACAGGGACAACAACCAGCCTTGTTAAAGGCTGGCTGGAGACTGGTTACCATGACGCTGATGTGCTATCTGTCCCGCCTCTCCTGCATGGGGCATCTGAGGACAAGCCTGGTACAGTTTAAACACTGAGTGATGTGCCGATGTACCAATGAGATCTAGTTCCAGGAGAAGCCCCACCCCCCTCCCTCAATTCTACATCACAGAGGGTTAGGGTTGCCTGGGGGTGTGTGAGGCTCAAATAACTGCAGCTTGGAAGTTAGCCATGGCCTCTAAAACCCTTCAATTATGTTTATAATGTCCTTTGATAAGGTGATTAACATAGTCAGCACACTACTGGGATCACTGTTATATTGTACACACGCACACACGTTAAACAGAAACAGATGAATGACAAATTGGAACTTTCCGCAACACTGGAAACAGATGCCATAAGCCTGAACAGGCTCGAACATTTGAAGGAATTGCAAACAGCACATTCCAAACCTGTATAATAGTTCTGAATGTTTAATGCTACCACAATAACGGCCACCACTAACAAGAAGTCTAAAACATGAACGTGTGGTTGGTGTTGCGGATAACCAACATTGCCAGGGCGGACTTTAGAGCAATCCATACAATCTGCATTAGACTGGAATTAATACCACAACCTACATTTAAGTGTGTCACCCACATCACTCACTAATAACCCTAAGGAAAAGCAGCTTGTGGTGGGCCACCTGTACCTCAATCCAGAAGGCCAGTTAGAACAACAGTACAGGGTCTTGACTGCAAAGGACTTTGATACACCTGACCTAAATAAGCATGTATAGGATATTCTGGGTCAGGGTGGGGGGCGGAGGGTGCTGGCTAGACTTCAGAGTGTGTCTGACGATTGTCCCCAAAGCTGACAGCACATAAAAGCTGAAGCCACAGTAGACACTCTTAAGGTTTGCCTTCGCCTCAAAGTGAAATGGACGCAAATGACAATACATCATGAGGGCTATAGTTCATAGGTTGAGCTATTTAATTATTTAACACACAAACCTCAGGTGTCCTTAATTGACCTTGGCCTGGGGTAAACCAAGCCACAAGGGGGGGGGGGGGGGGTATAATATCAAGCCATCTCTTCCTCTAACGATGCCATACCTTTGTTCTTTGACATCAATGCAAAATGGGTTGGCGGTGCTTGGCAGGATACACCTTTTGTGTTTAACCAAATAGGACACCAAATCTGATTGTTTTTTTTTATCAGTGTTTTCACAAGCGATCGGTTTGCTGTTGATACGGTTTGGTGTGTTTGCGTGTCGGTTGATTGTTGATTATTGTATGTATGTTATATGTATGTGTGCGTGTACCGTGTGGCAAGTTGATATCTTAGACTTGTTCAAAGGCTTGTTGTCTTTCATTGTTTAGTCTGCACCTCATATATCAAGTTAGACAAACCATGTATTATGTGCCACCTGTGCAATTACATCAAGACATGCATCTGCAAGAGTTACAGTATAAAATTGCACAGGACTACTTGCAAAACAAGAGAATATTTCTGAAATGACATTCATGATGAGCACCTGTGACTCAGGTGAGTCGGCACCTGATGAGGTGAGGAACGGGAAAGTCCAAAACCACCAAAACAGGAAGTGATGAGTACAGTGTTTGCATCAGGGGGCAATGGGAAACAAGAGATGGGAAAGGACATTTGTGCACCAATTTAGGTGGTGGCATATAGAGCCATTTACTCTGATTTGTCTTGAACTTGACTAACTTTCTCATGTTTTTAAAAAACCACAGCTGCGGCAGGAGAGTGGCTCTTCCTCAAATCGAAAATCTATTAAATAAGCTCTTTCATGGACGTCCAAACTGAATATTGGCTAATTTTGGCTAGTCAGAGTAGGCTGGAGAGGGAGAGATGAAAAAAGGGAGAGACAGAAAGATAAGAGAAGGAAAGATAAGAGAATAAGAGGAAAGATAAAACTGGGAAGCGACTTGACCTCTATGTTAAATCAGTGCAGCCTTCTCAGTAAATGAACAAATACATAAAATAGAATCAAATGACAGTACCATGTATGAAATCTCTGCAGTTCTCACGCCTGTTATCCTAGTTACACACTATAACCCCAGCTAATAAAAGCCTACTGTTCAAAGTTCAACACAATGACTGTACATCCTGGATGTCATACTGTATGCTTTTCTGACAGACTACGCCCTGAGGATTCTGAAAGCAATATTTATGCTTTCTTCTGATGGCTTGCCTACTGTCAGGCATTGAGTGTATAGCGAACAACATTGAGCATAGCCAACAACATTGAGCGTAGCCTACAACATTGAGTGTAGCCTACAACATTCAGTTTAGCCTACAACATCAGAAACCCACCGCTCCTTAGTCAGGGGCCTGCATACAAGACGTTATCTCTCCCTTAGCGGGACCTCCTCACAACTCCACTGCTCTAGGAGTTGACAAGCAGACTTTTTCTGCACAGCAGGCGGTTGCCAGGTTTGTGACGTCATTGGCTAAAAGCAGAGATGTGTATACTCCATTAATGAAGTCCCAGGGTTGCCATGTTCTGAAATGGTCAATAGTTCCTCGAGGTACTTACCAGTGGGTACTGGTATTATTGTTCTGATAAATACCTAATTCCAGTAATATTACAAGATAATAATTATATTATTACACAATACATTTTTGGGGGAGGAATGCATCAAACAAATGTACAGTACATCATTTTCTTAAGATTCTATGATAAGATTTCATTGCTTCCTTTGTGTATGAAAAGCATTATAAAGTAATAATGATGTCCCACTAAAATGTGTCCTACTTCAGGAAAGGCTGCATGGAACACAAACGCACAAAGTTGCATGAGTTTTTGAACAAACACACATTCAAAGAGACAAACTGTCCACAGAAGCAATACATGGAAATGCATTGCTTATCAGCAAAAGCACCTCTGGTAAATGTTGAGAAACACAAAAGTCCTCATTCAGAGGGATCACACACATACTTGGAAAGACAGATATAGCTAGAAACACACTGACACATGCCTTTGTGGATGCATACTAACACACCGCTTCACACAACACATCCTAACGTAAAAAAATGAGGCTTTCTCAGAATTTGCGCATTTCTGCGGTATTTGACAATTATTAACACGACTCGTGGGAACGAGTCGGGACGCTCGACAGAAGGGTTGCAGTGTTTTCCCAACTGACAATTGGCTGGGTCTGTCCGAGCAAGAGAGGGGCGGGGGCCAGAGGGGGGTGGTTCGACGTTGTGTTTCCTGTGTCGCAGTTTACTGTTTTTCAGAGCAAGAAAAATGGGCTTATGTAACGGTCATGTGACTTTGCCAGAAATAGTGGTGAGGCTGGGCTACAGCTGCTGCCTCTCCCCCTGCAGTTCAGTTTCTTGGAGTTTGGCAACACTCAGACACACACACACACACACTGCACAGCTTCTCCTGGTCCCTACAACAACTTAGACTCTTTCAGCATTCTTTCAGCACACACAAACACACAGTAAAAACATGCAATGAATCATACCCATGCACGCAGTGACGCAGAAACATGCACAGGGATGCACAATTATTTATGCACACACAGACTTCCATGCATACGTGCACACACACACACACACCTAACACAAGAACTGTCTCACACTAATCCAGACATGCAATATGCATGCATGTGCACACTCCCACACACTGAAAGACAAATTCTAGTGCATACACACTCAATACACGTGCCCTATCCATGCCTGGCTGCACAAATACTTTCAAACGTGTGCATGGAGATGCAAAAGCACTCAATCAGACCTGATGTGCGTGTGCCCGTTTACATTGTCTTCAGCTCTGGTGTGTGTGTGTAAGTGTGAGAGAAGCAGTGTGTTTGACGCCACCATGCCATGCAAGCGCTTTGGTTGTCCCTGGACTTGCATACTCGGTGTGTGCGTGCAGCTACGTGTGTATGTGTGTGTGTGTGTGTCTCTGCGTGGGCGGCGCTCTGAGGCTGGCGGACGTGTGGAGAGGGGAAGAAGAGAGGGATGGAGATGGAGGGATAGAGGAGGAGGGAGGAGAAGTGGAGAGGAGGCGTACAGTGAGGAGCAAGTGGAGCGGAAGGAAGCCCTCTGAAATGGGAGATCATTGGGTTTGGCTGAAGGCTAGACAGGGAGGCAGGAGGGACTCGCACCACGTTAGCATCACTGTCAACACTAGCCTAACCATGGCCAGTACCTCCGCTTCAACGCATTCTAGGAAAAAAAAACAACAACTCTGATCCATGAATTAGATATAGTCTTCTTTTTCTTTTTTTTCTTCTTCTCTCCATAGCTTTCGCTCACGCACATGCCCCAGATCCTTCAGTGAAATCATCAAGGGGTGTTTTCTTAAGGAAATACCACAGTGGAATAGTCCCTTTGCTCATGTGTCATGTACGACATTGGTAGCTTAAGAGAAAGAACTGCTCTGCATCTTCTCTTTGAGATACTACATTTAAGATTTATTTGAGTGTATGTGGTCCTACACTAAAGGGGTTCATGTAGCTCACTGACATAATTAATAGTCTTTTTGTATCAGGTGTTACTAATGATGGCGTCCTTTGGCTTCTCTCACAATGTCTCACATTACTATAATAACCTTTTTTCCCCATTATAGTTGCCTTGGATTTGTCTATATGCTAAGTGCACTTCCTGTCTCTGTTTCCCCAGGGCAACACAACTACTTGTGTGCCGGGAGGAACGACTGCATCATCGATAAAATCCGGAGGAAAAACTGCCCTGCGTGCCGTGTACGGAAGTGTCTCCAGGCTGGGATGAACCTGGGAGGTATGGCACACTTCATGTTCACATCCCCCCCAACTCCACTACTTGCTCCACATCAGCGTCTTGTGACTCATCATTTGAGTCAGCATTCTTGTCTATCCCGCTCTGCTGATGAAAAGTGATAGAAAAAAATAAATAATAATACTTGTGCTGTCATAACGTTTGTGTGAAATTTGCTCATAACACGTCTGGGTTTTGCTGGGTGAGGATTGAATTTTGGGGCGCTTTGGAATGTTAAAGTAGAAAGCATAACGTGTAGGCAACTTAGCTAAATGTAAAAAGCAATGCTGTGGACACGTGCACAAGTTTGCTTGAGATTGTCGTTTTGTCAAGCTTACATGTAATGGTTAATTTAGACCGCCAATGTCAAAATAGTGTCAACTTGTTTTTGGTAAATGTACACATACAAGTTATATACTGGATAATATATAACTCCTCTTGCCCTGCTTGGAGGGTAACAGCCAACCCCAACAGATAATATCTTGTACTGTATTTCCCCCCCTTACCATTACGCAATTTACTGTACAGACCTATTGTTTCGGTATCCCTTTCCCGCTTAACTACTGTTCTTTGTCAACAATGGGCAGTCTCTAAAGTCCTGACTAACATCCGAACACACGTTCCCCTTAAAAGTTACAACTTCCCCAGAATGGCTACTTCCTCAGGAGATAAAAGCAACAGTGACACTAGGATTTCCTCTGAAAAGGTTGACACTGCAGAATCCTATACCTGGCTGTTCCCTACCGGTGAAGAGAAAAGTGTTATAGAATTTGTTATAACTAAAGATAAAGGACTCTGTTGAGAGGGCTGCTGCTGACCCCCCCCCCCCCCCCCCCCCCTTCCACCTTTCACTCCACGTGTCTGATTGACAATCAGTTATCCCCCAGTTCTAACTTTATTAGCTACAGCCAGATATTGCGATGCTCATACAACAAACACTGCCTCCCTCACAGCGCGCAAGTCCAAGAAGCTGGGCAAACTGAAGGGCGTGAGCGATGACCCCTCCCACCAGGGTGCCAAGGATGGCCAGACCCCGGGCGGCGGCGGCAGCGGCAGCTTTTTGTCCTCAGAGAAAGAGCTGAACACCAGTGTGGCCGGCGCCCTGGTCCCCCACGGCCCCGGGGTGGTCACCCCCTTCCTGCCGCCGTCCATCTGCAGCGTCCTGGAGCTGATCGAACCTGAGGAAGTGTACTCTGGCTACGACAACACCCAGCCCGACACCACTGACCATCTCCTGTCCAGCCTCAACCATTTGGCTGGCAAGCAGATGATACGCATGGTCAAGTGGGCCAAAGTACTTCCAGGTTAGTGGGATTGGAAGAGCTTGCAGGGAAAGGGTTAATTGCTGGATGTGAGAGTTTACACACACTTGCTAACTGTAAAATGGTATCAGTTAGAAGGAGGTGAATCGAAATGTGTTGGCCCAAGCCCTACATAATGTAGCTAGAGGGGAAGCTGATGCTACTGTAGATTAGTTTTTACTGTGTATTCATTTTGTGGATCCCTTCAACAAGTAGTGATTGATTTACCTAAACAGGAAATAACTTATTAAAATTGAAAACTGTTGCACCCAAAACGCCATCACTGGAGAGGCTTTCTCTCATTCTACTGTAGATAGAATGATAGAGTTCTACAAAAGTACTTTGCAGAAGCCAAATAGTATATACAATGTATGGGCACCACTGTTTACGTCTGTTTAACACACATAGCATGATCCAATTTAACTTATAATGTTGGTAAATTATTCTGCAAGGTTTTAACAAGATTAGAAATGGAAATCTTATTCAATGCAGAAATCTAATCAAGATTAGGATGCATAAATAGAAACTCGTTTATATAAATGCAGACAGCCCTGTCTTGCGTAAACAAAACAAAAAAGGGAAATTCAAATGCAAAAAAAAAACAACTAAACAAAAAAAAACATATGGTGGACAAGAAAACTTTCAAATTGAGGTGAACCGGTTCTCCCCAGCTGTCTCGGTGACATATTCAAAAGATGCCTCACAGGTAGCCCTTTGAAGCCATTTAATTTGCTGTATTGCAAATATTTGATACCTCCCGGGTGTCTCCTTGCCATATCCGGGTGTATAAATAGAAAGCCCAGACAGACAGTAGGGTCAAAAAGAGAGCCTCTGACTTTCAAAGCAGAGGCGCTGCCACTGGTTTACATTTTGACTAAGCTATGCTAATACCATGCGCTAGCCATCACGGCAGGCTCGCCCACATTGACTCCCTTTCATTAGACTGCTTGTCCTTTGGTACATGAAAATATAGTATGTGGTAGAAGGTAGCTACTTGGCATAATCACTGACATGCAATGACCACCCAACAAGGTCGTTACAAGCTTGTTTTCAATCATCATCCTACTTGATTTCTAGAGGCACATTTCCTATATTATCTATATAAAAGTACTTAAGGGGTCCAAGTAAGTTAATATTTAGATTATTCGCCGGCCTAAGGAATATTGATTGTTCGTTCTCACAGCCGCTTATGCACAGCCAAGCTAAGCTAGTTTGAACCAAACCAAGGTCCTCAAGTATGAAGAGGATTTAAAGAGAGAGAAAGGCGTACAGTAGCAACAAGCCACATACCAAAACCCAACAATAAATTGATACTGTGACACTCTGTGCTTGGCAGCGGCACATGGATGACGATTGACACGTATCGACTGAAATAGTCCCTAAGCTATTTATCAAGTCACTTGACATGTCCTCAGTTGGCTTACAATACTGTAGCTAGGCCTGCAGCATGAGGATGAGTAAGTACCACAAGTTTGATTGAGAGTTTGGCAAGTGTCCTGCGAGCGTCTATTTATGGTGCAGCATAGACAACAGACCAATAAAACTGGAGGCCTTGAGGGGATTCTTGTACAACAAGTACAGGTAATTACTCCATGAAGGTTTGTCTTGTCTAAACAGTTTTTAGTAATAGGCAATCTTCCCCATGTGACGTGGACTCTAACAAACCCAAGTCTGAACATGCGAGCGATGATACACACACGCTCCCTGGGACACACACACCAGACACTTCAAGGTGACTGTCTAAACAGCTGATGCCACACTGAGTGTATACCCAAACCCATGATTACCCCTGACAGTCTGTTCTGCTTATCTACGAAATAGTATTGCCATCCTTCCCATCTCATTGGTTCATTCTCTCCTTGATATGTGTGTGTGTGTGTGTGTCTCCCAGGATTCCGGGGCCTGCCCATTGAGGACCAAATCACCCTGATCCAGTACTCATGGATGTGCCTCTCCTCCTTTTGCCTCAGCTGGAGGTCCTATAAACACACCAACGGCCAGATGCTCTACTTTGCCCCTGACCTTGTCTTTAACGAGTAAGTCTTCAGCCATGTTATGCGTACGTATGTGTGTGTCTGCGTGGGCTGGTGAGGGTATAGGATCCATTACATGGGTCCCAAGGAGAAGCAGAATATGGCATAGCAGGCCAGGTATTTGAACAATTAAAGTGATTAAGATGGGGTAGATCGGTTTAGGAGTTCTTACAAAAATAGTTTTGCTGAAGAACGAGTGCAGTATGGAATAGTAGCACATGCAGTACACAGAAAAGAACAGATCCGTGGTGAACACCTTATAGAGAAGCCAGCCCAGATGCATAGAAACCACTGTAGATGGAGCGTGCCACAAAACCAAAGTATGGAACCCCCTTTCCTCCAAGCAACAACACACTTACAACAGTGTCATCGTCTGGTGGCTTAAAGGCACGTGCTCCAAGAGGAAAAGAAATGTGCACCACGAATACACTTATCCTTGTTGGCGTCAATCAAAGCCCGGGCGCGAACGGAGAGTCAATGGGGCGCGTGATCGACTCTAATGTATTTGAACAGGAGAGCAGGCACGGGGGGAGTGTGCGTACCAGGTCTGAGCTGATTGGAGCTGTGGGGCATGATTGATGTCTTTCACACAGACTGACATAATGCTATGGAAGAGGCGGGTGTGGGGAGGGAGGGTGGTAGGAATAGCGGTCCCTGCAGGCCGCTCTAGAGAGTGCTCCGAGTTGGAGCGTTGCAATGGATCTCTGTTGCAACGATCTTGACAGAAGACCACTTCTTCAGTTGACACTACCTTGCTTCTTATCATAGGCTAGAATTGATGCATAATTAATCCATAATAAGAAATACATTTAGTATCACAGTTTAAGATTAATTTGACACGGTAGGGCTACGATGCTGATGTCTTAGTATGTGCCAGTACTAGGGGGCTAGGGGTGTGAAGATACACTCAGACACGTGACAAGACACGATATTGGGTTCACGAGAACAAGACGATATTTTGACACTATTTTTAAGATGACGAAATACTACTACTACAGTTCTAATTTCTGAGTATGAATTATCACATGCAGTAAAGGACAGAACAATATGCAAACCCTGTAAAAGGTTTTGACACAAACTCAACTGACTGGTTTATTTCCTGATTTATCATGAGTCTCTTCAGAACTGTCCATGAACTATGCAACAGCTTCTAACTGAAGCTTTGTGTGACCTTCTAACCCTTCGAACCCTATTCCACAAATTGATTTGTGAATTATGTCACATTTGCCTTTCTTAGTGTTCTAGCTTTCCCAACGTTTATAAAAGTAAGCTACTTATCTGTACTTATACTGCATTCCATTTGACACTCCTGCAGTTGGAAGTGTCAAATGGAACGCCTCCTAAGGTTGGAAATCCGACTTGTGAAGTCTTGTGAACTTGTGAACCCCGAGTTCAAAATCCAAGAGTTCAAAATCCAAGATGGCAGCACTGCGTATTAACAGTAGTAGAATATGTAGTTTGACGTTATCATGTAATCTCAGCCTTATAGCGACTTCTGGTGAGACTTTTTTTGTCAACACTGCGTCACACCCCTAGCAAGTACAATATTTTTTTTTGACCTCACTCCCTCTATCACCTCTTGTCCCAGAGTGTGTATGGCTGTGGCTTTGTGTGTTTTTGTGTACCAGTGAGTTGTCAAAATGATGGATAGCCGTGGTATTCCAGTTGACAATGCCGATGAGACATTGGCCTTCTGGATTTAGTGTCAGTCAGTGCTCTGTCACGGAAGCAAGCATGTAACCGGTGTCCCTTCTGTACTAGAGGCCACAATGTTAGGCCAAGGTCCCCACATACAGCAGAATAGTAATACTGTACATCAAGAAATATAAAATGGCTCCATCGTCAATTGGGATAGGACTAGTGCAATGCCCATGGTGTATATTTCCAACTGTGACTGTTTGCTAGGTCTTCTGGTTAAAACAGATGCTTGTGCTTTATCTTGTACATTACCCTATTTCTAATGATATAGCAATTGGCTGAATAACCTTGTAAATTAGCCACTTCTACAGTTAGCTGGTTAGGGTTATTATAGGGTTAATAGGGTTATTCTTGACTCTTTGCCCCCCATTTTGCCCTTGTTTCATGTCAATGTGAGAAATAAAATGTTCAGTGACAAAGCGAAGCCTGCGTTGCTCAGTTTGTATAAGGAAGAGTATAGCTGCTAAAAGTCCAAACTATTCCCAAAAGCTGAGTCTTGACTTCCTCACTTTTTGTCTTTCTCCCTCTTTCTCCTTCCTTTCTTCTTAAGTCCTTGCTGTTGCTTCCTGAATCTCTCACCATAGCAATGGTGCGAGTTAGACAGAGAAGCCAGAGCTGGAAGGTTTTCTTAGTTTCTCCACGAATAGCCTCTCATTTTGGGCAATGAGTCAGAAAAATTGATCTGGGCAGAAAGTAAGTGTGCAGAGTTCTGAAACTCCATCTCGAACTGGCATACTTCTGCAAAACTGTATAAAATGCTACTCAGCTAGAATATACGTTTCTGAAATGCCAATAACTCAATAAGTTGTAACTCTCTATCACACACACAACTAGCCCATTTGAGAACGGATGGGCACCATAGAAAGATTTGGATCAATTACTAGAACCTAACCACCTTGTACTTTCACTGGGAACATATGCATTGAACTCTCCAAAGTGTTAATCACAGAGGCGAAAGGGGAACAGGTTCAGAGCCATTTGTAGTGATCCCTGGTCCCTTTCAAGTTCAGCCACGTCACAGCAGTTGATTTTTTGATCCTAGATGACATGACGGTGATTTAAAGCAGCCAAAGGGACTTCCAAAGCCCCTAAATCTTCGCGACATCTGCGTAGCACATTGTTTATTGGCTCTCCGCTTCGCCTACTCAGGTTGTTGTTCTTCCTCTCTACGCATGACGTCAAGCGTATGAGGATGTCTTATTCAGTTGTGTGTATGTCTTTTACGACTATCCCCAAAATCACTCTTGTACAGGGTTTTATTGCTGGGTGCATTTATTTTGTAATAAAGAGGGGGTTTGGCAATTCACACATATACATCCACACTTGTATGTGTGCGTATGGCACAGAACAATTTCATAATATGTCATACAAGTTGTAAGCATTGCATAGAAGGTTAAACCACTTTGGGGTAAATTCCAGTTTTTCGAAAGTGGGTGGATGTAGTAGAGGCTAGAAGGACATATGATAGCAAAATACAAGCAGGGCTATTACGACTATACACAGAGGCATTATAGAGACTCTCAGAGGCCCCTCTAAAAATTACTTGGGTTCTGACCCTGCTGTGTCCCCCCCCCCCCTCTCTCTCTCTCTACCTCCCCTCCATTTTCCCCAGGGACCGTATGCAGCAGTCGGCCATGTACGACCTGTGCCTGGGCATGAGGCAAGTGAGCCAGGAGTTTGTGCGTCTGCAGCTCACCTATGATGAGTTTCTCTCCATGAAAGTGCTGCTGCTGCTCAGCACAGGTGAGTGCTGTTGGCAAGTGTGTGTTGGCAATTTAACTTTAAAAGGGGGAAGGGGAGGGGGGGTGAGAAATTGTACCTGGGAGTGTGTGTGTGTTGGGAGTGTGTGTGGGGATGTGAAAGCGGGTAGGCATGTGTCTATGCGACAACAGCTGAAGTGATGGGGAATGTGTGTGTGGAAGGTTTCTCGCCTGCTGCAGAAGAAACAACCTAGTTTGAGGGAATGTGTGTACCGACTGCTCTGGTTATGTGCGATGCTCTCCTCATTGCCGCAGTCAGCTATTCTACAGCAATATGGAGTGTGTGAGCCATATGGGCTTTTTGGCACTCACCTGGGTCTGTACACTGTTCTACACAGTAAACACGTACATCACTTGTCACCCGAGTTCATTTACACAGAGGAACAGCTGAAAGAACATATAATCACAGCTGTATAACAATGATATTGAGCTTCTAGCATCAGAGCTACTGTTGAACTAAATTCAAATCACAGTTGTTCTGATGCTACAGCTACAACAGTGTAGTTACAACTGTTGAAGTAGCGTCAGAGCAATCAAGTGGTATTGAGTGACACTATGCTTTTGATATGGCAAACTGTAAGATGACAACTTTATCATGACACTTATGTGGTAACCATAAGTGAGACAAGAACAAGAGATATTTTCAGAAGGAGAGAGCACTAACAAGAGCTAAGAATGCCAAAGCAAAGTGGTGGGTTGGGAGTACATTCTCATACACAAAAGAGATTAGGGAGAGACCAATTACAGTATGTTATTCAAGTGGCAACCAAAGAAAAGTATCTGCGTGGCTTCCTGTATTGGGGTGAGGGGTAGACAGAGAATAAGAGAGAAAGGGAAAGGAAGGGAGAGAGAGAGAGAGAGGAGGGCACTGCCCCTGCATGATGGGGCAGCTATTTGAGGAGCCTACAGATGGCCAGGGCTTCAGCCTTCTTTGACCCCCCACTCAGAACTCTGGGAATATTTATTGAACATCTTATGTTCTCACCTCAAATGGACCATGCCAAATTGTATTAAAATATGAAATTGCTGTGTTTTGTGGACAGCTTGATCTTTATGCGGTGGACATCAGTAAAAAGGAGCAATTAGTTGACATGAACAATATCGGTAATGTCTATCTCAAAGACGGGAAGACAGGTCTTGTTTTCTATGTGTGAAGGAGCGGTGTTTTAACAGCGGAAGGTTGTCGTTGATTTTGTCCTGGTTTTGCCTCACTGTCAGTGTGTTTATCTGAAAGCAAGGGAGCTGTGTTGAGTTTGCAGTAGGGCTGGGAGAGTCGGGGATAGGGGGGTATACAAATTGTGATTGGGAAGGCCGGAATAAAGGAGAAGGAAGGAAGAAAAGGTAGAGAAATAGGCAGTGTGAAAGGGTGAGAATACTGAAGGAGAAAGAGAGTACAGGCTGAAGAGAACAAGAGAGATGGAGTAACAACGTGTGAAATGCTAGAGGTAGAGAGAGAGAGGAAGAGCTCGGCCGTCTGTTGTTGCTCTCCTCTCCTGCCTGATCCTCTGGAGGGTTTCCAGAGAGCCCTGCTGTACTTAATAAAGGCCAGTCAAGCGCCGGGCAATGCTCCAAGACCTGCTGTTTTTCTCCCTTTCCTTCAAACATGGGCCGCATTTTCAAGGGAAAATAGCAAGCAGGCATATACAGCAAGTATTTTATAGGATGCCATGGTGGCAATTGTCAAATAAATTGTACTAATCAAGTCGATTGTGTCCCAAGTATACCTCTCTAGGAAAAGTAGAGAACAATATCTTCCCGTTTATACATTTATTGTACATTGTAGAAATTGTCAGTTTATTGGATAATCTTGTACTATGGTAAAGCATTCAATTGGAATATATTTTAAATTCTCTATTTTGTGTCTATGTACCTTAATGTGCAAGTCTGCGTGAGTTTTTGACAATACAGTACATACACAGAAAAACGCTACTGGATTTGGTTCTCGGCTCCTACCATGACTAAGTATAATAGTTTGCCTTGCTTGCAGAATAATTCAAAGAAATATGACTGCATTAAACAATTTATTTTGACATTATTTGTGCTTGTGGTGTCGATCAGACAGATCTGTCTGAACATGCTAATCAACAGAGCCAACAGATCTTTGAGGCCGTATAGAGTATAACTTGTGTAACTGTGTGCGTGTGGCTGATATTAGTCTTTGACCTTGGCTACGGTTTCACCAGCCCTGTGGCATGTCATGTGACTCTGTTTGGGATGGGAGCAGGGCTGTGACCTGGTAAAGACAGATGTACCTCTTCATCCTCCACAGCAGTGGCACAGAACTGAATAGAACCCTATTCACCATTTGCAAACAGTTTTGAGTATTTAGACCTTGGCACAAGATGGCCGCCATGTATAACCCAGATGGAGTTATCACAGTATTAAGTGTTATAGAATGTGGGTAACTATCCGGTTCTTGTGCTTTCTGTATCGTCACAGTTGTGGATATAATTTATCCTTGACCATTTTACTCTGTTTTTACGTAAAGAGTATTATTTAATAGATCTTGACCTTCTCCAAAGATTTCCTTCCTTGACCGGACGCTCCATCTTCCTCCTTCTAATCTATCACTCACTGAACCAAGGAAGGAACCCCATCAGTTAGGCATGCTCTGTCATGGGGCTTCAAGAGGAAAGTGCATGCCTCAAAATGTTACTGGCCCTCACCTTGTCACAACACCTCACACCTATATAGACCCAGACACACACACACAAACATATATATATATATATTGCGATACATGATTTACATCCACACTTATGAGCTGTGTGCAAATAAATTGACTTCTAAAATGGGTTAGCTAACATACACAAAACACCAACCCCTCCCCCCTCCAACAGAATAAGAATTACGGTTCAGTTGACAAGCCTTGGTACCTGCAGCTAAAATCCATTCTTTTGACACGACACCAATTACCATGGTATAATTGCTCCACTTTTTGGCTGGCTGCAGCCCTAAATGCCAGGCTCTAAAAAAGGGCTATGTGGGTCACTAGAACGATAACAAAAGGTCCGAACCCTGGCCCAGGTGTTAGCGCTTTCTCGTCAAGTCGGCTGCAAAACAAGCACAGAGACAGGCAGAGAGACAGGCCTGCCCCTAGCCTTCCCAGCATCCTCTCTGTTTTTTTCTGCTTCTCCTGCCTTTTCCTCTAGTAGACAGCAAAAGAAGGAGAATGTGTAGGTGCACAAACATTGACCCAAAGTCAATCTATTTTCAAAAGGATGCAATTCCAACTGACAGGACCTTGCCCCTTGCCTGTGGTCATATGTACTGCTGAACAACAGGTTGGCAAGGCAACATCAAGTTACATCTGATTCCAGAAGGCCAGTCAAGTTATAAATGTATACTTTAACTCTTAGCCTACATATTGAACATTTAATAAATGATGAATCTAGATTCTTGAATGTCATGTTGAACCAGGTGAGAATGTTAAGGTGGAGTATGAAAAAGGGAACATTTGACATGCTGAGACATGCTGCAGCTAGAATACAACCTCCAGAGGCTCTTTCAAGCCTTAGGGGGTACACCATCCATTCAAGATTGAAAGGGTATGGCATCCAGCTCCACCAATTGGCTTCAGTCACTGTCATTCGGATCACATTTCATGTTCAGCAGTAGCTGTCAGAGGGTTTGTTAACTTTGATCTCAAGGATATCGCTTTGGTAGAAGCACTGAGCCAGTCAAAATTGCTTTGTGCATTCAAAAACAAAGTTGACCCTAAAGAGACCTGGGTGCTTATTATCTGTAGAACTTTTGATTACTACATCTCTACAACACAGGACACTCTTAGAACTGTTCCCAACAGTTGCTACTATGCATTAGATATTTCCGAACTTAAAAGCTCTTTCTGTAGGCCGGGACATTCCTTAAGAGGGGAGGTGTTTCTTAATCAGTTAGCCGGTACCTTAATGTCTATAAAGAGCATTTGGCAAGCACCCATATCTCTGACTTTGGCCTCGAAACAAAGATGAGAATCCTGAAACTGACATTGATAAAGATTATATTTAATGGTCTGGACAGTGGCCAATATGCAACTTTGACGCCTGACAAGCGATGACATTACTATGAGTCGTATCCAGTACTGTTAGACCCACATGGGTCTTTCATTGCCCACGCTTATACCAATGTTAGTTTGCCAACAGTCAACACTTAAATATACTTTTTTTTCCTTCTTGGTCAAAATATGCACATACTGGCACAAACGAGTGCGTGAGACTGTGAATATGTCACGATAACGAGCATGAGCAGCCAATGATGAGAAAGATCGAGCTTAAGTTCCTTTCCCTGCGTTTTCTCCTTTCCTTCAAGTTCCCAAAGAGGGTCTGAAGAACCAGACGGTGTTTGAGGAAATGAGGGTGAACTACATTAAGGAGCTGCGGCGGTCAGTGGGCAAGGCCACCAACAACTCCGGCCAGACCTGGCAGCGTTTCTTCCAGCTCACCAAGCTACTGGATGCCATGCATGATGTCAGTGCAAAACACACACACATACAAGCACACTAGAGTCCCCTTAGCAGTCAGTCAGGACCAACTCATGTCATTCATATCACTGAAGATGTATTAGGCAATAGCACAACACAGTGGGCCAGACTAATGTGTTTACTTAAGAGGTCAATGATGCGATGGCCTTTGGGGAAAGATTATTGCGTTCCAATGATCTGCCAGAGGGGATTGGTTAATTTTGGAACAGGCAGAGACCAGCCTTTATCGGTGAATGGAACACAGTGGGATCAATGTTCAAACCAACAGTGCAGTGGGTCAATACAGCTGGCGAACACAGAAGCTCCAACTCACCGTCTCTTCTCTATGGAGAAACCGTGTGTGGTGTGAGGGTCGCTGAGTAAGAGTTGATTACCTCAAAGTCCTTAAAAGGCACTATGTTGGAGGCAGAATCTAGGGAGAACTGGTGGCGCCCCCCAGTGGTAAACCTGAGAGACATAAACTACAACCTCTCTCCACCCCCACAGTGGTGTTACTCAAAGTGATCTCCACAATGTCATTTTACCAGTAACTGGTTCATAATCATGTAACTAGGACCAAGAAGTCAGATACAGTAGCCATCTTATGTATGAATACGGTGGCTACAGCCAGATAGTCTACATTACCATCACCTGCATCATTCTGTCAGGCAAATGTACACTTTATATAAACTTAACGCAAACTCTCTTGCATGCCATGAAGTACTATTGCATCTTTTCTAATAATAAATATGATTCCTCTCTTCCTCTTGTACAGCTGGTGGGGAACCTGTTGGACTTCTGTTTTTACACTTTCCGCGAGTCACAGGCCCTGAAGGTGGAGTTCCCCGAGATGCTGGTGGAGATCATCAGCGACCAGATACCAAAGGTGGAGTCGGGCCTCACGCACACCCTGTACTTCCACAAGAAGTGACTTGAGTTCACGGGTGCAGTGAAGAGAGAGACTGAAGTGAAACGCACGGCCGAGTGAAGGCAATGGGAGAGGTGAGGACGGAATTGAAGAAGGACAGCCCCACGAGGAAGGACCCTAGCCTTACCAGTGGCCTACTGTACCGTCTGGCTGCCAGTCAGTTAGACGGCCCCAGGCCCTCACCCCCGCCCTGCACCCCTCATCCTCCAATAGGGAGTGACACAGAGCAAAGCGCAGGAAGGAGAGGGAGAAGGTTGACCCCCCCCACCCACACACACACACAGACACACACAGAAACGCTAATGTCACCAATTGATGGCCAGAGATGTGAGGAAAGCATCTCAGAGCCAAGGACAATACGTTAAGGAGACAATGTGACAAAACATCCCCTTGAACCCAGCCACCAACCCCAAACCCTCCCCCCCCCCACCCAAAAGACGATGACAATTTTATATGGATTCGAAGCCATACATTTCTTCGGTTGCGCTACACAAACACGTCCGCTGATACCACACAGGCTCAATCACACTCTCAGCAAACACTTCTAATGCGCACAAACACTGACACACAAGCCTCTCTTGCCCCTCCTAAAAAAAGTTATGATAAACTTGGCTTTTGCATTTTTTTTTATAGAGCAAACAGCACTACCCTGACAATATGAAAAAAGACAACAATGCTTACAGTAGATGTTGCTTTGCAGCCATTTTATTGAAGCATTGCAAAAAAACACTAACAGGCAAAGTATTTTCTTGACAAAAACTAAATCTAGATTATTTGTGAGGGGAAAGGACTATTTGAACATACTCAAAGGGCTATACAAGCTTATTAATAAGCTGATAGTTGCATTAAAAACAAACTTAATTCCACTTTTAATTATGTGCACTACAACATATTAGCAACACTGCAACATCGATTAACTCGGTTTTCTAAGAATTGTGTATAACAATCAAAACCTACTCTTTATATGCAAAACTTCAGAGCTGACAAGGATTCTGTGAAGTGACGTAAAGGAAGTTTGAGTACTGAGAACGTGAATCTGTCATGTCTTTAAATAGAGTTGCAATTTAAGGCTTTCTGCTGTAGAATTATAATCTACCATTGCTGAAAGATTATTTCCATCCCAAAAGAGTGTGGGAGTACGGAACACCACACGTTTACGATTTCACTTCTCAGCCACAGTGTTTTCCTGTTGTAATGCGTTTGACTGCTGACTACCAAGTCATAATTGCCATGAAGTGTGTGTGAAAGACATAACACCCATTATTTTGTCTATTTATACAAAAAGTAAACTGAAAACCAGCCCTTTGTGGAGAAGTCAACCAACTCTTACCTACTGTTCCCAGCTATAATAATAAAGCATTTTTGTATTATTGTGTTGCAAAAAGGTTTAATTTTGAAAAAACCTGACATTTTACATCAAGGTGCTTGTTTTTTGTCCTTGTTTTTATGCATTCAATGCTAATTATTTCTGGTAGCTACACATGTACAATTACAGTAGCATTAGACATCATACTGACACCAATAGCAATCCTACAAACACAAACTGTATGAGGTTGGTCAGGGCAGAGGAGTTTTAAAAATGTCATTACTCTATGGTGCAGTGCTTTCAGCAAATGTATTAACTTAACTGGCAAACTTGTGTATAAATGGCACTTGCTTACGGTCACATTTTACCCAACTGTTGTACAGAGAAATGTTTGGAATACATGTTGATAAATACTGATAAAGGACTAACGCATTCGGCTTGGCCACCTGTTCTGCTTTTGTGTGTTTCCCATCTTGTCACTGGGTACTGAACGTATGGTAACTACTAGACGTATGGTATTGCCCATGCCTAGTCATCTGGACCATTCTGTACTTGTCTCACATTTGGCTAAGAGCTTAGCGGTTGTGGAACACTATGATGACGCTACTGAAAATCGTGAGTGATAGAACCATTCAGGAGTGAAAAAAGAAAGAGGCGGGGTTTGATTTGTTATTGTGAGTGATTTTGAGTAAGAGTGGGTGTGTCTTTGGTTGTATTTGATTTTTTTCTTTCCCTAGCAAGCACGAGCGATCTGCTTTTTGTGTGTGTGGGCATTGTTCATTTATGCTATGGGATTAAGCATATCCTATTGCCTGACACGGATTTGCACAGAAGAGTTATAATGTGAAAATGGGGCATTAGAGTGCCAAGCATTGTCTGGCCTGGCAAGCAATTGTGACTTACAGAATGGGAGACTTCAGCACAATTCCATAGGTAGTGGGTAGATCCATCATAAACGCTAAAGAGGTCTCTTTGCTGATGGGTCTTTCTGGGTGGACCCCCCTAATGCTTCAGATGACTTCAGAATCTTTATGTTTTTGTGTCTCTTTATGAGGTTTCTTTGGTGATTGAACCTAAATATGTTTGAAGGAGATAGGGTAAACAAATGACAAGATTATGATATGACAAATGGATATGGACTCCTTAAAGCTTAAACACTGACTTTGCAAACCCGTGTCCTTATATACATTACTGTGTTAACTTTTTGAAGGACTGAAAATAAGCAGTTTTGTCTCCTTTTACTCACCCTCCCTTCCCTTAAAAAATAGATTTGATGTCAAAAAGGTTCATAGGACGAACGGGAAAGTATTTTTGAAATAATTATATTTTGCTGAAAAAAAAAAACAATATTTAAGTACTTTGTCTAAAAATAAAACCTGAGATCTTTTTTTGTAAAGTAAAAATGTTTATGCATGCTTTCTGATGAGATGTTTACATTGTATTTAAGAAGGGAAATTGTGCCTTTTTATCTCACCTGATTTACAATTTTACAGGATCTATTGTAAATAATACAGCAAGTCTATGTTGGGCAGTATAAGATTTCTACTTTCACCGTCTTGATGGAATATCAACAGTCCGTGGCTCCCTCTAGTTATATGGTTCTTGTGTTGGACATGGTAAGAATGAGGATGGAACAGCCAGAACGCAAGGGGAGTGAGTAACTGTATGAATGTACAAAACATTGTGAGAAAGACATTGCTACCTGAATGTTAGAGAAAGAAATTATTTGTTTTGTCTTTATTTCTTCCTTTACAATATTTCTAAATGTTAAATGATTTTGCATCTTTAATCTTCTTTTTGCATTCAGAATTAGCAAAAAGCTTTTTTTTTTTTTTTACAAAGTAGATATAGTATATAAAGTTATGGATCCATGAGTTGTTGCTGTTAACATGATTTCCTAACTCATAACGCTACTGTTTGATTAGCAGCACAACCACGGAAAAAAAATAATCACAAACTATTAAAGCTGATATATGTCTACATAAAACCCTTCTTGCTTCTTCAGTTCACAACAAAGATTCCAAAAGAGAACATTTTGAGAAGGAAGTGATGGATGGAATGGGTTTGAGAAAAAAATGTCTGCACCTATCTTGCTATACACCTAGAATTGTCAGTACGGCATTGGCACACCAACCAACATTTATTATATCAATCAATCAAACTTAGATTTATATAGCAACATTCAAAATGATCAAATGCAATTTAAAGTGCTTTGCAAGCGATTGACTAACATTTGTTCTAGCCGTAACTAACAGTAACATGACCCTGTAGAGTAACCCTCACAAGGTTACTCTACAGTGGAGCCACAGCACTATTTTGTGTTGATGAAGATGAATCCACTGTAGAGCAATTAAGCCAGATACCCATACCAGACCAGAACATTTCCTGTCTATACTGTAGATGATTTTATACATCCAAAATGATTTTTTTATCCAGTGGTTTGAATGATATTTGAAAGAAGCGATCCACCATACATAAATATCCTTCATAATAAATAAATGAAATAAAATCAACTAGTTCCTCCAAACTGTATATATTGAAGCAGATATTGCAATACCTGTGTTTGCAAAACTATTGGAAGATTGAAATAAAACAGTAACAAATATTAAGCTGGTTTCTTTTTGGTTTGTGCATTACCAAGAATGGGGGATTTTATGTAAATAATCTCAATTTCTCTCTCAACCCCAAAATGAGTTAAAATACAGGAGAGAGATGGAAAGATGTTGGCTAATGGGCAATCTTATCTGGTTGGATCTAGAACAAGGAGTGTTGGAGAGGGAGGCAGGAAGGAGTTGGAGTGGGCCAGACAACTGGAATAAAGCTGTGCCAGGAGAAGGCTGGATGAGAGAAGGCGAGGGCATTTTGCTATTCTGTGTTCAGATAATGCTACAATAAGACAGATTTGTTCATGCCTTCGTAATTTGTCATAATGGAAAGATGTTAATCAGTATGAAGATGTAATTTAACTAATGACCTATAAAGGTATAGTTTAGAGGTAGGCCGACATAACAGAATCAGAGAGGTTAAATTGAGCTAAAATTTGTGTAAAAAAACACACACACAAAAAAAAGAAAGGATGGGGAGCACAGTGCCTCCTACATCTCTTTTGAGAAAAATTAACATTAACTTTGTTTAAGCCTGATATGAAAATACGCCCTGGATCTGCCAGACTGCAACCCAGACAGCATTAGGTTTCCTCTCCTCCCCATCTCTCTGAAATATCCACAGCCCACTCCAAATCTCCCCCAGATTTCCAATAGCGTTCACTGTGTATTTGTGCCAGTTAAACAGAATCTATTGGATCAGGACGATTTTACGGCTGTGCTCGAGCACATGGCAGCTTCTATGGCCCACTTTGCTTTTTTTCTTTTTCTTTTCTTTCTGCTGTGCTTCTCTCTGCATCAGATTTGTCAGTCTCCATGTTTTTCTCTTTTTTCTTTTTAATTATCAAACCGTTTTCTCAAAATGTAGACAAGTCGTGTTATTTTAATTTCATTTGAACATCCGGACTCACTCCGGACAGTTTTTGCCAAGATTGTTATCAAAGCATAATACCCAGACAAGTTTTTTCCTTCTTCTAGTGAGCACAGACTGTGTAATGTTATGTCATGGGCTGATGGGCTGATTCCCAGACTACATTGCTAATGCCGACCAGGGCGGTGATGTAAGCAGTCTAGAGGACTAGGGGCTATTAACTAGGGCCGAGGGACAAGGCGTAGTGGGATGATGAGGACAGCTGGAACGAAGCCAGGGGCGCTGGGGGAATAGGAAATGAAAACATCCAACCGGATTTGAGAAGAGAGAGGATCCAGGAGAGTACACCAACATTCAGACAGACAAGAAGGACAAAACAGGCCAACCTGCATCCGCTCTGTTTCCCTTCATGCAATGGGAGAGATCCCATCTGTTGTGCGTAAGCAAGCGGCTAACAGACACTGTAAGAAGAAGCACTCGACAGGGATGGACGCAATCCCCAATGTATTTTTAGATTAATTAGAACCTCTGTACACTGGGAATGCTAGAATGCAGGGCTTCTTCCCCTACATAAAGTCTACATACTTGCGGCAAGACACCACAGCTGAATGACTATGGGATTGCCAGTGATTTCCCAAACAAATTACCCAGAGATCCTCGGGGAGGAGAGAAGTGGAGCAGACAGATGATGAGTGAGAGTGACACAGAGGGAGAGTGACAGAGCAGGAGGGATGGAGCGAGAGGGAAAGCGAGAGAGAGAAGGCAAAGGGAGATAGCGAGAGTAGCTGATATATAGGAGAAAGATCACAGCATAGATCTACTTCATGGAGAAGATGGCAGATAGAAAGAGAGATATATAAAGACAAACAATAAAGATAGAGGTAACACTGATAGAGGTAGCAAAAAAAAGTAGCTAAGGAGAAAGCAGGAGAATGAAATAGAAAAAGAGACACATGCAGACAGTGGTAAAGCCTATATGATTCAGTAGTGTTTTGGCACAGGGACTATATAAGGCCTGGGAAGGCTGATAGTGGAGAATAATTTACTTCTCTCATTAGCTCTTTCTCGTCGCATTATTTAACTACTGCCACCATCACAAGAGAGCGCAGCGGAGCACTGTACCATGGCTCCCATATCCTGACAAAACTGCCAGCATTACTAACGTATAGTAAGTGGATGACACATGGCTTTTGCAAACAGTAGATACATTTCTTACTGAATGTCTTGGGCAAATTGTTATGTAAGCTACAGGGATCTAGGCTGAAATTTCTGTTGATTATTATGCTTGTGACCCCTGGGGTTAAACAGTTTGTGATATGTACCTGTATGTGTGAAAATGGGTGCGCGGGGTGACATGCTATTTAGTCAAAAGGAATTACATAGAATACACAGAGCTACACTAAGTGTTGAATAAGGTCTGTCGATTAAAATTAAAAAACATGATAATGAGTTGCAGCACTTCAGATAGGACCAGTCTGCTCAATCTGGTTCCTGGAGTGCTGCTGTACAGTCCTGTAGGTTATCCAACCCCATGTCCAAAACTTCACTTTCCCTGACAGTACATCATCATCGCAAGTGCACAGTGCCCATGATGCAGTCGGTGATTAAAATGTCGGTGAGACACACACACACAGATTCATCTTGTGCCCAAAATATATATATATTGGGGGGAAAATATAATTACCATACAAAACAATAATGGAGATTGGATCATCAAGGGTTCAGCTACAATTTGTACAATTTAATTGAAAAATAACGTGGTTTTCACTGCCCTGTCATTTTAGATTCAAGTTCATGATTAAATATATATTTTTATTTTTATATTAAGTTTGTGCAGGAAGGTAAGAATCCATAATGGGGCATGAATAAAAACATCTTTATTTATTTAACGTTGATCAAGAGGATATTCAATGTTACAAAAAGGAAAGTATGCCAGGGTCTTTTTCAAATGTCATAAATCAATGTCTTAAATTACTGCAATTGCCATCCAAAACAAAACAACAAACCACAGAACAAAAGCTCTTAGAAAAATGAAACCATCTCTTGGTGAACAGAAGTCAAATAAATGCGCATGTGTTGGTATGTGTGTACTTTAAATCTGAAAATCCCCCCCCCCCAAAAAAAAAACAAGAAAAAATTTGAAAACCATTGACCACTAATAGATAACTTTTAAAATAGACTCAACATTTATGTCCCAGTGAAAAATAATAACTATATACACAGCGCAGACATAAGCATTGAAATACTGCATTTTTGGTTGTGATGTTAATATGATTATTTCTCATCGCGAAATTGGTTTGTTCACTTTAAACAATCCACAATTGTTTTCTGTTCAGAAATCCTTGAACGTCGTCAAACACGGGTCTTGATAACACCCGTTTCTGATTTCAGGTTTAAACATTCACATACACATTCCAATCTGCCAAATACCTGGAGTACAGCCATTGAAATATATGTGCCTTGTTTACAGCTTGGTTGAGTTGCAACTGTTTGTAGGAGAGTTGGATTAAAATAATGTTTCAACATTCTTTTTGATTTTAACGGGATAATGTTAAAAACCTTTTCTTAAAAACAACTAAAGACAAATAAAAGACTGTTTCCGTTATACTAAATCACATGCAATCAATGTGCCAACAAAATAATATGGATAAATCACTGTTTGTGAGGAGTAGACGAACATTCTTAAAATTACAGTACATGCAGCCCCCTTGAGAACAGAATACAATGACACAGCTTATCATTTTGAAACTTACCCGTAGAGTATACACATTGCAATTCAGTCTTGGTGTTTAAGGCACCTAAATATATATATATTTGTATGTCCATACAAATAAACTTTTTTTTATTAATCCAAGTATAACTCTTACGCCAGGTTTTCTGCAGCAATACTGAAAAAACAAAGTCTCTGGCAGTTGCATATGGAGTCAAAGGCTGGAGAGAATATTGGTTTTATAACGGGAGTGTGTCAAAACCAAGTTCATGGATACCATGAATATGTGGTCCGTTGTTTTTATGCGTTCTTTTTTTGTGGGGGTGGGCAAAGCGGTGTGGTCCCCCGGTTGACGCTACAGCCATTCCACATAGTTTTCGGGGATCAGGCCCTTCTTGCCCTCCAGCTCCCCCTCTAGCCACCCAGGCTCCCTGGAAAGCGTGACTGCGGAGAGGGGTACACATGTTGGGAGATGGGGGAGGACAGAGGGGAGAGGCATCAAAACGCAAGAACAAAGAGTAAAGACCTGCTCGTCAGTTGACTGGGCGAAACTGGGCATGCCACTTGAAAAGGAAAAACGAATGTTTTTTTGTGGATACACAAGTGTGGTTAAGGCAAACTTGATTGATTGGCTTCCTTTGTGCTTTCAAGGTGGATTTCAGAGAGGGAATGTTAGATGTCAGCTATCAGGAGTAGAATTGTGTAATCGTAGCACTGCTAATAACTGCTAAATCATTTACAAAAAGTACATTTTGAGATATGGTGGCACTTCTTGACGGTCTTCTGTGGGAAATGAACCCTTGTTCTAACCCTTGTTGTTTAGTGTGGTTTTCCTCATCTGAACCTGCCAACCTACACTGCCAACTGTCAGTTTGGGTTTTGATGATGTGGATGCAATGTCCTCAATAGATAATCTGGACCTTAGGCGGTTCCAATATTAGTCTGACAAGAGGTAAAATGAAGTCACAGAATAATAATTTATAAATCACATTTATATATAAAAATGTGACTCTTAACTGGTGATGGGTAAATGTGCTGTCTTAACAAAGACATGATTAAATGTCCTCTTGTGGAGACCATACCTGGTGATTCTTGTTTGTCTCGCAATGACAGCGAGGAAGGCCGCAAGAAAACTAAAGACTCCAACTCAAAGCCTCATTTCCCTTGTGAGTGATTACAGCTCAGTCAAGTTGCTTTTCAGACACACTGGAGTGCAAATCTGTATCCCTACAATTCACCCCCCCAGCCCCCCCGATTACAGATCAGATTGGCCATCCATTTTTTCTCTCTCTCCTCATCTCCTCTTGGAATCCAATATGCCGGAGCCCCGCTTCTCTTCTGAGTGAGCGACTGGTGTCGGCGTGATAACACTTACCGGAGTTGAATATTGCGCCAACCTGGAAGGAGAGCTCCGAGTCATGCTCGGCCTCGCACGGGTACACCGCCTTGGCTTTCCTGCTGTTGGTGACACTGAAAAATGAAGGCAATCAGTGAGCTGGTGGAGCTCTGGAGAGAGGATTACTGCAGAGTTCAATCTGGGGCCCCTTGTCCTGGCCTAGACTCTCGCTAGCTCGCTGCCCACAACAGAACAGCCAAGTGGCGGGGCACTGGGGAGGGTAAATCAGCAATAAATAAATAAATAAGACTGCGAGTTACAAGGGCGGTTGTTGAGAGGATTTTATCTAGTGTCAATCTACACCCCCTCACCCCCCCCCACCCACAAACACCCTCCTTTTCCTTGAGAGATGCAGGGACTGTTCCACCACACGTGTCAAGGCCCTCGTCAGACAACAGTGGGATAATTACAAATGTGAAAGCTGGTTTTGTGCACAAAATGGATGCAGAATTGAAAACCTGTTGGATCTCCCGGCATTCCAAATAAAGTGAGAGGCATTCAATACAAAGTGTTTGGAGACCCTTTGAAGATACGTACTGAGAGGGAGTTTGGAAGTGAATAGGGTTCTCCCCCATTGTTTCATAAAATACAATGTGTATGGGCCTGAAAAAGTGAAAGAAAGCCATTTTTGAGGAACAAGACTAAACAAATCAACTCTGTGTTTCTTGAGCCAAGTTGTTTTTCCTCCTGCTTGCATAGCTATCTCAACCGACAGTATTACCATGTCGTCTCAGACTTCAATACAGGATGGCCTGATTAATATTTCATACGCGTTTCGGCAGAGCAACAACAATGTAAGATGTAGAGGTAGTCGGAGAAGAAAGTATGAAATACTTCACATGAAAATGTTTCACGGTCAGAGTTGCCAATGCAATAATCTATGACTATGCAGCTGGTTACGATTGTGAATGGAAAGTTTTTATTTTTTTACATTTAATTTATTTACAGGTCTGCATTTGAAGAAAGAATAACTTTTTAAATGTATTTATGTGAAAATAACATTAAGGGAATGCTTGTCAAATGGCTAGGCTGTCAGCAATATCCTCTGTCATTTGAAAGCATGGAAAATGAATTCATAATTTAGTCTGGGGGGTAGCTGAGTAATAGATCACTGTAATGAGCAGTCTACAGTTCCACAGAGTCTACTCAAATACCTATCCGTGTGTGTCAGTGTGTGTTAGTGTGTATGTGCGCCAGTTTGTTTAGTGGAAGTTTGAGAACAGCAGAAAATGGGAGAAGCCACATTTAAAGTTAATAATTGAGTGAGTTGGAGAAGATAGAGAAATACAAAGAGACAGAGACTAGACACAGTGACTGGCTTGGTGAGAGAAAGAATGTCTTTTCTGGAGGTTTGAAAAAAAATCACGGCTACTGGTGTAGGCAGCCGAATCCTTGTGTGTGTGAGTGAGTGTGTGCACCTCTTCTCCGAGGTAGCTACAGTAGCCAGTCTAAGGGAAGCAGGTGGCTCACCTGTCCTCCGGTTTGTCCCTGTCAGCTGCTGTGGGGGAGGCGTTGCCGTCGCAGGGGAGACCCGAGTTCATCCAGGAGGCGGCCGCCCTGCGGACACGGAAGACACACAGCACAAGATCAGACGTGTGTGGGACTGCTGTCCAGTGACAACAACGGAATGACCCCAAAGACCGAGTAATGCAGGGATATAGCTGTTAGTATTTGGCACAATAAGACCGTGCATGATAACAGAGGACAGTTGACTGGAGGACTGTCAAGTACGTTAAACCATGGTTTTGTACTCATGTAGAATAAAGCGTCCCCTACCATTATATTAAGGGGGCACCCTGCCCCTCCAACGGCACCCCCTGCCCCCCCTGGAAGGTCAAGTAAATTATTATTTAATTTTTTAATATAGCACACGATCACAAAATAAGTCATTTAAGGTTTTATCTTTCCTATAAAACAGGTCAATAGCTTGCTCTCTTACTAAACAAACTAAATGGCCTTATGTTATTTATCTTATTTACACGACGGCATGTAATTTCTCTCTCTACATGCCCCCCCCCCCCCCCTAAAGTGTTACTTTATGCTTTGCTCTAGCTAGCACACATCAATATTCATGTTTCTACAACTGCTAGCACTTAAAGACGGCCAATATCAAGGTCAATCCATTTTGAGTCTCAAACCCAGATACATTTGGAGCTAGCGGGATAAAGTGGTGGTTGTGGGCCATACCCATCTGAAAAGTGGGACTGGTGTAAAGTGGACAAACTTTGTCATATGCTAGAAAAAAAAAGGTAAGAGGAAGGGAGAGGAAGACAAGCAAAGAGAGAGACGTGCAAAAAAAAAGAGGGGACAGAGGGAAAGAGAATGAGAGAGAAAAGAGAGAGGAAAGAGAGAGAGAAAACAAGCAGTCTGCCCCGGTTTAAGTTGGAATAGAGCTGGGAAAGAAGCCACAAGCCTGCAGCTAGCACTTTCACACGCCGCCAATTAATATTCCTCCTCCACCCGAGTCTCACACAGGCAAGGCAGCCAGGGACACACAGGTTCTGCTCCCAGTTTACACAGTAGTTTCACAGTTCAAGTCCATGCCGACCCTACGTTGTCACAGTACCTGACTTCTGTATTGTAGTAGAATGACCCTATTATTGTTTGAAATGATGTCCGAACCAGACGACAAAATGCTCGAGGTGACAGGCTTTCAAAGCTGTACTGTAGGAATCCCGAAGGTTTTGTGAACATGGAGCAAGTGTAAATGTGGCAATGCTTATAACTTTCGTCGGCTGCAACTAAACTATGAACGGTAAAAGGTTCTGACATATTTCAGATGATGGGCCTGAGATCTGAAAAGAAAGCCTAAACAGTTATATTCGGCATTAAGCACAATAGTGTTTGAGGAACCTTAGGAGCGTTTCTGATCCCCTAAAGCCCAACAACACAGAGTACAGGGCGTGTTTGAGAGGCTTTGGATCGACACCTGTCCCACTCCTGCACAGCTGCAAGGCCAAAGTTTTGACCGCTACCTTTCACGTCAGCATGAATCACATGGAATAAAACGGAGAGAGAAATCTGGTCCACAGCGATGGGAGAGAGAAAGAAAGAGAGAGATGAAGGAGGCAGAAATGAATACATTGAGAAAAAGAGATTGGAGACAGACGGAGAGACAGTAATTACAGAAAGACAGTCAAACAGAGAGAGGAGAAAACTCAAGTCACATGAATTAAACATTGACCAGGGTAAGCAGAAGCAGGATCATCCATAGCTGTGAAAGTGCAGAGCAGTCCAGATTTTACTAAGTGTTTTGTTTCACATTTCGGGGAAGGCAACAGTGTGCACTACAAACATAACTTGACAGACATTTGAAGACAACTGAATTGAATTCACTACAGCTAAAACCCCACTATAATTGTACACTGGTAAAATGCTCTTTGTGCTTCCAAGATAAAACGTATGAACACTACTTTCTTCTTGTGCCATCAACTGATGGAAAACCAAAACTCCTTACCACTGGATCCATGGTATCCATGGTAACAGTATGAACGTAAAAAAAATACCAGTATGAATTTGGCCTACGATAGGGATTTTGACTATACCGTGCTAACTGCAGTAGAGCCTTTCAGAAATTTGATTTGTCACAGTCCCATTCACACCAGGCACGGCATAAAATTACCGTACGGAACTTTAACGCAAATATCGTCATCATTCTACGCAAACATAGCAATTTTACAGAAACGTAAATAAATGTTTTAAATACTGGGTGACCAAACAAACAAATCTAGAAAAAGTCAAGAAACCAGGGTTCTGTTGCTTCATTTCTACAGCCCTGCCCTGAAATGCACCCCCCATGTAATTTATGTTCTAACCTTTCACAACTTCCCCCAAAAATCTTAATAATTTTTCAACCTTTCAAAACATATTTTTGAAACCTTTATTAGAAAATATTGTTTCAACCTTTCAAAACTTTTTCCCAAACTTTTTTAGATTTTTTTTTAAACCTTTCAAAACGTCTTTTTCAAAACTTTAAACCTAATTTTTTTTGGGTATTTCTGAATTATACCGTGATACACATTACCTACTATGACAGTATATGATTATGGTCATAGGATTTTTGCGTTCATTGTAAATGGACGGGGCTATCCATTCATTTTGTTCTCGCCTCTGTGTCGACCGTTAGTAGCATCCTAGTGCGTCATCACGAGACAGACCCATTGACCTCTGCAGCTTCACAGCTGTGTGTGTGTGTGTGTGTGGTGTGTGTGTATGAGACAGTGTGGGACACAACACATCCAGGATCACCTCTAGAGCTGTAACGGGCCCTGCTGCTGATGGGTGTGTGTGTGTGTGTGTGTGTGTATGAGACAGTGTGGGACACAACACGTCCAGGATCACCTCTAGAGCTGTAACGGGCCCTGCTGCTGATGTGCGTGTGTGTCTGGGGTTTTTTGGGGAGAGTGGACAGTAGCATAGAGCCTGAGCATCCCTCTGTGCTCCGTGCACGCCCCGCGGCCCTCCGTACAGAACATAATGACCAAATTGCTCCTAGCCACCGCTCCCATAGAGACGCTAATAAAGGCAATTAGAGGAAGCAGCTGGGGAGGGGCCTGGGGAACAAAGGGGGAGAAAGATGGGGCTGGACGTTTGGGGACGAACAGGCCAGTGAAAGATGCCGACCTCGCCGGGAAGGCGCACTGGCCGGGGATCAAAAGCAGAGTGGGGGAGGGGCGTTATAGTTGAAGGTGAAAACTGTATGGCGTTCCTTTCCCTCCGCCGTTCTCCATGTTGAAGGACTGGCCAGGTCCGTTCGGTCAGCGGGTGCGTGTCTGTGATTTATGGGTCCGCGGCTGCAACGTCGGCCACTGTGGCTCTTAGCTGCTCCACATCAGATTGGGAGGGGGCCTGCTACGCTGCAGTGCAGCAAATCCACTCATTAACCTGAGCGCCGGCACAACCGCTGTCTGACTGGGACACTGCCAAAAAAGCCTGTATTGTCTACCTGGCCCGCCGCCAGGGATGGGGGAGATTACGGGAGCACTCTGGCCACTCAGACAGGTAATCTCAAAGACACAGCACGAACGCAAAGCCAGGACTGGGAAAACAAACAAGTAGATACACACACTCAAACTCACTCACAGACAGGAAAATCTCCAATTTGTCATCTTCAAATCCAGTCTTTTAACAAGATCTAACGCTCTAGGCGGAAACGCGATTACATAGATGCATGCACACAACTGTCAAGTTGAAATGCACACATAAATGACTACAGGATAAACCGTTGGGAAAATATTCATTGAATATACCACGGTTGCCCTAGAAACCTGCCAAATGAAGCACAGGAAAAAATGGGTTTATCAAAAAATTGCATTCACGACACAGGCTTAGCCAAACCCGAGGAAATGGCTTGCCGCTTTTCTCACCAACCAAAATAGCATTAAGCTTTGAAGTGCACAACAGTTGTTTTCCATCCAGCACATATTAGCCCCATATGTAAACATGATTACAGTACTGTACAAGCATCGTTTGTGTAGATGCACTGTACATGCGAAGCTATGTTTACGCCGTTTGCGGCGCTGCCGTTGTTTCCCGCTCTATGCAGGGGTGCGATGCGAGTATACGCGTCGCTGTGTGCAAACGCTACATTGAGTGTATATGGGGAACACTTCGTAAATCCCACGTTTGGGTGTTTTTTGAGAGGGCTAACTCTTACCACACATCAAGGTAAGCCAGCATGTATACGCTTCGGTTTAGGGCCGGACGATTAGGGCCAGGTCCCTACCAAGACCACTGAAATGTCCCCACCAATTTATTGGCTGCAGTGTTAGCATATAGGGTGATAGAAAATAGCATACAAGTTGATATAAACGTCTGTTTCCCATTAGGCCAGGAATTTCAGCCCATATCCAGAACAGGGTCATGCAGCCGGGTCTTGCCATGGAGGTTTACTGCTCTTTTGGAAACGGGGACGGAGAGACGTTGCCTTTTCCCATCTCTACCTATGGAGTAAGCGCGAGAGACTGCCAAGCTAAACCGCGAGCCTACACTCCATCTGGGTGGTCAGGAAATGAGTCCATCCATCCATCCATCCATACTGATCCACAGCTGTCTGCCAAGAGAGGAGGAGGAAGAGGGAAGGAGACCATAACAGAGCCTCACTCACCAGCGCTACAGCGAGACCCGCACACCCGATTGGGAGAGAGTAGAAGAAATGAGGGGAGACACTGAAGGTGGCATGAACGGTATATCCCTCTGAGGAGGGGGGGGGAGATTGAAGTACTGTGCGCAGGCCGTGTTTTGAGTATGCTGACAGGCTGTGGAGTAATATTCAAGTTCCCAGATGAGCCAAACTTTCTTCAGGACAAATCTTTTCGCATTTTTTTGCATATGTAAAGGAATTCAGGCACCTCTCCGACTCAAGTTTTCCCACAATCCTTTGCCAGATAGGTGCTGAGCGAACAGGTCCCTGCCTTGTCGCCCCTGCCAAGATTTATTGATGTACAAAGCCAGGGCGACACCCAGTGACATATGGCACAAGTCTTCATAAAGGACGGGGCCACAGACTATAAGGGTAAACAAGATGAATATCTCCCAATGTCAATACGATTTACACGGCCGACGCGCAGCCACCTGTCTCCCAAACAAATAAGGGCGAGATTTACGACCACCTCCTGGTTGCTCCTTCCGTCCTCCAAAGCCATGCCACAAAAGTGGGAAAAACAGATAGATGGAATGAGAGAGAGAGAGAGATGGAGAGAGAGAGAGATGGAGAGAGAGAGAGAGAGAGAGAGAGAGAGAGAGAGAGAGAGAGAGAGAGAGAGAGAGAGAGAGAGAGAGAGAGAGAGAGAAAGAGGGATGCCGTTATGTAACCCAGAGCTCCGTCTGTCTGCCACTGTGATTTAGAGCCAAGGCTCGACATGTAACTCTCTTCCACACGCTCACAGACACGCTCACAGACACGCTCACAGACACGCTCACAGACACGCTCACAGACACGCTCACAGACACGCTCACGCACTCTGTTGCACTCGTACGCCACCGCACACGAGCGCAGGCACGAGGACGATTCACGTTTCCCTGAGCGCCGACTTGGCTAATTACATTCTATTTTGCAGCCTTCTCTTTGGCCACTGTGCTGCAGCTAGGATACAGGGAGTGAAAGAGAGAGCGAAAGCGAGAGCCAGAGAAAAAAGTTTCCTTCAAGGTGATTCAGCAGACATGACACTGCAGAGAGCCCGACATCTGCAGCATAACCCAATATTATTACCACAGGCATCAGCATTCAGGGAGAGCTGTGGACTGGAGACAACAACAACAAAAAAAAGCCCAAGGACTGCACAGGCAGCTTGGAGGCTTATAGTACGTGGGTAGGAGAGAGAGAGAAAATATTTGAGAGCCAGAGTGAGAGTGGGTGGGGAGAGAAATAGTGAGTGAGTGAGGAAGTGAGTGTATGCATGAATGAGCAAGTGAGCAAGTGAGTAGGTGAAGAGTGAGTGAGTGAGTGCATGCATGAATGAGCGAGCGAGGAAGACAGAGCCAGACAGTGGGAGGGAGAGTGAGGGCAGCGTGCAAATCTCCCTCATAATAAAATAAGAGATGGAGGAGGATCTGTGCTAGACGGAGTTGACAGAGACAGAGTTTCAATTAGAGAGATACCGAGAGGCTCTAATAGAGCCTACAGCAGACAAATACCTTAGGTGACTAAATCTTATGGGAAAAAAATGATTTAAAAAATAAACACACTGCAGATCCTGCTACCTTTACTTTTAGACTGTCTGAGGAAGTTTCAAGTCAGACAACACGTGGGATGTAAGGGATTTGGAGAAACTTGTGGAACTGTGAAAAAGAAAAAGAAAAAGAAGAAACGAAAAACTTGACGTTTGAGTGAGCTGGAGTCAACTCCAGGGTTGAGTTAGAGGCCTTGTGTACGATTGATTTATCACATCTTGTGAGGCTGCAATGCTTCTGAGAAGGAGGCCATATTCAGAACAGGAGCCTTGTGTTCCCTAAGGACTTTCTGGGGGGACAATACAGTGTACAAAGTGTGGGGATTTCAAGTATGCACCACACCCAACCACATGGCAGACACTCCCCCCTAGCCTCTACGGCCGTTTGGAGCCATGGACGGTGTCCCACATTGATGAGAAAGGCTCGAGGCGAGGTGCGGGTTTGGAACGCGGGTGGAGGGAGCTCACCCTTGGCTGCTGCTGGAGCTGAGGGTGGTGCTCAGGGGGGTGTGGTCGGCCTTCTCCGGCGGCGTCTCCGAGGCCGACGCCGCGGACGACTGGGAAGACACCGACTCGTTGCTGCCCATGGACACCTCGTCTGGAGCCGAGTTGGGACAGCCACCGCTCTGCGACACTGAAGAGGGGGAAGGGAGAGAGACAGAGGGATGGTGACAGCTAGTAAAGTCATCTAATGAAAGAATGCTTTTCCACAGAACACTAGGCATAACATGCTCTCAAAATTGGAGCATTTTCAGAAAGTACACAATTACACAACTCTGAAGCCCCAAATAGCAGTTGTGGACGCAATTGCGAACATAAGAGACACCCCCCAGTTTAAAGGCGATTTGGTCGCTGTCAAGATTGTCATGTCGGGTGAAAATCAAGATTCTTGTTTTCGGCAAACTCATGTGGGTCGGAGGAGAACACACACACACCGAAGTCTCGTTAGGACGAGGCAGTCCACTTCTCCAACACTCCCACCACACACATCAAAGGCAGGCTTGGCAGTAAACGAGCATCGGACTCTACTTAAAACTCGACTTAAAAGTGAATGCTGTCGCTGTCGGCCCCCACAGGGGGTCAAACTCCACCCAGGAGGGTGGGGATCCACAGGGGGTCCAGTGGGGTCAGATCACAGAGTTTAGGACGTCCACCTCCTCACTCACACAGGTACATCAGCATATAAAGCCAAATGGACAGAGCAGCATTTGTCAGCTGGATGTATCATCTGAAAGAGAGAACCCTCCCTCTTATTAAAGGTATTGAGCATTGTTACCTCAGTACTTCTACTACCAAACGCATAGCGAAAATAAAACAAAAAAACTTAAACTTTAAAATGGCCATTTAACGGAACGACATCTGGTTCATAAACTAGACCAGACCGGCGCTAGTAAATGAAACACTAGAAACTTCATTTTTGATTGCACTGAAACAAATCAAAACTGTATCAAAAGGATAGTTTCCATTGTCCTGCAGAAAAAGGCAACATTACATTTATAGTGTGCCCAATCCATTTGGTCAGGTTCTGTTGGGGTTGGCAAAGATTGAAGAATCAACGTAAAACATGCAACTCGATATGCAAGAATCTGCACCAGGAAAGTAGGATGTTTCTGGCACGCCAAAGACAGTGTCCTTAGAAACAGAACACATATTGGAAAGCTTCCTTATGCACATGTATTAATACACTACCCTTTCAAATGGCCCACTCATAGTATGTGTCCATATCTTGGGGGATATTGGCTCACACAAAGATGCACATGGACACAACACACACATTCAAATATATTTCAAAAATAAATGTACACACTAACACCAAACACAGAATCTCGTTTTAGCCCTCCACACACAGAAGCAACTCACTTTCAATCCATTATCCGGAGCCCAGACAGAAGTCAAAAAGGTAAAAAAAAATTAAAGGGATTACTCATTTCATCCCAGACATTAAAACACACCATGCTCAGATCTGGAGCGACAGAGGGAGGAGGAGGGAGAGTGCTGCAGTCTGGGAAGCAGATTCACTCTCCTCTGGTGCTGTTGAGGGGACCAGGTCTGAAGTTGAGCTGTACTATACTGTCCTGTCCTACAACCAAAGCTGTTTACTTTTTCTTTAAGATGTAAAAGTTGGATAAGGGCAACTAGAGTGGAAAGTTGAACTACAGTACCACGTCTCAAGCCATCCTCAGAAATGTGAACAAATTATCATAATATTCAAACCTTTGAACAAAATCTACTCACTACATACAGTATAACATCACTGGAGTCATGAAGGCAGAGTTCACAAGACCATCAAACCTGCTAGACCTAAACCTAAGTCTTGGTCCTTAATGCTGGTTTCTTACCGGTCTGGATGTCCAGGGACTGAGGGTTGTAGACAGCCAGGGGTCTGTTCTGGCGACCCAGCTTCTTGGACTGCCTGGTGGGGGCGGAGAAGGCTGAGGTGCATGGGGACTGGGACACATCCGGTACATCCCCGAAGATCTGCAACCGCCATGTGTCCGTCAGAAAGAGAAAGTCAGCTCAATTTTTAAGTCTTACAACATGACACATCGGATGATTCTCAACACACTGCAGGCATTTATAAAGTACCACAGGTCATTTTAAAGACATCAAAAGGGGATTTGATCCAGGTGCCTAGTGTATGTATGCGTGCAGTGTTCCAGAGACTAACACACCCCAAACACAGGAGGAGTGGCGATCTGCCGCGTCCCCACTCGACCTCATGGAGAGAGCGGGAGTTTTCCAGTTCACAGGCTTGTGGTCGCGGCGGGAGAGCAAAGGGCAGCCAGGGCCAGCCCACAGAACCCGCAGAGCCACGCTCCCATCAGGGCTTCCGCAAAACGCCTCATCAAAGGATCTTTTATCCCCAGATACACTCAACCCCCCCCCCCCCCCCCCCCCCCCCCCCCCCCCCCCGACCCTCTAAAAGAAATTAGGGATGTTGGTCCGGTCTGGAGCTACAAGGCTGTGGGAGCAGCCAGACGTGTCTCTGGGCGGTTGACCCACTCTTGGTGGACCGCGGGGGTAAGATAAACAGGGTTTGGTGGAGGGCTGCCAGGGAGGAGGGCTTGTTTACACGGAGCCCGGTGTTTACATTGAAACTTCAGATGTGGAGTTGAAAGAGAATGGGAGTCTGCCTAGGAGAGCGAGGGAGAAAGTCTCAGCAGACGAGAGGAGGATCACAGGAGGTAGAGGAGGGGGGCGGGCAGGTGGGGAGATAGTGAGAGAAGAAGAGTGAGAAAAAGGGAAGACTTGAGAGAGAGAGAGAGAGAGAGAGAGAGAGAGAGAGAGAGAATCAGAGAGAAATATTTTGTGAGTAAATGAAGGGAATATCCAAGTTGTAAACTATATTGAGAAAGAGTAAAAAATAAATAATAATAAAAATAAATAAAAAGTGTAGAGTAAAGGGGAATATACTGTGGCTTGTAGGGATTGAAGGGTGATATCTATTACATCAGAGAATCTAGCAAAGAGCTTGCTGTTTTCTATCTTTCTCGCTTTGTTCTTCCCTCTGACTTCCTACCTAGACGGAGGTATGAAAATACAAAAGACTGCTGGTAGCATCTGGGGGCATCGACAGTCAACAGGTGTGTGTGTGTGTGTGTGTGTGTGTGTGTGTGTGTGTGTGAGAGAGAGAGAGAGAGAGAGAGTGAGTGAGTGAGTGAGTCGCCCATCTCTTCAATTTGTCTCAAAAGTTCTCCATTCTAAAATCGTCCCTGTATTGCGCCAAGTGCTGCTTATGGTATGGTTAACACTGAACTGGACCTTTTTAGAATTCTGACACAGTCTGGATGGAGTCGACCTGTCCGTTCTGTACTTTCTCATTGGCTGATGGCCAGAAGCCGAGACGTAAAACTCTCCACAGTAGTTAGCCTCCAGATTAGAATGTAATCTGGACTTCTTCTCCTGGAACTCAAGAGAATCAGCTCCTCTTGAGGATTGACAAAGATTAATGGCAGACTGTGGAGTCTCTGCTCCCACAGGGTTAAAACAGGAAGCTTGGCTTTGATGTAAACTACGAGGCACAGGGGCTGTAGCCTTGCAGATATACTCCAAGAATAGCACGACACAAAGGTGAACGCTGTATATCAAAAAATTCCCCTTAGTGCTGTTTTGAAACACACAAAGAGCTCCCCCTACAGGTCATGGGATCCGACGCTAGGATGCCTCCCCAGGCAAAAACTGGAGGGGTAGCGATAATAAATAAATAAATAATTATCTGTGAAAATGCAAAAACCAAAAAGTGGCCCAGTACCAATTCTCAGTGTACCCAAATTCTGCAGCTAAAATTTTTGGGAGATTCTGCATTTTTGGGGGGCACGTAGTCTCAGTTCACCTTCTCGTTCTGCTCCATCAGGATCTCCACGACGATGTTCTGGAACTTGAGGTCCATGATGGCCGCCACCGTCTCCTCCTGGGGCCTCATGAGGGTGGGGCCAAACACCACACCCAGGTTAGCCACCGTCATGAGGTTCTGTTTGCTGTGACTCGCCACGCTGTGGAAGACACATACGCATAGTAAACCACTGGTCACGCACTCGGGTCACACACACACACACACACACACACGTCGTCTAAAAGGTAGCAACATCATCAGATCAGGACCTTGGCACTCATAATTGTCCGCTGGGTGAAAGTGACCTGCCTGACAGCTTGTCTTTATGCTGACGTCCACCTTTCCAACAAGCTGGAGCACAGTTTCATGACCCTATTCAGTGCCGATCTTTCCAAATGCCTGGAAGTCTGCAGTCTGGCCTCGAACACAAACCAGAGTCCAGTAGTAGCAGCACCTCTAATCACCACTCCGGAGTCAAAACTATCGGGAGCAAAACTATCAAAGGAATCACAGTCACTGGAGTCTAAATCTTTCTTTCACGGGGAGGAGAAATTTTGCTTAACAGTGGGAGGACGAGAGAGATTTGAGTTAAGGTCCCCACCACCGCAGAGTTCAAATCTTCCAATTTATGATGAAATCCCTGGATTTATGGTTGATGAAAGGAGCCATATGGACGGTATCCAGTAATACTTCGTGGGTAAATAGAAATGTAATTCCTTGGACAAGACGGAAACCATGCTAGAAATGTGCTCAGGTGCCTACCAAAAGTTGTGCATAACAACTAGTATTCGACAATCCAATGATTGACTTATTTTAGATTTACATATTAATGCTAATGCATACAACTCTGAAATGAAGACTTTATTTGAAATAAGTCATTTCAGACAGATGGGCGAATTTCCAACCCAAGATTGTGCAGATACTCAGTGAGCAAGCTCCTTAAGCAGAAAATACTTGAAAGCTTCAAACGATGCCTTTGAAGACAAAAGCCAATGACAACTCACATTTATCACATCTTCGCAACCATTTCAGATAACTGTGTCAATTTTGCTTTTCCTCTCTCCCTGCAAGACAGGGACGCATGCACTCACACACATATACACATACACACACACACACACACACACACACACACACACACAGGTCTCTCCAATCTGGAGAATTTCACGCCGGATAATCCAAATTCAATTTCAATGGCTCTGCCGTTTTGCCTCAGCCCACTCCTGCCGCAGGTCTCTATGAAATAAGATCCCCCAGACTCTGCCAGCCTGAGGGAAGGAGGGAGTGGAGGGTGCATAAGGGGGGTGAGGGGATTATGTACTTACCTTCAATTTGCTCCCGTTTAGCTTACCCAAACGCTCGCCAAGGTAAAACCCTGTAATGTTAGCTAACATTTTTATTTTATTTTTAATCTCTTATTTTAATCACAGAATAATGGAGCTGCAAAACAGTGGCCCATTTGGGGGGGGGGGGGGGGGGGGGGGGGCGCTAGCATGCCCAGCTGTTTAAACTGACCCTTCTCGTGGGTCTCCTCAAATGGAGTACAATCTAATCCTACGACTGATTATTCTATTGGTGTGTGTATTAAGAGAAGGGGGGTTGATAATATAAAGCGATGGTGGAAGTCTGTGTTGGCTCTGAGCACTGGAGAGCCAGAGAGATGGATGGAGGGAAAGAGAGACAGCAGGGGAAGAGGAGTGCCGAGAGTGGGAGTGAAAGGGAGAGAAAGAAAAGGCGTGAGAGGAGTGAGAACGAGGAGACAGACAGGATGGGGGAGGAGGAGAGAGATGGAAGAGAGAGTTTGAAAGTGAAAAAAAGTACAGAGATAAAAAGTATTTATTGGGCAGTCTAAACTGAGGTAGCCTACCCACCCGTTACACCGACACAATTAATTAATTTCAGACCAAATAAACATCACAAAATCATCAAAAGAAAATCACAAATCAAGCAAATTAACCATCACCAACCCTAAATCCTCTGACAACCTAGCGGTCTTAACCACCTACAGTGCCCCCTGATAACACACTTTGACAAATGTCACATAGCCTTCCTTTTCCCTTGACCCAGAGCACAGAGCTGAAGCACCCTAAATAATGGGACGGAGTAGTCTGGCTTCCAGAGAAAGAAACAAAGATACAAAGAGACAAGAGACAACTACCGAGAGACAGAGGGAAAGAGAGACAGAGAGTGAGACAGAGAGTGAGAGAGAGACAAAGGCATAGAGTGAGAGAGAGACAGACAAAGACAGAGTGAGAGAGAGAGACAAAGACAGAGTGAGAGAGAGAGAGACAAAGACAGAGTGAGAGAGTGTGAGAGAGAGACAAAGACAGAGAGTGAGAGAGAAAAGGCAGAGAGAGACAGAGACATATACAGAGAGTGAGAGAGAGACAGAGTGTGTGAGAGAAACAAAGAAAGAGTGTGAGAGAGAGACAGAGAGTGTAAGAGACAGCGACAGACAGGGAGAGAGAGAGACAAAGACAGAGAGTGAGAGAGAGACAGCGACAGACAGTGAGAGAGAGACAAAGGCAGACAGTGAGAGAGACAGACATCGAGAGCCAGAGAGAGAGAGATGTTCATCGTGACTTACGTAGCCAGATGCTTCATGAGCAGGCCTAGGACCAGCCGGTTCCTCTCCGGCAGCTTGTGGACCAGATAGTGGATGGCTTGGACACGGCACTCTGGACTTCCGCCCTCTAGTTGCCAAACAAAAGAAAAAACATGGTCAGCCCTGGTTTTATCTTCTCAATGGCATCAATGGATGAACCCAAAAATGATTTTTTATTTTGTGTTAATTGAAGTGAACAGTAATTTACACAATTTGCTGTACATGGTTTCAGTGGTGGTCTATAATCTTTGCTTTAAAGGGATGGCGATAAGCAGATGATCACAATAGAGGCGGGTGGGGGGGAGATGGATTCATAAAGATCCATGAATGAATCGTTGTCGGCCCCCGCCACGGTACTGTGTTTAGGCTACAACAACACAGCTGTTTCGTCATGGAGTTCAACAACGCATTTGGGCTGCAACATGTGATGCCGATGAATGAGACGCACGCTGATATAAGCGACTTGTCACATGGTAGAGGGGGGCTAAGCAGCCATGAGAATAGGAGTTGTGTTCCTCCCCTCCTCCGCCTCCCCCCCATCGAGATCATCCCTCAAACATGCCCTCACAAATATGGGCATCTGACTGCCACCCGCCCACGCACCCAAAGTAATGTTATCGCATCATGTACACACATGCAGTGTTCACACAACCCAGTATGGATATGTCTGTTACAAGGATCGGAAAAACAGAAAAAGCCTCTTAAGGATGCTGTCATCCGTCAGAGAATTTTTAGGCCTATTGCTAATCCATTTTTTTTCCCCCTGTGTGTTAGAAGGGCATTGCAACAAGCTGATAAAATGTTCATCCCTGATCCAATTATGACACTTGTTACATGGAGATTCACATGAAGAGCGCCATTCAAGACGTGTCACATTGGAAAGACGTTCGGCGGACCGAAAAACTGCACTCGGCGTTGGCCCTTGGAGGACAGAAGTGTAACAGACAGTCTCAGTTGCCATTTTGTGTACCTGGTGATACGGATGCCTTGTAATAGCAGGGGTAGCTTTGATGGACGTGGATGGCAGACATGTTTGTGTGTGTGTGTGTGTGTGAGAGAGCACAAATTTATATATATATATATATATAAATAAGAGAGTGAGAGAGAGCGATAGAGAGAGAACAGAAATCGCAGCCCAAGTCAAGTAAAAGGTTTAGTGGGTCCTACTTAACCCTTGTGTTATCTTCGGGTCATTCTGACCCATCAGTCATTGTGACCCACAGTCGTATTGCGACAACTTTACCGCCTACAAAAACAAAGTGAAGCATTTTCTTTTAACCGTTGGGCTGTCTCAGACCCCCCACATTGCAAAGGTTAAAGAAAATTCTTTTTATTTGTTTTTGTATTGGGTAAAATTGGGTAAACGATGGTTCGTTATGAACCTTTGAGTCATGTGACCCGAAAGCAGCACAAGGGTTAAAGGTGGAGAACCCATTAGTTCAGTGCAGATGTATTTACAGAGCTCCTAAAGGAGCAGGCGATGACTGGAGGACTAGTACATACATGAACACACACACACAAACACACATCCAGGAAATGTTCAGACAACTTTGCGCTGCATGATCCAGGATGTAGAATTAAATCAGATGTTTGTGAAAGAATAGCTCCAGTACCTCCTTTAGTGAATGGATGTTAAATAACAACTTGCATATCCACTCGGCAATCGTTTACATTGAACATTTACATTGAGATCCAGCCCATCTTGTTTGGACCGTGCCAGATGCTTCACTTTATATTCCTGTCAAATGGCATCTGTTCCCATAAAAAGACAAGATGGAAAGGATAACTCATAGCCAATTTACTGTAGAGTATTAACACGTACTTAGATGCCAAAATTAGACTTCCTTGCAGATGGAAACGGCTCGATACCCAAGAACCAGAACTGTGACATCATCATTTGACATCACTGTGTCCACAAGGTTCTGTTTGAAACACAGCTGAGACAGGGAAGGTGTACCATGTTTTAGGATGGGGAAACTTACTTGCAGGGTTTATAAACTCTTTGTACAGTCCATAGGTCATCAAAGGCTCGGAAAGGCTCCTGGAGGAAGAGAAAGAGAGGCAGAGAGAGAGGGGGAGGGGTGAGAAAGAGAGAGTATGTTTAGGTGTGTGTGTGTGTGGAGGTGGAGGGAGGGGACAGAAATAGATGCTGCACTGTTTTATAGGGTCTGCACACAACAATGATTAATGTGGCTGGGCCGGGGGATGGAATTAGATGGCGGGCGGGTGAGATAACCAAGTTCATATGAAGGTACTTTCACACTGCAGCTGGACACGGGCCAAGGGTGCTTAGCTTCAGAGGTACCTGGAGAAGAGACTGACCCTGCGACTGCAGCGGGCCGGAGAGGGAAGGAGGGAAGGAGTGGGGGGGTAAACAAAAAAATAAAGTGGAAGAGGCATAGGGGGAAAGATCGAGGTTGATATAGAGGGAACGAAAGGGTGTGAGAGTGGTCGAAGAGGGAAAGACAAAGGGAGGGAGGTGGGGGGGTGGATAGGGAGGGAGATAGAGACAGAAGTGAAGGAGGGAGAGAGAGAAGCAATAGGGGTAGAGACAGGTGTGGAGGAAGGAGCTGCAAGGAGTCTTCATGCCTAGTCACCGCACAGTCTCAGTGTTAACAGCTTGTAGTCAAGTGGCAGTAAATGGTTTCTGACAGCGTCAATGCGTTCACACAGGCTACACTGTATTCCCACAAGCCACATTAAACTATGAAATGTGAGAAAATGCTTTCTATGAGTTTCCCCTCCTAAACTAAACAGATGTTGTATATGTATCAGATAATCTTAATCAAGTATTTTTCTAAATATGGTTCAACATTTACAAAAAATGCCCCAAGATCTGAAAGAGCAGAAGCAAAGGAATTGGACTGGGCTAGGACAGTCATCTCACTGCAGGGCCACAAAACGGAAAATAACGGCACACAGGAAACGGATCCTCTGAACCCGTCCTCTGACCACATCAAACAGTGTATCGCGAGAGGTCACATCTACGTCGGGCCAGTCACAACACACCTCTGACTCCTCCTTGTGCCCCGACAGACCAATCACAGCTCGCCCTGACTGATACCAGGCCAGTTCCCAGGCTTCCGAGTCCTCTTTGACCACAGAGCTTTTGTTGTTCCTTTTTTTATGTCAATTTATTGTTGTTCAATTAGCGAGTGGAAAAACACTGGGGGGAAAATAGACTTGGCTAGGAGTTTGTACCCAACACCCCATGTTTCCTTTTGTAATCTCCAAGTTTTGTAATTTCATTACATACAGTATACAGAACACAGAGTACCAGAAGCACACTAATGAGCTGATCGGACAGTTCAGAATGAAAAACCACAGGGTCAAAGATTTACACTCCCACCCCTCCCCATTGACCAATTTAGTATAACGAGGCAGACCATCTTTTACTGTGTAATGAGATACAGTATGTAAGTTAGTGCCATTTGAATAATGGAATAATGGAAAATGCAGGGAGTCAAAGTTTAGGATTTGATAAACAGAAGGTTGCCTCAAGGATTGGTCGATATGTTTGGAAATAGCCTATATCTGGTAAGGAATACAAATCTAAAAACATCCCCAAAAAATCTCCTCAAATGCGAAGCACTTTTTGTCGACTATGGTAGTTAAATCCAAGTCTTTCCTTATTGGATTCCTTTAGAACACAACGCATCCGATCGGTTAACACAAATTAGCACAACACGCCATCGCACTAAAGTCTTGAATCTAATTCCAGGAATTCGCCCCCTCTCTAGTACCTAGGCTAGAACAGCTGCAGAACTTCCTATTGTTCGTTTTCAGTGTTTATGCTTCATCGTTTCAACCCAGAGGGACGACCGGCAGGCGAGAAGTTACGCATCCAAGCTGTCAATCTGTGGATGTACAGTAGCTATTGTGTGCTCGTTCCTGGAGGAAGCGAGATGGAGAGAAGGAGAAGGAAGAGGGCCCCACATACACTGGGGACATTTCAGGTCATCGATGAATTTCCAAGAAAACATAACACCACTGAATAATGAAGTCGGTTGGCTGATAAACTGGATTTATTATGTTTCGGAGGGTAGAAGCCTGGAGTCATAGTCTTGGTCCAGTACCAGTTGGTGTAGCAAGACATGTGTGTCTATAGTAAGAATCCACATAAATATAAAGATGGGATTATAAGGCACTATACAGCGAATGCCAAATGTGGTTTTGAGGAACAGTACCTCTGCTTTATCATTTACATTTAGTCATTTAGCAGACGCTCTTATCCAGAGTGACTTCCAGTAAGTACAGGGACATTCTCCCCGAGGCAAGTAGGGTGAAGTGCCTTGCCCAACACAACGTCATTTTTGCACGGCCGGGAATCGAACCAACAACCTTCTGATTAATAGCCCGACTCCCTAACCGCTTAGCCATCTGACTCAACATGGAAGTTGAACACTCTTAGAGACGTATGAAGAAGCTTACCTCAGATACAGCTTCAACGAACTAGTGATTGTTTTGACGTCCCAATCCTCGCTCGTCGACAGATCAATCTCATTGCTTTTCTCGTCTGGAATAAAAATTCAAAAACATACTTTTATTTTTATACAAATCATGGGGGAGGGGAAAACAAACATTTCCTTAATATTAATGAATAAAAAAAATATGAACTCCTAGTCCTAAATTAAACTGTTTTAAGGGGCCAGAATAAACTCAGACATAAACAACGTATGAACTTGATGATGCCAAGGCCCAGTGAGCCAACATGAGAGCGAGGCTCCATCCCAGAGGAGAGGAGGGCTGGGGGGGCTGGACTGTACACCGTGGGTGGATGTGGATGAGAAGGGTGAGGTGGTGTCATTCACACCTTTACTGACCTGTTTCTCATAAAGATACCGACTGCAGTGTATGCATGTGTGTGTGTGTGTGTGTACTGTAGAGTTTGTGTGCAAGGAGGGATATGAACTAAACATTTGAGTCAGACACCGGAGCTCTGGGCCAAGCTTTGGGTCACCGGGAGAACTGCGGCTTCTTGGGAGGGTTTCTGCTCTCTGTCTCTCTCTCTCTCTCTCTCTCTCCTTCCCTCATTCTTTCTCTTCCTCCCCCTGCTTCTCCTTACTGTTTGGCAATGTATTTATTCCATCTCATCTGATCCCGCTGCTGCTGCCAGTAGGCCGGTGTGTTTCTCTGGCCTCTCTCTGCCCACAAACCAGCGAGTCCAACATCAACCAACCCAGGGCTAACGTTTTCCCGGGAGGCTAACAGCCAAATGTGTGTGTGTGTGGTTACAGATTGTAGGGAGGAATACAGTGTCTGGTGGTTGGTCAGTGTGTGTGTCACCATACTTGTGTGTGTGTGGTAAGTGAGAGGCTGTGTGTATGACTCCACTAATAGTTTATGTAGAGAACTTAAAAATCAAACATTTAGCGTTGCATAACAAATGACCTTTTTCACTTTGTTAGTAGCTGATAAAAGCTGTTAACACATGCAACATGGTGTGGATTTTTTCTTTGCAGCAAGTCATATTTATGACTTCCCCGATGTACTGTGAAAAGACACCTGGGGAGTCATCCATCCCTCAGAATATACGTATCAGAGACAAGCTTAACACCTCGCTCGTGACTACGGTGACCTGTGAGGTTTTACAACTTTGTCGATGTGTTACCATGACATCTTGTTCTCAGCAAGGGTTCATAAGTGAGGCTGGGGAGTTAATCACTGAATGTCGGAAGGTTTTAATTATTATTATTATTTGAATCAAGTTATTTTGTTTTCTTGCTCTTTTCTGCCAGTGAGCTGAAGTCTCTCCCCCTCCTCCCCCTCCTCCTCCCCCCCCCCCCCACACTCTCCATAGGTTCTGTATGCACTGTCCATGGGTCACACTCTTTTGGACCGAGACACACTCCTCTATCACTGGTGTCCTCTATGGCTGGAGCCAAGTCATGCTGGTGGGTGACAAGACGAGAGGATGAAAAGGGAGGAAAGAGGGAGAGAGGGAGATACTTTAAAGTCTTTCCTCGGGTCTGTGTTCACCCACGCAACACGCATTGGAATGCCTCTGCTAGGTGGGGTGCGTGTGTTAATAAAAACACTGAGGGGAACACTGAAATTGTGATTTCAGACCCATAATATAGGAGTTTAAATACCAGTAATTGAATAGAACACGTAGCAGTATGACATGGATTTAGGGTGTAGATGATTTACTTCCAAGAGTTTACTAGGTAGAGTAAACCAGGCTCGGCCCTGCTCTCCCTCCAAAGACTGCAAGCTCCTTCTGAAGTTCCACACTCTGGTAGAGAGGCCTGCCAGACTGGAGAACGGTAGCGGAGTGTTAATGGGCTTGAAAGCGTGAGTCAGCAGGTTGTGAGGTGGAGGGGGGGGGAGGAAGAGCGGAGGAGGAGTGTTGGGAGTTTTGGACAGGAAGCCGAGACAGTCTGGCGGCCGCCCGGAGTTTGTTGTCATTCCGAACACAGAGACCCGGAGAGGTGAATGCTGTCTAGTGAGGGAGAAACAGAGGAGGGAGAAAGAGAGAGAGAGAGAAAGAGAGAGAGAGAGAGGGATGAGTGATGGAAAGGGAGAAATTGAGAGTTCTGAATACAGGAGAGGGGGCCACGTGTGTGGGTGAGAGGTAGAGGATTGAAGAGAAACCAAGAGAGGAAAAAGGAAGGGAAAGACAGAGCGAGAGAGAGAGGGGGGGTGGAGTGGATGGGCAATTTAATTTTCCATCCCCCTCCTCCCTGAGCCAAACAGTTTCCCTGCAAGGGCGGACGAGGTGTGCGGGACGGTGCAGGCACACACACTCACTCCGTAGCGTCACTGCTGCCTGACACACACACACACACACGTCTGCATGCCAATGAGAAAAGGAGGTGGAGGCAGGCACCTGTTGCATCAAGAACTCTGGAATATGAAGCTGATTATGCTAAGCTAACTCAGGAAGCCTGCCCGCTACAGTGTCTGAAAGTCACAGTATGTTGGGCATATTAATACAAGCTATTTATGAACTGCGAACCAGTAGGTGTAGGAACAAAGTAGAAATCCCAAGAAGACTCAGTGACATTGAAAACAGAACCAAAATGAGCCTGTGTCTGAATTTGAATTGGATTCGGTGGGTCACTTTCATAACACACTTTCCAAAACCAAGCACATCCTTGTTCAGACGCAGAGGGGGAGAAAGGTGAGTGTGTGTGTGTGGGGGGGGTGGTAGTTCTCACCAATCATGAGGCTGAGAAGCTTCTGGACCTTGGAGCTCACCCCTACAACCCTGTACAGACCCTGGTCGTTGATACCTGGTGACAGAAACATCCAACACGGTCATCACATGAGTCTGGAAGAACAGGGGTAGTGTGTGTTGAGGATTTGTTCAGAAGCAAGACCATGACACTCTTTTCATGTACATACTTAAAATGCCTTCAAATGTTCTGGCACGCTGAAGTGACAAGCAAAAAAAAGCAATAAAAGAGGCAGACAAATGCTTGCTGGATAGTATACTGTAAACGGGACAAATGCATGAGCTTTGATCAAATAAAAGCTTTTATGTTGAACGGAGAGAAATGCGTGACTCAAGTTTATAGCTGCTCTTAATATGGGATAGAGAAATCAAGTGTTGGCCATTGTTGATGCAAGCCTGCCCTCTAGCGCAGAGAACAAAATACAGCAGAGACACAGTTTCCAAGGACTAAACTATTTTTGCTGACTCCCACTCACCTCTCGTCTCAATAGCTTTGATGGAGTTCTTCACGAACGATAGGCCAATGTCATCTAGCTGGGCATCGACTGCGGGGAGATAAATAACATTTATTTGTTTAATTTCATAGTGATTTTGTGTATATATGCACATATATACAAACCCACTATTCATTTTGGGTGGGGGGGGCAGTGATTTTTTTTCGACTCGTTCTCTGATGCATCCCATGCAAACAAAAAGAGACTCCAATCCGGATTTAAATATAAGAATGCTCCCTGGATACTCACTTCCTCTTTCTTTGGAGTACGTCCTCCCTAGGTAATGACCAATCTGTCAGGGGGAAAACATCAGACGTTATGGTCGTCTCAAGATCCTAATCCTCCTTTTTCTTTTGCACTTCGATTAAACCGTTTCAAAGCTGACAAAATAAAGAGTCTCCTAATTGTAGCAGTAAAATCTGTCCCAAGCCTTTCTTAAAAAATTCAAAAAGGATTTGAATTTCAACGTAACTGGGGGTTGTAATAGGATGGCAGGGACAGGGATCAGAATATACACATTTGAAATCTGCAAACTCAGACAAACGATGTGTGTCATGGTGACTCACTGGCTCCTTCCCGCCCATGGCCTGCATCCAGAACTTGTGGTCGTCCTCGGACAGCGCCTGGACCGTGAGGACCATCCCCGGTCTGGGAGGAAGGAACACACACACCATAATGCAGGGTCAAGGCAAGGCTACAGATATACAGTATATGCAACAGGACGATTAACCCGATGAAACAACTGTTTGAGTGGTAGAGTGGTAGTACTGTTTGAATCCATGTTTTAAGGAAACAAAAGCTGGTTTGTGGGAAAGACTGAGAGTGAGGGCTTGCTGCTTGGCCTGTGTTGTTTGGTGTGCTTGAGCTTGGTTGTGTGATCAAGATTAGGTGTTTGAAATGGGACTAGATTCCATGACTAGTTTTTTTAATTCCTTAGGCATCCCTCTCCTAACAATAGACAATGCTTAAGCTTGCATAGACAGTTACACATTACATCACTAGGTGTGTGTGTGTGTGTGTGTGTGTGTGTGTGTGTGTGTGTGTGTGTGTGTGTGTGTGTGTGTGACCCGACTCGCATTTCTGAAACTGTTACGCTTGTGGGGGTGGGGGGTGTAACTGGAGCTATTAACATGACAGACCTGCAGTGGAAACTGAGTTGAGTGACATATTGAGGGATTCATTACCGATGCTACGCGGCGGAGCACTCTTTCATTATCAAGCCACTGGGCCTCTAGACGAGACACTTTTAACACAGTGTGAGTGTGTCTGTGTGTCTATGTCCTCACACTACAGCTAATGGAAAGAATGATTGGAGAGTGTAACTTCAGGTCTGCAACAGTAGTTGCAGACAGTGAAGTGAGTTAAAGGCAGTGAGGTGAGTCGATGGAATCATGTGAAAAAAGTTGCCACCCTGTAAAAATCCCCCTTCCTTTACAAGATGAAAGCACGACAGTGTGTGTGATAAAGCTGTACTGAGTGCAGTGTATGAGCAGCAGTGAGGGACAGTTGGGTGAGGCGCGGGGGGGGGGGGGGGCAGGGGGGGGGGGGTTTACCGGTCTGTTATCTCTATGTCTAGACAGAACCGACGGTCCAGCGTGTCTGTGGTTTTGCGGACGCAAGACTTGAGGGTGACCGATTCCGTCTCGCCCTGCGAAGGCAAAAAGACGGTTTGAAAAAAAAAACACATCGAAGCTGAGGTGCGTGTGTGCGTGTGGTGGCTCACTCACAATCTTTCCTCCGGAGCGGTGGTCGTAGGTCACCATGTGGAGGATCTTCTGCTCCTTGACGAACGTGCAGTACCGCTTCACCCAGCTGGAACCAAAAGGAGGTGGACCTGACGGAGGAGGACACATTTCAGTGCGACGGGGGAGAAGACAAACCCTTCAACCCTCCCAGGAGCAGCACACGCTCACACAGGCTCTCTACCGACCCCCCCCCACCCCCTCCCCCGAGTGGCCACGCACTCGTGGGTCTTCTGGGAGCGGCCGTCTTACGTTTCTCCTGGACGTAGAGGTAGCCTTCGCTGCTGATTGGGCTGGTCTGACGGTACTCCTGGGGCGCTTCTCTGATCCGCTTCATCAGCTCAAACACCTCCGACCGGGTGCCCTCGAAACGACTCCGCGTCTGCAGGGTGGGGGAAGGGGATAGGGGGGGTTAGGGGGCGAGGGAGGGGTGTCCAAGGAGGAGGTCAGGGGGTTACGGTCAGACACGCCCCCGAGGAAATCACCTTCTTCTGGCGCTCAAGGTAACGCCTGAGGTCAAACACAATGCGGAGCTACAGGAAATGAAAACTTCCCCCCTATGAGAAACTCCCGTGACCCATGGGGCTCTTTTAAAAAAAGTGGAAGTTCTCCTGGGGTTAAAGTCAAAACCAAAACTACAGTCAAATTTCCAGACTGTGCCTCGGTGACAAGAGAAGCCTAAACTGAGAGATGGAAAGTCCCGTTGGAAGGATGTTACACCCCCTCCTCCTACACACACAAAAACATTTTTAAGGTCTCACATTCTGGATGTTTATCTGCAGGGCTTTCTTGTAGTGGTCAAAGTCCTTGGCCAGCTCAAAGCCTTGGTGGTAGAAGGTGAACACAGTCTGGAAGAAGGCCACCATCTAAAGAGACATGAACAACATTTCAGTCAAAATAAAATATTGCCACCTAAAAAGTCTTATCGTTAGGAATCCATGTACAGTAAAATGCAGTCTTCTTTTGTGGGTCTGTTACACCACTTGCACACCCACGGAACACAGGCAGTGGTGAAATTGGTTTACAAATACAACCACATATTGCAACAAAAGAGCCATGAAGACATTGACTGAAAGCCCAACACTGGACCCCTGCATGCAGTAGTCCTGATGCTGGGCAGATGCAGGGAGCGTGAGAGGGTGGACAGAAGCTGAAGGAGAGGTTGGGGGGTCATAAGGGAGGGGGGGGCAGCTTTCTCAGGTACTCACAGGTTCAACACACTCAAACTTTTTCCTCTCCTGGATCTCCTGCAGTTTACACACGTATTCCAGAGACTCATCCTGGAAGTGCCGTCTCATCGTCTCCACCTGGTTGTCTGCCTGCAAAGGAGGAAGAGGTGGAGGAAGAGGAGGAGGAAGCGGAGGAATAGGAGGAGGAAGAGGAAGAGGAGGAAGAACAGGAGGAGGAAGAAGAAGAGGAAAAGGAGGAGGAAAAGGAGGAGGAAGAGGAGGAGGAAGAAGAGAAGGAAGAGGACACATGCTTAGCATTTCGGTTTTGATACAGTAGAAACAGCAGCAGTAGAGAGAGGAGAGAGAGGAATCTAGAGAAACAGCAAGATTACTTCTGACTTTTTATCCTGGATATAAACGAACCATATGAAAGCTGAATTTGAACCGTATTGTACATTTGGATCAACTGAGTTGCTTGCTTAATAGACCGTTAATCACATTAACGGTAGCAGTTGCTTGACTCGTTGAAGCTGAAGATTTTCCACGAGCGCAGCATATACATGTACCGGTCCGTGCCTTTGTTTATTACAAGTGTGAACGTTATCACAAGAGTTGAGCCGGTTCAGAGCCTCCGTGACTGTGAACATCTCGTTCTCCTGTATATCCTGCGCTCAGATAGTGATCTAGTGTCAGAGACACAGACCCTCGCTTCACGAGGGTGGAGTAGGAACCGGACGGCCTCGCAGCACAAGAAACAAAACATCAGTTTTTAAAAGTGCTTCCTCTGCTTGGTGTATACACAACATACAGGACCAGGGTCTGTGTGGGTCTGTCAAGGCCGTAAATGGCTGATGTTTTCACAGGGGCAATTTACACAACATGGCTGGTATTGTTTGGTGATGGGATGGGAATGCGAGTCTGAGATGTGCATCGGTGTGAAAATTGTATTTGTTTAAAATAGTATTTACTTAAGAGGACACTTTGGGATTGTTGTTCATACTTGAGTCTCCCTCATTTGATTTTGTCACTGCATTAATCTCAAAATGAGATGACCTTGGACAATGTAGTTCCACACTGCATGCTGGGAGTTTCTAGAGTTTGTAGAGAGGCTAAAGGCTCTGTGATGGTCCTTGGTGGGGCAGAGTGAAATTAAGTTGAAGCAGCCAATGGAAGCACACACAAAACCACAAGCTCTCACATAGACATGCGCGTGCACATGTGCCCTCTCCCTCTCCACACACACACACACACACACACACACACTCGTCCACCCAGAAGCACATCTGAGCCAACCAAGACCAGGAGAACTTCTAACACCAACCAAATAATCCTCCTTTCAGTTCCAGATGAGGAGCAGTTTCTGGCATGCCGTCCATTTTCCGAGCAAGCAGAAACACAAGGAAAAGTACCTCCTGTAATTGCGGTTCCTTCTTCTTGGCTGACATGTTCAGAAGCTTCTCCAGTGAGCTGTAATACTTCTCTGTTTCCTTCTCATATCTCTTTCTCTCCATCTGAAAAGGGATTGAAGCAAACGTCGAAATCACAACATCTCTCTTTAGGGTGCGAATTGCGGGGGGTTTGGGGGGGTCTGGCCCCCCTAATTAAGACTTGGACCCCCCCAAAAGAGGTAAAAACAACAGTTAGGGGGGGTCGATACACGCCCTGGAGAAGAAGTTGACCCCCCCGATAGTCATTGTATAATTCGCACTCTGTATATAACCATTATAACTATATTTAGAATAAAAATAAATTTATCTTAAAATCCTACGCAGATCTACTGTATAATGCATGTAGTCCAAAATTCATTACAGGACATGTAAGGTCATTCTGGAAAGTTTTATTGCAGACACTGTCCAACTCCACTGCTGGGCTCAGAAGCAACGGGATTTAGGGGCTCAATATGGTTGTGCACATGGACAGCGCACTGCCAGTGCTTCCGTGGTAACGGTACCTTGGCTGCGCCCAGCTGCTCCTTCCTGAACTTCTCAAGAGGTTTCATCAGCGTTTCCGTGATGTTCTTCATCTGGGACAAGAGGAGGAGAATGGACAAGAGGAGGAGGAGGAGAATGGACAAGAGGAGAAGGAGAATGGACAAGAGGAGAAGGAGGAGAATGGACAAGAGGAGGAGAATGGACAAGAGGAGAAGGAGAATGGACAAGAGGAGAAGGAGGAGAATGGACAAGAGGAGGAGAATGGACAAGAGGAGAATGGACAAGAGGAGAATGGACAAGAGGAGGAGAATGGACAAGAGGAGGAGAATGGACAAGAGGGAGAGAGAGGGAATGCAAAAGCCAGAGGGGGAGAGCGATAAATCCCAGATTCTCAAAAAAACATTTTTATCTCTCTCTCCCATTTTGACCTGGCTGTATGTATGTATATATGTATATATATATATACATATATATATACATATATATCTCTTAGGTCAGTTCTCTTAAACTTTTTTTACTGACACATTGAACTTTAATAGGTAGGATAAGAAATATCCACTTCCATGAATCGGAGGAGTCAAAGGGCAAACCGTTTGTAAAAGACAACTTGAAGTGCTGACTGAGCGGGTCCAGTGAGGTTATAAAGTAACCTCACTAACATCACATTATATTAACGTTGCAACATTGCGTGTGACTCACTGAATTCTTCATCAACAAACGATGAACCTCTGGCCCCACAGGTCACACTTTGGTTTCTTTCCACCTCTTGGGGTCTCGAGGTTGGACTACGAGCCCTTTCTTCATTTATCTCCCTATCACTCCATCTCTGAACCATCCATCTATCCTGTCCTTCACTACCTTCAGCGCAGCTCCTGGCTGTCGCTATCACTCCATCTCTGAACCACCTATATATCTATCCCTCCCTCCCTCCATTCCCCTCTCTCTGCCCAGAGCAGGTCCTTGTTCAAGGACATGTCTGGGCCTGCCAGACATCGAGGCGGTGCAGGTTGTGATGTCACAGGGCGATGTCACGCATTGTTGAGTTCTGCTGAGTTAGGGCTCAGAAGCCCTGCGGCCCCCTTAGTTAACCTCAGGCCACTGTGTTAAGCAACTCCTTCAGCGTCACACACACCTCAGCAGTTGCTATAGACACAGACAAAGACACATGACGAGGCCAGACAGAGAGGCTGGGGACAAGGACTGCGTGAATGCAGACAGTTGGGAGAGAATATTCAAAATGACAAATGAGCATTTTATAATGTATCCAAAGTGACGTCCGGGGGGGGGGTCCAGCTATACCTATCCTCCTCAGTAGTTCACAGCTTCGCCTTGGACTCGCACACCAAAACACAAAGCAAGGCTTTCAGAGACCAGACATGATGACACCGCAGTCACAAGCTCCCAGAGGAAGCTTGGAGAAGGTTTACCAACCAGAAGAAGAGAGACCCGACCGGAGCTATTAAACAAGAAGTATGTTTAAAGTGAGCTGCCTGGAGGGAGTTTCCTAGAAAAACAGTCAGTCTGCTGACAACCATGCTTCTACAGCGACATGACTCAACACGAAATCTTGCACAAGCGGTAAAGGCAAAGGTAGCCCTATAACTCAGCCATCGCCTAAACTGACAACACTACACCTTTATCCCTAAATGAAGCTTTTCCTTTAAGGTGGTGACCAATTAAGTTGATTAGCACATTGTTTTGTTCGTTTCCTGTGCAGACTCCTAACCCCAGTGTTATCTGGAGCAGAGTGTCAGTAACCTTTGGATAGATGGGGGGGGGGGCTACTATAAAACACACATGACACACTTCCCCAGTCTGGAGGCTGGCCTGGACTAGCTGTGCTCACCATCAGCTCTCTTTGGTCCTCCAGGTTCTTAAGAAAGGAGGAAAACTCCAACAAGGATTCATCTGAAATGACAATAACACATACACACACACACACACACACACACACACACACACACACACACAACACAAACATACATTAACGCAGGTGTCCACAAAGAGAGATAGGGAAAATTATACCTTATTTAGTGGTAGATTAAAAGAATAGAAAATGGAACATCAAACATCAGTCAGTCTGAGGCAGAATTAGCAGTAACCAACTGTAATGGAGTGTGTTCAAAGCTGAGCAAAGAGCAAAGCTGAGCGACTCACCGATGCACTTCTCATCGTCAGTCTTGGCGTCTCCGATGTACTCAAACTGAAATTCTCCCAGGCAGTTGGCAAACTTCCTCTGAGCCATCCCAAGCTCTGGTCAAATACAAATAAAATAACAATTGTTTGATTAATAATATGGATATAATATACATGACTATGTACACACTACTGGCTATATTCGTTATTATTATACAGATATATTTTGAAAAAAACTAAATAGGATGTTCTTTTAGTGCGGACAAGTGAGGAGAGAGTTACTACTCATACATTACTCCTCGTTTGTTGGAGCGCAAAAAAGCGGATTATTTTGCAGATTAAAACACTGTTTTTTCAGTGCCTCATGTCTGGTACTCTTGGCATTGAAACTAAATCCATGAGTCATATAGTTTATTATACACACACACATACACACTCTGCAAACATCCTGTTAGCTTTGTTCATGACCCGGAGCACAAGTCTGTTCAGAGTAAAGGCAGACTGGTCAACAGGTGCTCATATCTGACACAGTATTTTACAGCATAACCTATTTAACGTAGGCAAAATCAACCACATCCTGTACAGTTGGGGGTTGGGGTAGCTCAGATGGAGAGTGAGCAAAAGAGAGAGGAGAGGGGGGTGGGGGCAAAGGAAGAAGAAAAAAAAGACAGAGCGAAATAAGACAAACAGAAAATGTCAAAGACAAGCACGTAAGTAACAAGGAGGAGAACAACAGGAGCACAACATGGTCCGTTTACTTCTTCTGAATCTGCACCACTGGATGTTAACATAATGGCTGAAGGAGAGAGAGCCCTGAGGAACAGCCCTCTCTTATTTCAGTACAGAGAGCAAGGATCTCAGGGCCAATGGAGCTCCCATAGGGAAGTGTGAGAGAATGTAGCAGGGGGTATTTTAAGACGGGAGCTATGAGCAGTATCCTGAGCTGAAGTGTCGTTAGCTAGGGCAGCTGGCTGTGTCCCTATAGGGGAAGTTCAGCTGGGTTTCTTGCATAAGGGAGATTCACAACAGACCTGGCAACACCGGGGCTGGCATAGAGGGATGGAGTGAGTTATTAAGACCATCCATGGCCAAGTACATTCTGCTGGCATAGAGGGTACTTTCTTTGCCACCTTTCTTTGAACATAGTCAACAAAGTCTGAATTCAGGTCTGACACTCCGGGGCTCTGCCTCCAGTGAGTAATGTTTGACCAATAGGAGAGACTCGCTGTCTGAATGGTTTGACACCCTCGCATCTAAACAGTTGCTTCCTTGGCTTGGATATCGGAGAAAATGTGGGCCATGTTGAATTTCCTGTGCAGCTGCCGTACCCCTGGCAGTTAAGCAGCTTACACCCACATCTCACCTAAAAAGTCTGTTCAACCTCTAGGAACTGGGTCCAGCGTGTGTGTGTGTGTGTGTGTGCGTGTGTGTGCGTGTGTGTGCGTGTGTGTGTGTGTTGGATTATACTGGGGGCCAAAGCTCTATCATGTGAGCTCATATGGACAATGTCCCCCTGGCACAATGCATCAGCCTGCTTCTGCCTGACTCACTGACCCAGAGCCTGGCCTTCATCATGACACGTGTGATGGTAACATAACCTGGGATAAAAGTCCAAGAAGGGTGCCATACTCACTGCTATTCACACAATATCTACTACTGCCTTTTAAAAAGACAGGTTATTCCCTGTTCTGCTGTACACATCTAAAAACAACAATCATCTAGGAAAGACTTTTGAAAATCAGACATTCCAGATCAAGCTCGCTTGAGCTCCAAGAGAGTTTGGAGATGCACTGGCCTGCCCAGTCTGCAGCAGGCTTGAGACATACAGTCCAGCTGTGTAGTCAAAGGAGCAGTCATCTGGGGCCTCATGTATAAAAGATTGCGCAGCTTTCATACCAAAAGATGGCGTATGGACAAAACTTGTCCATACGCACAGAAATATTCACATGTATAAAAACCGGTCGTACGCCAAGTCCTGCGCACCTTTCCTTTATAAATCACAATCAACGTGAGATTGACCGCACGTGAACGAGCCACTGACCCCGCCTTGCCTCCTCCCATAAATGAATATGCAGATGGCCTATAAATGCGCTCCTGAGGTAATTTCTTTGTCTGAATTTAAATGTCTAAACACGCAAAAAAGAACAATTTCACAGACTGTGAGATCGAGGTTCTAACAACAGAGGTGGAGGCGAGAAAATGTGTCCTGTTTGACGGCCTGTCATCAGGTATTAGCAACAAAAGAAAGTCGGTGGAGTTGAAAACTGTCACTATTTGCACCCTTTCTTGTTTTTAACCTGTAGCACTTTGAGATTTAGCTAAATATAAAGTGCATTACAAATAAAAGTATTATTATTATTATTATTATAGGGCCGTAGATGATGGGGGAGAACCGGACCATGGCAGAAATTAAGAAGAAATGGTCCGATGTAAAACTCGAAATTAAGAAAAGATTGGTGGCGCATCGTAACAGCATGGCAGCTATAGGGTTAGCATGACATGCATTTCCTGAGTGATTTTGTTGTTCGTTTGACACCCTCAAGTTCATAGTATGACAGTAACTGTACTGAAAACTTTATTTTGTAATGTTTGAGTTTCTGCACTTTTCAGTTAGAATTTGCCATGTTACAGAGCCAGAAAAGACTGTCCGCACATTCTCACGTCTGCTCAAAAGCTTCCGTGACGGCCCGCACATTCTCACGTCAAGTTAATTTTTATACATCACACCGTGCTGCAAGCTTTTCGTGCGTACGCAACGTTTATACATGAGGCCCCTGGGGTCTGACTGTAGTAGTGTCGTAACTATGGTGTAGTCATCGTTACTACAGGAAGCACAGGGATGCAAGCTGTAGATGTCGCTGAGAGTATCGTTTACCAAGGGTCGGTTCCTTGAATCAGACGCACTATAAAAATAGTTTCAGCAGGGGGCTTTGGTGAAGTCATCGCTGTTCTTTAGAAATCTACTTTCTTAGAAACGAAGATGTATAAGAAATGACAAAAATCCTAAGAGTGCTCTTCAAAACCATGCTGTATAAATAAAGTAGACTACAATGCGCCACAAGCAAGTCTGCTACCATCAGGATAAACTAAAGCATGAGAAGCAGCTCTGAATCAATGTGACAAGAAAGGTAAACAACAGCCTCCAAATATAGGCCCTGATCTCAGCGTGTCACGTTATGCGATACCAGAGATGGGCTACTCTGACAATCGCTCATCATGAAGTGCCAGCTAAATACTATCTGAGCAACGCTATGCCTTGAAACAATGCAGATAATGATTGTAGGCTCATAAGGAGACTAGACTGCAGAATGTCCTTGAATTTGACTCTTTTCATCTGAATGCTTTGACTGTATGATTTAGTCTTCGACTCTATGATGTAGTTAAACCTGCACTTACCCTAACCCAGTACCACAGCCAAAGTCAACTAAGCGGCAGGTCTGACTGTCAAAATTATGGATTGGATCTTTAAGCAAAGCGGGTTGGAATGTGACAGAGGAGGGTATTATGGGATGCCTCAAGGTTGTCAGGGTGTAATCAGACTTGGGTGTAGTGAGTGACTAAATTATACATGAGGAGATATTGTCGGAGACGTGTCCTCACATGTACGCACGTGCGTGCACACACACTCACATTGCAGACAAGACACGGTTCAGACAAAATACCAAATGTGAAACCACATTAGTTTGTCTTTATAACAAGACCCATGCTGCAAAGCATCGCACAGCATTACTTTTTCATTTGACAACCACAACACTGATGGCAGCCGGTGTGTTTCCTGTCATCTGAAGATCACAAACTTGCTGCAATATGTTAAGACTAGTGAACTCCATAAGAAGCCCCGATGAGAAAAATGTGAATTCATTCTGGTGGCTAACATGCTGATCCTTGCTTGACAACCACAGTTAATGAATGTTTTTGGTATATAACAAACTACACTTGATATAAAAGCCCATTAAAATCAGCCATTCAACAGTAACCTGATTCCAGACTTTAACATGTTCTCCAAAAGCATCTCAGAAGTGCTAGTCACCATGATGTAAACCAGCACTGTGTGGGAGTAGTTAAGTATGGGTTTGCTGCAGTATTGTCAAAACAGCCGTATGGCCACCACAAGCCAGGTCATTATTTTGGTAGCAAACACAAACTGCTGAACGTGGCAATTTACTTAGAATCGATTGTGGCACTCTGCACACTCAGTCCAGGACATGATACTCTGACCACTTTGGGGTCCATCTCAACAGTCTAGGAGAGTGGTCTTCAACCCTGTTCCTCAGGGTTCAGATGTTTCCCTGCCCCAACACACATAATTCAAATGAATGGGTGTTATTCGGCTTCTGCAGAGCTTGATAACAACCCATTCATTTGAGTCAGGTGTGTTGGAGCAGGGAAACATCTAAAACATGCAGGACAGTGGACCCTGAGGACCAGGCTTGAAGACCACTGGCCTAGGAGATGCCCTTCTCTTATTTCCTTCAACTCATCCAAAACGAGGAATGCAGGCGAATTGTTAGCAAAGATCTGAATGAGAGATAAGTACTAGGTAGCTCACAGCCTTATGTTCTTACTTGCCACTGTGATTTCCACCACACCACCAATTGGAGAACACAGAGGATATTACATTTACATTTAGCAGACACTCTTATCCAGAGCGACTTACAGTAAGTACAGGGACATTACCCCGAGGAAAGTAGGGTGAAGTGCCTTGCCCAAGGACACAACGTAATTTTTCACGGCCGGAATCGAACCGGCAACCTTCTGATTACTAGTCCGATTCCTTAACCGCTCAGCCACCTGACGATACTACTTTGCATTATCGTGACGAACCTCTCAGACAGTCATTGGGAGGCATTACCTCTGGTAATCCTGCCTCCACCCTGCCTGCCAGGCTTCATCCTCATTGTTCTTTCAGAGGGCACATCACCAGGGCTGAGCCTGCTGGATTCTGTTCCCAGGGACGGTGCCAAAGCTAAATATGTGGTCATCAGTCCCGCCCTGTGGCATTGTGGGTAAAGGTTGATCCGTGATCAACACACACACACAGGTGCCTACCCACACACAGGTGCCTGACATGGGGATATTCTTGGGAGGGGCGTTGAGCAGTGCCTGTGTTCAGACACATTCTTCTCATTGAACAAAACTGCAAAAACGCTGCTGAACAGTGACGAATACTGTTTACTTGAGTTTGAGCCCTTGAGCTGCAGCTCCGGTTAGCAAACCTATGATGTCTCTGGAAAGATAAACGTCATCGATGATGCAACTGAGAGCTCCAAACACAGTCCATCACACGCCTCTCTTTTTCATAAATAGTGGCTCCTTAGAAAATGTCCTTCTGATGACTTTGCAATCTGAATATTAAACATAAAGGAATTCGTGACAACATTAATAGCCGTAGTCTGGTGTGAGCAAATGGAGTGGAAAATTCCACAATGCACCCCTCCCCATGGCAACAAAACATGTTTTGACAACATTCCACTGAGGAAGCCCTCATACACTGTATACTGTACTTGGAGTAAGTCAGGGGACCATTTCATTGTTGACAGTGTCAGATTAGAGAGACCATCACAACAGAAGGAAGACTGAGTTGTGATGAAGGAGCCAAGGGGCCAACCCTGTACGGTATGAAACATTCCCATGAAGGCATTCCTTTCAAATGGGTCCAAAGGCTGCTAGTAAAACAACACGCATTCCTTAACTAAAGGATCATGTCTTGAAGGGCTCTGTGGAAGACAGCTAAAGCATGTGGAGGCTGCCAATTGGGCAGTCAGTGCAATACTGCACGGCAACCAATGCAAAGCAAAAACAAACAGATAAACTTAGTATGTATGCCAGATATGGATAACAGCCCAATTATTAAAAGGCAAAATTACACTTAGAGATAACTTTGTTGGTGTTATGCTATATCCCACAATTTTCCATCCATTGTGCACACTGACAGCAAGAGTTGCATGGGGGGGGGGGGGGGGGGGGTACTCATTCTCCCTCAGGGATGAAGGGATGGTTGAGAGATGAGGGTCTGTGTCGGGGGAGTGGGTAGAGGAGTATGCTGTCATGGCTCAGGTCATGGTTTACAGTGAGACTGCACACTAGAGACAGTGATGTCAGAGGATAGGTTTGCCAGCCAGTTGATTAGCCCCATGTGTGTATGAGGATGAGGCTTGCATCTCCACTCTGGTTTCAGCCCTGAAACTGCATCTTTTCTTACATTTCCCTCTCTCTCCTTCTTTCTTTCTCTCTCTCTCTCTCCACTTCCCTCCGTCTTTCTCTCTCTCTCTCTCTCCACTTCCCTCCGCTCCCTTGGGGTTAGGGCAACTGATAAAGCAAGATATCAGTCGCTGCAAAGTGTCTAAAGCTAGCTCATCCCATTACGCAATACCTTGAACCATGTTCAGAGAGAAGGCAGGAAAACACACACAAAAATATTTAACTGTGTAAGCCTTGGCATACACTTCAGTCACTGTATAATGTCAATTCAATTCCAAGGGCAGCCATCATTGAGATATGATCAGTGAAGCAATAACAAAGAGTGGCAGGCAAGGGGTCTGCATTTACAGATCTGAGCGATAGCCTTTATCCTCCGACACAGAACAAACACAGCGAGACACGGACTACCCTAGAACGAGGCGAAGGCATCAGCCAGTCCTCGCCTTTTAAAGCAAGGCATTTCTGCGAAAAACCTGGGAACTGTCTAAAGACTCTCGGCATGTAGAGAACCAGAGACCCCCTGGCCACTTGTGTAAGTGTGAGTCATGGAGGCACGACCTTCCATTAATCTGATATTGCCGGCCAAGTTTCCTTTAACAGGAAAAACATGCGGTGGGGAAAAATAAAAAAAGGAGGAGCCTAGCGGTGTGACATAAATACTGGCGCCCCTACGAAGCAGAAGGGGGAAGGCAAACAATGAGAACAGCCTGGGAGGGCATTGTGACACACAGCTCTGTGGTAACTGCTGGGTAGTAGTGAGGCCATATCCAAGCAGGGTGGATTGTAGACATTTCCTTAGGCTAGCTAAAGACAAGGACACCAACTAGAGGAGATTTGAAATGGGGTGACAATCTCAGGTGCCGTTCAAGTCTCCTCTGAGAGAGCTCAGAGATGCACTTAAAACACCTGCGCGTGACTTTGAAGTGGAATGTGTTAGCTACCAGATTATACCTCGCAGCCAGCATGAGAGCGGTCAAATACTGTGATGACTCTGTGTTTGCGCTTCACCCTGTTCCATTCATCAGCAATTTACCAACTGCTTATTCATCCGGGGGGGGGGGGGATCTTGGTCCGAGAATGTTTGTGTTGAGAATTTAATTGCGTACCACAGCGTGCTGACTTGAAACTGTGGCACGTTTCCCCACAGGAAAAAGTCACACCCGTTTGTTCCGAAGTAACCAAGTGATCCCATTACATGAATGGAGGTGTGTGAAGCAAGGCTCACACCAGTTGGACGTGTTTTTTCAAAAGCGGTTCATGGTGACTTTGCCTGGTGCAGCTGTTCTGAGGGAGAAGACTGTCATGGACAAACCAGCCGGACTGTGGGTGGCGTCCAGGCTGAATCATCCTGCTGTACAGAGCATGCATAATTGCACAGTGCAGAACATAATGTTGAGTCCTAAATTGCAGTGACGTCATCTCAAGCGTCAAGAATGAATCATGGGTAATTTCCGTCTTGACGTAATGTTGTCCGTTGGACTTTTTTTTCTGTTTCTGTTTGTAACTAATTTGGACCATTTTTGTTTGGTAGGAGTCATATCTTTTCGATGGAGTTATCTATTCCCAGCTCCAATGTTAAGACACAGTGGAGCTTGTTAATCCCACAGCACCACACACACACACACGCGTGCACGCATACTTACGCAAGCACACACACGCACTCACACACACAAACGTGCACACACACGCGCACACGTATCCCTACACACACACACACACACACAAACACACACCAGTCAAACCAGTCTCCTTCATCCTTTTCAGCAGTATTGTCAACAGTAGTAATACAACAGCCAACAGCCTACATCCACATTACAAACGATCCATAAAAAGGCCTGTGAGCGCCGTAGTCAAAGAAGAATCATTCAATTGTATTATCAACAAGTCCACGGTGTGTGTGTTGGCGCCTGTTTAGGCAGCATGTTTATTATGATTCCTCCAGGCTTATCTGATATGCCACTTTGGGTCAGCACTGGCCTGGCCCAGGCCTTCGCACAGTTCACCATGTTTACATGACCATGCCTTTCCCCAATCCTTCCTGTTCCACTCGCCCATCTTTCCAGTCGGAGCAGTCCAAGCTTCGATCCCAGGCCCACCTTTTTCCTCTCCGGAGGCCTCCCTTGCTCTCTCTTGCTCACCAGTTTGTTCCGTGCCCCGTTGTTCGACCCCCTTCATCCTCTCTGGTGTGAGTCTTCATGACAGCCGGGGTATTACCTCATTCTTACTCTCCGGGTGCTTTAACATCAAAACAAGCTGGTCCTTTGAGACCACAGGAAACGGCGGGCATTAAAATCCTCATCAACGTGCGGGCTTTTTCAAGAACCACTTGGACAATCTTTCAAGCACCTGAACTTCTGACTTCAGCCCATTTAAAATGATATGTTTGACTAAATAGTCCTGCCTCTGGAGGATGGTTGAACTGGTCTGACAGGCTCAGTCCGATGGCCTTGTGTTCATCAAAACTTCTGGCATATGTAGAGCTTGGAGAGTGGATTTCTCAAAGCAGGTAGCACTAGTTTGATTGAAATGGGCTTATTTTACATATATTTTTCCATCAGTTATTCACATTAGATAAGGTCCAAGGATTTAGACCCGCTTCCATAAAAAGATTGCCAATTGGCCATCATATACTGCAGGAGCACCTGGACCATAAAAGGAGACAACACAAGCATCATCTTGGTAGGTATGCAGTATCGGTTTCATACTGGACCTCTTGTGTTTTCATGCAGATCTCAAGATGGAAAAACGCTCCTCCCGCATGACCTCACGTCTGTGTTAATGCGATTTTAATGAAAGATTGTGATGTGGCTCTTTGGCAGAATCAGTAATGCGATTAGAGGCAGCGGTGACTTCCCCAGAGCAAATCATCGTGGCCGTGCACCGCTCTGCCTGCCATCCGAGCCAAAGCCCTTCTCCCTGTTTGTTTTTACTATGAAAACTGATGTAGGAAAGGAAAAGATTAAACATTTTGATTTGTGAGTGTCACCCCCCAAAAAACGGAGGAAGTCCAGCTGTTCCGACAGCTGACCGCGACCAACCCAGTCAGCAACCCTGTCTGTTATCACACAACTGACCTCAGATGTTTACTTTTGAATAGGTCTCTGATAGGAACCGGCCAGATAAAAACTGTCTTATACTACGTCAGCAGAGTATAAGGCGGCCTTAACCCTGCACATCATGCTTTTTGCTGAAATTTTTCATAATGTTGCAGTCAGTCAATGTGTCTTGTGTGACACAGAGCACAGACAGACAGGACAAGAGTTTGTGTAGAGGAAGCCCCCACTAAAACAGGAGCGTATCCTCTGGTCTGTTCCTCATGGAGAGACCACTTCCATGTCACAGCTCTTTGGCCAGGGGCCCTGCCTACATGCTTCCTCCCAGAACCAAGGACTTTCCGTCGCGGGACATCCTTCCAGGCGTAGGAGTGAAGGAGTGGCCGGGTGGATCAGGACGGACGGACGGACGGAGGGCTGGCCGGAGATCTGGGAAAAGGCATGAGCTGGGAATTCTGGTTGGGATGGAAACCCCGGTGAAGGGTCACGGAAGAGATAAAGACAAGCCAGTTTGTTGATAAAGACAGGGCTGAATTCCTAAAGTGAAGAGTTTAGACAGTGACACTGCAACTGTAGACATTAAGTGAAGATTAGCATCATGCTAAATCAGCCACTTACAAACACGCCATTTGATGTTGCCATAAATCGGATGGTGACGATCACATGCAGTGAGGATTAGATGGCTAAGCCTGCCCAAATCAATTCCCCCGTATCAACAACATGGCTCAATGATGAGATAAGATCATCCATGCGAGTCAAAGCCCTTTTGATTTCAGAAGGGGAGATATTAACAGAAAATACTGTCAATTTGCTGAAATGTTATCTCTGATCGCACCCAGTAAGACAGTGGGGAGGGACTGTTGACTGCTGCCTCATGAGTGTATTTCAGCTGCTAGCCTAAAGCTCCAAGTAGGCTAATGAGAGCTTGACTACTGACTTCACTCAACCCAGTGTGACCCAGTAGGTTGTTAACAAGGACTTCTATAGATTTTATCAGACTGTGTGATCATCTTAGGACATTGACTGAGTTACGGAAATACAGGCACCAAATGCCAGTCCACAGGTGAAACTTACAATCTCTATGACTTTCTATTGCTTTTTAAGTGCGTTAAGAACATAGCTATCTTAACTGAGCTAGCCAGGGAAACTAGGTAAACAGAGTATATCCCGTCTCCTAAAATAAACAGTGCAGGCTAACTGCTGGCAGACATAATGGATGGCCCTTTGTTCAACTCTGTTTGCAATTATAATATTTTTTTTATGGTCTTGAATCTTCTGTCTAAATGGAATCTTTACAGGCCAAGTCCTGATCTAGAGCAGCCATTGTTCACCATAGAATCTTTAAGAACGATGGACTACAAAAACAAGTGAGGGTTAATGTCAAGCCAAGATTTGTTTAGTTCAACGACACTATCAGTTGGTTGTGTCAGAATCCATTAAGACATTTCCAGGCAGATTTGCTGAAGGTGAACGACACATGCATTCGCCAAGGGTTGCCATTACAAGAAACATTGAATTCCCCCTTCCTAAGATCGTATACTGTCTTAAAGAGCAGCTATCATGGTAGACATCCTTCAACACAACACAATCAGGCAGAGTAATGAACCATGTGCCTACCTACATCACCACTCTGGTGTGCTTGAATTATTAGCCTAACACTGACTGTAGTCACACTAGTAAAATCAATACTGCAGGGATAATCACAGACAGCCATATGTCATCTCCCCCCCTAAATAAACAGATGTTTTTTCTTATTCCCATGTATTGTGTATGTGGCCATGATGTTTAACTCAAAGAAACACCAGGGCTCCATTTACTCTATCAAGACCGCTGCACAGAAGGTCAACAGGTTGACCAGTGCTGTGATTGGCAATACCACAGTCTGTAGCGTGAATCTAATGAAAACAACAACCTCATCACTTTCACTGTGAATAGCTGCATCGGTAGTGAAGGACTAGGCCAAGTAGTAACAGTAAAAGCATTTTCTCGTTAAGTGGGCTTTTGTGTATACTCCTCTGTATTGCACAGGCCCTCATTGGTATCCAGCCCAGGACATGGGAATACCAGAGGATGGTCTATTCCAAACAGAGCCCCAGAGCGCATGCTGGTGGTTCTCCTGTTAACTCCCAAAATGGCCAGCAAAACAGAGGCCTGTGAAAGTCACATGTACATCTTTATTTTTAGACAGATTCTCTCATTGGCTTCGCTGAGAAGAAACACTTTCTGTTGTGTGGCAGATGAAAAAGTACTCTGGTTGACGTTCTAATCCAAGCCTATTGTTTAAACCTGTGTGGCTTGTCATGGCCCAGATAGCATGGTGAGAAACTGACAAGCACACCCGACAATCGATGCAAACATGGGAGGTCAGTGTACAGTACAGGGAGTTGTCTACTATAATGCTTTCATCCCCCGGGCACCTGATGGGCCCAACCCACTGTGCTCGAGTTCATAGAGAATTAACTAACTAATACCAATATTCACTGGCCACAACTGTGACTTTTAGCTCAACGACATTCACTTAATGACCAACTCGGTTATCGTTGTGCACAAATAACGCTAGGGCCTCCAACCTCACCTGTCAACTTTCCTCAAGGTGGTGAAACAAATACATAAATGTTTTATAATATTATATATTTATATTATATATTTTATAATTTGTCATTATGCAAACTGTTTTTAAAAGTTGTTAAAATTATAGTCAACTGGGATGTACGCCAAACCAACACCCCAGAAAACACGTTTTCCAAACATCCTAAGGAACAAAAACGTTATTTAAAAAAAGTTAAAGGTAAAAACTTACGCTTTGTTGCGTTGATAAGATTTTTTCCATCTTTGTAGAGGTCTTTTATAAATTTGTTGGTTTTATCCAACTCTGCCTCGTGCGACTTAATTTTCTCTCTGAAGATGTGACTGTCCAGGTAGCACTCACTGAATTCCAAAGGGTGTAATCCCATTTCTTCAGAGCGAACTAGCTATCTGGGATAGCTAGCATAGGAACTTGTCTAAAGCAGTTGCTGGAAAGCAAAATAACAAGAAACTTGTAATGAAAAGGAGGCTTTGCCTTTTAGTTCAAAGCCTGTTTCAGTGTGTTCCCTCAAGCTCAGAAATCATTGGCAAACATTTTAGTTTTCACACAAGATCTTAGCGCGCGTTAACTAGCTTTCTTGCTAGGCTACAGCTTAAAAGCTAACTAAAGCATAACATAAGTGACAACCTGTGTGGTTGTTGACACAGTATGCTTATTTGTCAGGCTAATTCAGAGTGAAACTTGTAAACTAACAAACGCAGCAAGCAAATAAATTCTTAATTTTAGTCCACGTCCTCTAGACATTCGAGAAAGTGACAGCCGAGATTGAGAAACTCGGTGACTCCGCTGACGTGATGACAGTGGGTGTGTGTGGTGGCAAAAAAAGTTATACTCCTCCCACGAGGCTGAGTAGGCGTTTATCCCGTTAGCTCTCTTTGAGTAGAGAACAAGGATGTTAGACGTTGTAAGACAAATCCACCTTCGTGCTTTTTTTCACACGTGAAAAGACTTGTGAATGAGATGCAAATTAATATATCGTCGTCTGGCCAATACGATATTAGATTTATTTATTTATTAAATCAACCACCTTGATATTAATTTCATAAGCGGAACTAAAGCCCATCTGTATTTGTTTGTGTCGGCTGAATTAACACACGGACGTGTCACACACTCTAGCCTCCTCCGTCTGAAACAGTTGTGTTGCAGATGTTTTTAGTTTTTCAGCTGTAATTTTATCCTTGTTGTATCATTTATGCACATACTTCAATGTCCTGACCTACAATTATCTGGATATGATGTTTTGACCAAATAAGCTGCATTTATTATGACTAATCGTTAGCTACTGTGCTAGTAGCTAGCATAAGAAGTATACAGTAAGTAATGTTGCTTAGCTAGCCTGCTAACTGGATAAGCTGTTGACGTGTTCAGCTTATTACAACCAAATAACCGCTTGTTTGCAATATTGCAACTTCCTGCTTGTTAAACAGGCAGTGGATAATTATAGCAATCTAAAAAATCTAGCGAGGTTGAAACAGGCACACATTTAACAACTCTGCCTCTACAGCGCTAGTTTCAGCTGTGCTATTGTTAAACCAGATATTTACTTTTTTTTTAATAAAATAATTAGCGGTTAGAAAATAAAAATCCAAAATGCATGCCCTGATGATTTAATTGATGACTTGTATATTCTTATCTCGACAAGCTACTATGTATAGTTTACTATATATTGCTCACTCTATTTTTGTTAGAAATGCCTAATGCCAATACAAGACAGAAGCGGGGGAGACGGCACCGTCGGGCGCCAAGAGAAGACCCAGCCAGGAATGAGCTGGTGTCCAGGTCATTAGAGAGTGCACAGCAATGTCTGTTCAACCAGGACTACGGAACTGCCTTTGTACACTATCTACTGGTCCTCAATCTTGCTCCGGTGCTGAAGGACTTTGCTAGAGTGGGTAACAGTGTACTATTTTGCAGTTTTATTGTTTCAGTTTGAATTGTGTATTTTAGTTTCCTAACCTCCTCAGAAGTGTATTTTCACTGGGTTGCCCTGAACTCCCTACATATGACTTAACACTATGGCTATATTTTTACTCTGTCCAGCTCGTCCTGGCCATTCAGAAAACAAACAGCCTTTTTCTTGTGGTGGCAGGAATCCTTCCGGTTCACCCTCTTCAAATGGGCTGATGAACTGGATTCTTTGGGCCGTATACAGGACCTCTTTGACTGCTATGAGCAAGCCCTGGAGCTCTTTCCTGTCGATGAGGTCATCATCAACAGTATGGGGGAGCACTTGTTCAGGTACCATTTAGACCCCAGGCAACACCAGTCTTTTTGCAGTGACTGAGGTCAAGTGGGGTTTGAATCAAATTACATTGATTATTTGTATAGGTATGCTACCGCTTTATCTCATGGTTGTTGTGATGAACCTTTCTGTCACACACTATGCAAAAGTATATTAAGTCATATAAAAGAATAATGAAAGCATAATTTGAATAACCTGCAAAATATTCAAAGTAGAAGAACTTGCCTGTTTTTCCAGAATGGGATTCAGGGACGAAGCAGCCAGTCATTTTCATAAAGCCTTGAAGCTCAAACCAGACTTCCCAGAGGCCAGGGAGAACTTCTATCGCGTGGCTAACTGGCTGGTGGAGCGTTGGCACTTCCTGATGCTGAATGACCGTAGGAGGAATCAGAAGTACCAGCAGGCCATCCAGAAGGCGGTGGAGGGAGGCTGCAACACGATTCTGGACATAGGCACTGGCACCGGAATACTAGGGTAACGCTCTGCTCACTGCCGGAAAATATGTGTTTATTATCTTTTATACCATGGTCTGGGTGAATACTTGATTCTGACTGGCTGCAGGGGTGTCCATTATCAGGTGATAATGTACACCTAGTAAGTAGTTCCAGCAAAACTGGAAAACCGTTCTAAATAAGGTTAGGAGCTACAACTGTGTCCTCCAGCTACAGCAGCTAGTTGGTTCAATTACATAAAGGTGTTCATTCATGTGGTGGACATCAGTGGTGCCTATATGTGAATATAATCGAAATTATTATTTCACGATTGTGATCTTTGCCCCAAACTCCCTTTTCTCTGATCAGTATGTGTGCTAAGAAGGCGGGGGCTTCTGAAGTGTATGCTTGTGAGCTGTCTAAGACCATGTACGATCTGGCCTGTGAGGTGGTCGCTGCTAATGGCATGAACGGACACATCAAGATACTCCACATAAAGTCGCTAGAGATGGAGGTGCCCAAGGACATCCCTAGGCGGTACGCTCTCCATCTGTCAATGTCTAGGTTACCCGGTGATTGAAATGATGAAGGAACACAAACTTGACGTGATGTTTGACCCACTTCAGGGTGTCGTTGGTGGTGACCGAGACGGTTGATGCGGGGCTGTTTGGAGAAGGGATCATCGAAAGCCTTATCCATGCCTGGAACCACCTGCTTCTGCCTCCACAGGTAACTGGAGGGATTATTTTTTTTATGAACGACTGCCCCAACTGCAGAATAAATCATGTTGTTTTTATGGAAAGTGCCATTTGTGCTCATGTGTCACTGTTTCATATCACCGTTTCCTCAGTCAATGCAATTGATATAAAAGTAATCTTCACCAAAGAGGCTTCAACAACAACAAAAAACATGACACTGTGACAATAAAGCCTGATTTATGAGCTACAATCCTCTTATATAAAAGGATTCTAATCCTGTCTTTATCTGTTCAGTATTGGTCGAAAAGATCAATCCAGATAATTTGAAGGTTACAGCACCAAACCCCTGTATTCAGTTCTACACTGAATCTAGTAGACATTTGTAGCCATCTAGGGTACAGCCATGGTACTGCATGTTGCAAGTGTTTTAAATGGCAAGGTTTGACTTGCAAAAATGTGAATTAATAGGAATGTTTTTGTATGTATACATGCATGTTCTTGCATGTATAGACACATTTAAAACAATACTGTCATTTTTACCCTCTTCCAGAGTTCTGAGGAACAATCCAGTGGCCCCTCTCTGACAGGCCGGGTAATCCCTGCTGGGGCTACAGTGTTCGGCATGGCTATCCAGTCTCAGGAGATCCGCCGGCACCACCGGTAAAAAACAACCGGTCCAAACAAACAACTCATATGTTATTAGATACTAGGCACCTAAGAGAACAGTACACCAGGACTCCTAGTAATATTATATTGCGTAATACGTATTTGAAGTACATTAATTTACTCTTAATAACTGGAGGGCTCAAGGCAGTGGTGGACAAGTATCAAATCTACTCCAAAAGCAGGGTGGCTGGACAGTTTGGGCCTCAAGTCTAGAAACCCTATCCCATAACAAGTGAACATGCCCTAGAAACAGCAGAAGGCAGAAAACCCTAATTCAAACATTTGTCACAGAAGGAGGCCCTCCCAAGGTAGACCCATGACTCTTGCATTCCTGTAGTCTTATCTACTCTTATCTATCAAACCAACCACAATAAAGGGCAGGTGAAACGTCAGTACAAAGTATGACGCAGGCCCAACATACTGTAAAGGCTGCTCGGCTGTCTTTCAAATACATGTATTCATTTACATTTATTGATTAAGCAGCATTTGACATAGATTCATGTGAGCCCCCCTCTGCCTCCCCTTGTAGGCTGTGTGTGTCGGAGGTGGGGGGCTTGTCCATAGCAGCTGCAGGGGAGCTCCACAGCCCAGTTAGCTGTGGAGCTGCCGACTTGGACGACTCCACGGAGCCCTACACGACAGAGAGGCTGAGCAGGCTGCCTGGCGGGTACACCCCCCTCACCAAACCTTTCACTGCTCTGGACATAGACTTCAACAATGTGCAGGTCAGCAGCATAGCTGCTTTTTTTTATTTTGTAAACCTTGACTGTACATGGGGGCTGTAAGTCACTAGGTGTAGAAGTAATGTCTACTTGACGGTTCTCACATTTTCAGATGATGTGATTCTGAGCCATTGTGATGTAGTGGGTGAGAAAAGGTGGCTGGCAGGTGACAATAAAAGCACACCATTTTAGTCACCATTGCAAACTCTGCTTCACACCATCTGTGCAGTGTGCATTTTAGCCGTGATGCTAACTGCTACGCTTGTCACTACCTCCAGGAGCTGGAGGGTCTGAGCTCCAGAGAGGTGCGGAGGGTTCGTCTTCCTGTGACCCAGGGGGGTCTGCTGGACGCGCTGGCTGTGTGGTTCCAGCTCCATCTGGACCAGGAGAGCAGCTTGTCCACAGGGCCTCAGGAAGACACCTGTTGGGAGCAAGCCATCTACCCAGTGCAGACCCCACACAGTAAGATACAATCATAATACTTGGTCAGTGTTTGTAAAAATAGAGCTTGTAATCGTCAGAAGAAAAAGCTTTTTAACAAATCCATCCGGAAAAAAGGCATTTGTACATTAGAACAAAGTAAGTTTTCTTGGTTATATTTTTTTTAATCCTTCACATAGCCTTATTTGTTTCTTTGGATAAAAGCATCTGCTAAATTGATAAAATGTCAAATGTTAATGTAACAAATGCAATTCCATATTCCGTCAAATGGGGGCAGTACATATTGGAGAATGTCATGTCTTTGCTATGACATGTAAGGAAAGAAAACAGGCATCGATGCCACCAACAAATTTTGTTCGATTTAAAATCTCGATTTGAATACGTCTAAAATAACTTAAATCCTGTTTGTCAAACAGTTGTTCAACTCACGAGATTGCGTTCCTTCATTGGGTCATATTTTATAGCCCTTTCCAGTCAAATGAAGTCGCTATCAAGGCACCTTGTCTTTCAGTTGAAGTTCTATGACACGCCGACACTAATTGGCGGGGGCAGCGTCAGGGGAGACACCTCTGCGCCCCGTGATCAGCGGCATCCGTTTCCTGGGCCGCCGCCGCTGACATATGCACCGGGATACTCTGTGACAGTCTTTAGTGCTCATGAAATTCTTATAGCCCAATAAATATGCATTTTCCACAAACGCCCCCTCCTGACAAGCCAGCCACTCACTGATGTAAGGACCCAAACAGATGTTATTCCTGTAGGAATCCGTTTCACTCTGCCCCCCCCCCCCCCCCCCCCCCTTCTTCGAATCTCATTTCCCTCTTGAGCTCTCCCTACCCCTCTCTTCCGCTTTCCTCCCCGTCTGCCTCTTTCCTCTGACGTGTGGCAAAGTGTCTTGTACCATGCCAGTTCTTGTTTACTGCCTCATGAGTGCAAAGTTAGCAAGTTAGCTTCATCGGTTAAAACCGGGATAAATTCTTGCATGTTTGAAATACGTTTTTTTTTTTTTTTAGCATCCGATGTGAATTACACAAATTAAGACGATAAAGTGTCACCTAAATGACAAATATCTATGTGGCGCTGACTTTGCTGACTTTCCCCAAAAAGATGGTCTTGTTTCTTAACAGATGTCACACTAGAGCCTGGAGATGAGCTGATCGTGGACGTCTCCTGCAGCGATGCTTACCTGAGGCTCTGCAGTGTCGCCGTACTGAGAGACGGAATTGAGCTTAGCCTGGAAGAGCGTCTGAACTCGCCTCACTCTGGTCCTAATCCCGATCAGGGCTTGAGCCCAACCTTCAACCCTGAGGCGGAACTCTGCAGTGCCCTAGCCAGCCTCCAGACAGACCACTGCCAGCCCGCAGAGTCCTGTATGCTTGAGAGCTCAGAGATGGCTCTCCTCAACAACAAGCCCTACCACGACAGTTTCCGCCAAGCGCTAGCCAAACTCGTATCCAGCCTGAAGGCTGCCCAGAACCAGGGCGCAGAGGTCAAACCCAACGACCCCTCCGACCCCTTCTACGTCCTCGATGTGTCCGAAGGCTTCTCCCTGCTCTCACTGATGGCGGCCAGCCAGGGCCAGGTGAAGGCCTTCAGCTCAGTGGAGAAGAGCCAGCACCAGAAGGTTCTGGGGAGGCTTGCACAGGCCAACGGCGTCCCTGAAAAGGCCCTCGAGTTCTGGCTCAACCATGTGGAGGAAGACCAGCCCATGCTCCAGAGGCCCTCCAGGGAGAAGCTGTGGAGTGCCATCATATTAGACTGTGTGGAGACCTGTGGACTCATCAGGCAGAAGCTGATGGAAAAAGCTTCCCTGGCCAGGTAGGGAGAGAACAACAACTGATGCTGGGAACGTAGTTCAGTACCCATACGAATGTGCCTGGGAAAAATGCAAATATTGAAAATGAATGTCACTCACAGTGTAGTGTTCATAAGTAAAATGATCTATCTTAGCATTATCTTCACATACTCGCGGCCTTTGGTATCATTGTGTTTCAGTTGTTAGTAATGAGTGTAATTGTGTGTGCTCTATTTAAACATAGGTGCCTATTGGAGGATGGGGGCCAGATCTTCCCAGAGCGGATCTTGGTGTACGGCATGTTGGTGGAGTCTGACACTCTGCTGCTGGAGAGTGCTGTACAAGGCAAGGAGCCCACACTAGGCTTCAACATTGCTCCCTTCATCAATCAGTTCACTGTAAGTGACTACGTCCTAAAACCTCTCTCATACACACACCATGAATGTCATTCAAATCCCACACTTGACATGCTGTGCAAGTTCGGAGTTTGAGTTTCCTCTGCAATTCAACTTACAAAACCGTCTTCTCACCTGGCCTTAGACTTCCTCATATCTGCCATTCCCTCTCATGTGACTGATGCAATAGTCAATATTGACAGTTCACTCAGATGCAGTTTGTAGCCTTACATCATTCAAACTCAAAGGAGTACACCTGAGACCAAACTGCGTAGTTTTTTAGATGAGGACACACCTGCAATATCAGCCAATTCTTAACTCTTGCATCACAGGACACGACTTTCTTGAAGTGTGTCTCTTGACCACTTAATAGAGGAAGACCCAGTTGGAACAATCCATTTTCACTAGAGCTTACACGATACAGTGACGAGACAATTACTTTGTTTATTGTTATAAAAAGGTTTGCTTTTGTTTGCAGACGTGTTTCACCTGTAAAATCTCACGGAAATGTCTGTTCATGGGGTTCCATGCACGTTACAGGTGTGGGGAAACACGTTTGAGTTATTTAACTTTAGTTATTTTTCTATCTCGTCTTTGCTGACATTTCACTTTTTTTTTACTTAAGCTTCATGTTTGTGCTCTAATTTCGGCACAGGGCTGTCCCAGAGGACGGCAATTTGTTTTAACAGATGTTGTCTTTGAAGTGCTCCATCGAGGGCACTTGATAGTACGACTGCCACGCGGGAAACGAGTTGCCGCGTCTTAGGACATGTCTACCTGAATCCATCAGTAGTGATTACATCAGTGACTTCAAAGGGCGGGCTTTGGAGATCCTCCTGCCGTCTACGCTTTTGATCTCCGCTGTGACAGTGACAAGCATGCTTCGCACTCTGCTCCTCTGTGCTTCCAACTGCAGCAGGATGCCCATGCGTTGTTTTGTTTTTCGGATTATATTAGTGCCAATTTTGCATCTCTCCTAAATGAATCGAATCCCTTATATGTCGACTCGGAGTCGATTGACTTTGCCTGCTGTAGGAAAGAACCACTGAAATAGAATGAACAAGCCCCTTTCGTTTCAATCATTAAAGGGACATCAACTAAATATGTCTAAAATGACTCTTGGGATGAACATGTAACGAATCCCGAATGTAATTCCCACGCTCTTTAGGTCCCTGTTCATGTGTTTCTGGACTTTTCTACTCTGGAGTGCCGGCATCTAAGCGAGTCTGTGGAGCTCTTTGTACTGGATCTCATGAACACAACCGCCAACTACACAAACCGAGATGTCAAGGTCAGAAGCAGGTCGTGTAAATACAGACACTTGAATACAAACACATGCTTCTTATTCTTCTGGATATTACTAAGCAAATGTATGTTATCTACTTACAATGAATCACCTATTCAAAGCACGTTAACATACCTATTCCTCACTCGGCTAGACTAACATGTCCTGACCATTTGCAGTTGCACTGATTTACCCAGGCCGCCTGTTTGCCTCTTATTTCCCAGGTCCAGGCTACCTCGTCAGGAAGGGTGACGGCCGTCCCCTTCTGGTACCAGATTCATCTGGACCGGGACATCTGCATCAGCACCTTCAGCCGGGACTCCCACTGGAAACAAGCTGCCGTGGTGCTCCACCAGCCCCTGGAGGTGAGGGCTGGGGACTGGATACGCCTGGCCGTGCAGCTCCACAAGAGCAGCATCTCTATATCTGCCCAGATAGAGGAGCGAGAGGGCAGATCTGTGGCTATGGACTCTACCAGGGAGTCGACTCCATAAGGAGAAAGATGGCAGAGTCAAACATTGAGGACCGTGCATCAGTATGTCAACTCCTGTCAAGTGTTCTCAGGAGAAATGTCAGTATTTAGTCGAGTGTCCACCCTGTATTGATGATGTATGTTAAGACAGGGTTTGGGCTATGGGTTCTACATATGTCAAGTCTTAAAGGCCCCATAGCTATTTCTAGAGCACTTCCAGAATCATGTTCAGGTATTGCAGTTTGTGTTTTTGTGGTGTGATTGTTTTTTTGGTCAAGAATTTCTGTATGATGATTTTGTCATAGAATCCTTTGGTTATGGCTGCAGTATTTAACATTTGTTAAAACATGATAATTGATGTCAAAGATGGTAAACAAATACTGAATAAGGATTCTTGTGGAGTGTATCATTTTCTCAAGGGAGGGAAGTCATCAGAGGTGTGACATATCCAGTCAAGACTAGTTTCAAATATAACATTTGCAGGTCAACCAATTTATTGTTGTCAGCATTTTTGCAAATCCTCCTAAAGATTCCTTTGAACAGACTGCTACTCATAAGCACAGGGGATGTAAGGAATACTATTTGTTGAAGGACAATATTTGGCATCTTGAGTTTAAAACTGAGAAATGAAAGGTGTTCAAAGGTCCTATTTGAAGTTTAATGTTTTGTGATAGAAAACAATCAGTTATGGCAATGCAATGCAGCTGCTCCAACTGTAGATCCACAGTCCTGATTTGAGAAGTCTTTAGTGATAGAGATATGACACACAACTAGACAAACCAATGTAATGCGTACTGTAACAAAATTCTGTACACAATCAAAGCTATAATTCATTGGTGATGGGCGCAAGATGTTGCACACTTCTGTAGATACTCATCCAACTCCTTTACAGATAAACACAGCAACAACCAACTCTACTTTAATCCTTTCAACAGTTTCAGTTGTTCTGTATGACACCAGACTCGCCAGGGTCACTGCACGAGCCGTCAGGCTCGTGCAGTGGAACAAGGCAACAGGGAAAAAAACGACACATTGACAGCTGTGGCCAGAGTAAGTGTAGCATGCCAAGTCCTACCTAGAAAAACACAGATCATGTTCAAACGGGTGCCGTGTATCTTCTGTGTTTTCTCTACAGACAAATGGGAATATGTTTTACGCCAGAGTAAATACTTTTTTGCGTATGTATTTTTAACCCTGTGACATGTAGTCTGTGATAGAATTACCCAAATGGTTCTATAAAACTTGAGTATACTGATGAAGTCTTCAACCATACAAACGGAAGTTACATTAAAGACAAAACAATAGGAATTTATCAGCTATGTTATTACGATATATTACTGTAATCACTCTTTAGTTCAATACAGTAGAATTAAACAAAAGTATCTAAAAGGTCATGGTTGTAGTGTCATGAGCCCCTTGAGTAACCTTGAGTGTGAACATTCTTCGAGCTGTCCTTGACTGAAAGGTCCATCGCCCAACGACATCTGCGTCTGAAATCTTCATATGTTGATAAGATGTGCTTTTTTTTTTTCAATCTTCCATCGTTCAGTTAATTTGGTCGTACAAGGTTAGTTAAAGAATGTCTGGATGTAACAGGCCATACATGGTTTCTTTTCACCAATCGTATCTGGGTTTGATTATGTTGAGAGTCTTGCTTAGCAATTATACGACGCTAAGTGATCACTATGAGATCTGCATCTGCTGGCTCTTTGGCGTCGGCGGTCTCCGGATCGGTCACAGCCTCGTCCCCAACCCCCTCCTCCTCTTCCCAGGCAGCAGAGCTGAGCCCAGCAGGGGCAGAGAGTGAGTGGGGAGTGAGAGTTCTTCCCAGGCCTTGATAGCGGCCCTTGGGGGACGCCGGATTGGACATGGTCTCGGTGGCGATGGGGTCCTGGGAGCCTGCGGACAGCAGGCCCGAGCGCTCACCGTCTTCCTCAGCCTCCCCGAAATAGGTCTTCCTGGGGCGGCCCATAACCGTTCTCCCTGTTCAGGGGAGGAAGTGGAAGAGACTGTCATACAAGTATGCAATACCAAGAGCCCCCAAATCAGGAATATCAAAACATCTCTGAACCACATAGTCAGGTGGGGGGGCACTTACCGACATTGCGCACTTGTTCGGAGATGTCAGCCCTGACGTCGGAGATGTCCCACATAGCCATGAAGGAGTCAAAGCAGGAGCCCTCCTCAGCCTCCTGGATGTAGGGCTTGTAGGTGAAACTGTAGTGGTGGGCGATGGCAGCCAGGAACATCTCCACACAGATGATAAAGTCCTGACAAAACGGATGACAGCACAGCTCGGTTGAACATGGAGGATACAACACTTGTGTGCTTATCGAGCTTTTCTACCGTACCCCTTGTAAAACCACATACCATTAAATGTGAGTTGTAGTATGTAGATCAAGCATTCATACTTTAAAATGGCACCATAACAAAAAATACGTCACTCCCCGAACTAATCACACCACATCTACCAGAGGGGCATTCCATCCATCTTGGATGAAGGCGAAGCACGAACAAGACTGACAACAAGTGAACCAAGTTTACCTGCAAGCCTGTGGCCACAGCTTCCACACTGTCCCAATCCCACGTGTGTCTCTCTGAGATCACCCCCACCTTGACCAGGAAAGCAATGAACACAGCTTGCCTATCAAGAAGAAAAAGAGAGAAAACCAGCTGGTGGAAATCAATTCTAAACACAAACCGCCAACACAGAAACCTTTTTGCTAATTACTGTGTATTTCTTATACCGACTTTGCTTTGCAAACAACTTCTACACATGCAACTCAGGAAATCGTTACATATGGTTGGAATAGATGGGATGCCAAACCCAGGCCTGTTTAATACACATCCAGATATGGGAGGATATTTATTAAAATGGTAAACACAGCGGATATAAACCACTGACGTAGAGTCAGGAAATGAAAACTAGGTCCTCTGAAGTTTTGAAACTTACCAGAAGGAGACAAACACCACCAGTTTGACACACAGGAACTTGCCAACTGGCTTAATAGGGCTCAACTCTTCTCTCAGGGCTCTGTAGAAAAGCACCAGACAGTACATGGCAAACTGACAAAGAGGGAGAGAAAGAAAACATTGTCAGGTAGATGTACAAGTAGCAAGGATAAAGAAAGAGGGAGGGGAAGTCAGAAGAGGCACATAAGTAGTGAAAAATAAAACCAATACTCCATAGGGGACCAGTGCAAAGAAACACATTCACAATGGAAAAGGCTGATTCAAGATGAGCTGACTTAACGCGGAAAATCAGTCATACCAGCTGGGAGAGATTGTTGAAAATGACCAGGTAGGTCCAGGCATTGGTTGAGCTGAAGTTGCCTTCGTCATAGACGCCACATAGCTGACAGATTCTGGAAGACGATGTTGTGAGGTGAAATGGGTCATAATAATAATAATATTATTACAACCTGTTAGCAGCCTAGCTATGGTACTGTATTAAAGTAGCACTTATCCAGTGAAACAAGATGCACCTACAGAGCTATAACTGTTGTGACAGGCCTCACAACTGTGTACTGCAACACTCCCAGCTTGCATCTCAATAGCAGCACCCTGCCAAAAGACAAAAAGACCGCAAAGTAAGAACATATTTCTTATTTAGGTAATCATATAAATTAGTGGTCATAGGCTAACCAATGAAAAATCCTCCCTCAAAAGTTGATTCCCAATCTTCTAATCACATGCATTGCATTCCAACATGTAGGCCCTATGCTTAAGGACTGTGAAGTGTTTGTTCCTCAGTAAGCTTCTGAACATAACACATAACAGTACATAGAGTAAATGGTTAATTATGTTATTCTGTTATTTTCTCTTGTGAGAATGCTGCTCCACTTTCACAAAAAAAATTAAGGTCTTGTTTTAATTAGCTACAGAAAGGCATGTTGTGAATACTAGGGTTGCCTGACCAGAGCTCATTTACAGCTGGCAAATGAAGGCCTACAACAGCCCAGAACCTATATCCTTCCAGAAATCAGTCAGGGATTTGATGTTTTTTTCTTTAACCATTGTGAAACATTACATAGACAATCAGTGTCTACAAAATCAAACACACATGGTGTAATATATATGGGGTATAGACATACATACCCAGTACTTTGTTCTCTACTGCCCAGAAAACTACAAACCCCAACTAACCCCTAAAACTCTTGCTCTACCAAGACCATCATGACTACAGATAGAGATATAGAGGGAGGACTCACTCTCCCATGGGCCATGGTGGGCAGCAACAGAGTGGGGGAAGGTGTTTCTGCTGCTCTTGGACCTCCAGCATTAACGCCAGACTGGGGTACTGATTCCCCAGGTAGTTGAGCAGGAAGATCATGAAGTTGTAGATGACATAAGCCTCATAGCACTCTCTGCAGGTGTCCACGTAGATGGCTATGCCGGGGTACTTCAATGCAATCCACTGCATGGGAGAGAATGGGGAGGAAGAGGAGCGTGAACGAAGACGGTTGTGGCTGTGATCGTTGTATTTTGGGGAGCATTCGATTCAAATGTTTAACATGTTGTCGTGCATGTATTTCGAAGGATCTGTGCATTGAAAGCTAAAGGGAACTTTGTCATGGTCAGTCGGGGTATTATTAGGGCTGTTTTGAACAGGCATTCTGTTTTCTGGAGAGGACTAATGAGCATCTTGTGACAGGGAGACTTTGACTCGTGACATGGAAATGTGCCATGGGAATTAGTTGGAGGTCAATTTAAGATGAAGTACCATGCTTCTGAGTCATGCATTATGCTGCTTCAGCTAGTAACTTTATTTAGACAATCTGGCCTGCTTTCATGTGTAACATTAATGATAACTAACAGTGTTTGTTTGTGTCGGACCATGTATGTCCAAGTACGTAGGTAATTACTTACACTGTCCAAGCTGTAAATTGGGACCATCCATAAGATTCTGTAAAGCAAAAAAGGAGCAATTCACAATCAAGCACATTGTGACCATTGGTTTTTACTCTTATAGTATTTCCCCCATCATATACAAATACCAATTATGTCTATGTACCTACATGGGGACTGGAGTTAATAAAAGGGTTAAAGATGATCCCACAGCAGTATAGCAATGACAATGGCCGGGTTTCCCAGATTCGTTAAGAATTCGTTAAGAATCTCAAGAGCTTCTTAACGAATCTGGGAAACCCAGCCAATGTTTGTTACAACTGTAAAGTATACTTGGTAAAAGACATTTGGTAAAGTCTGAATTGTAACAGAAAGCATACATGCCTTATAATGGGCTTCTGTAGCTCAGGTTGAGTGTAGTTTACTAAATGTTGCAGGATACCCCATAATGATATGGGTATGGTCATAAACACAAAGATCCCTGCGATGAACCATGCTTTGTTGTGAGTGCCGACCTGGTAAACAAGATAAACATGTTATATTGATAGACTGCCAGGAATAAGAATTGCTTATGTGGCATACATAAAACTATGCAATTGCAGTACGTCAACTGACCTCGGATTTCTGTAGCTCCCAAATGCATAGGGGTAGCACGACCAGAAGTAGCAGGATATACAATAATACGACCAAAGGACGGATCCATCTCCTCCAGTTCCCACAAGTGCAAGGCATATTTCTGTCAATGCTAAGCTATCCAGTCACTAAGCTGGCTGTATAGCTACATTCACAAAGTAGTAAAGTAGCCTACAACGCTAGCTTGCTAGCAATCCAGCTAGCAAATCGAATCGTCACTGTCTATTTCTTGGTCCTGATTGTCAGCATGTATCAATTTAACCAACTCTTTCAAATGCCTGAAAACATGTTGATAACATGCTTGTAAGCAAGAAGCTGTCGTGAGTTGTTAATATTTAATTTGTGTTTCAGTAGCTAGCTACCTGAGTTGGCTGGTAGCTAGCCAGTCAGCTGATTCATTGTACACAAACCGTGACACCACGCTCACGCTGTTTGTTTTCGTCTCGAAAAATCCTGAACACTAACCTAAACCCCAAAATAACAAGGACGTAAATTATTGAAATTGATATTCAGCCCAATGACGGCTTTGAATTAAATCATTATTCTAACAGATAAGGTCAATTTCTAAAAGTTCATAAATGTTCATTGGACTTCCTGTTGATGTTCTGACCAAGCCCCGCCCATATTTTCTAACCGATTGGATAGTAAAATCACGCAATGAATCAAGACAATTTTGATTGTCCTGATCTACGATCAATCTAAAAGGGACGGCAGCAAGTTCTAATTCCACATGCACATACTTTTTTATAGTTTGGTTGATATGCTTGTGCATGCTCTTTCCACTAGATGGCAATGTACATCAAATTAAGGAAAATGTGCACTGTGAAGATAATCGAAAAATGAGTATACTATTACTATAACTAGAAACAGTAAATCATTTTTTTTTGTTACAATGGCCACTGCAATCCTCATTGTGTTTCCGATAAAATAGAAGTTGTGAGTATAAATCTCTTTCTGTCACTCTCTTCCTTTCTCTCTCTCTCCCTCTTACTTTCTGTCTCAACTTAGCATATCTGTAAAACATTAGATGCCTGCAAATAAAATGTTCAAATTAAGATTCCTAAGAAGTGAGAAATGGTGAGCGGCCTTATTTTCTTTCTTTTTTTATTAATCTTATTCCTGCAAAAGCTTTTCGAAAGGTGCAACTCAACACAAAATGTAAAACATGTGAAGTCATTAGTCCATTGTGGAAAACCAAATGGCAAAACACACTATCCTTATAATGACCAATGATTGTCTTTATTTCCACTTGTGACATTTATCAGAAGGTTTAAGCTCCCTACCGGAGAAGCTAAACCACAACAGAAGCATTGTGACCTCGGAGCAGAAGAGTCAAGGAATGCGGAATTCAACTGTGTTTATAAGAACCACAAACACAGATTGTTTACAGAATGCCTGTGTTTTTTTTGCCCTTCTCGCACAAAGTCCATTCATAGGCATAAAAGCATACTACATTTATAGGATTTTATTTGGAATCAAATGGTAACCATATTCAATTGAAAATTATATTTAAAAAATAACTGATAACTCTTTGGATCCATGTGTTGGTAATACGTTTCTTTAATACATATTAATGTTAATAAGCCTTTTCTCTATTAATTAATGCTTATCTCATCTTACAATCCACTAACCTTCACTAATTTTATGAACACTTATATAGTCTTATTAACACATATTAAACATCTTAAAACAGTCTTATTAACTTATAACTAATACTTATTACAAGCACCTTGATCTAAAGTTTTACCAAATATATGGTTGATAACTTTAACTTTTTTTGTGATACTTGTTTCAAGTGTTTCCTCATCTTAATTTCTCCAGCATACTGTCTTTCTCCGATTAGTTGGGGTGAAAGGTTTTGTCTATCCTCCACTAGATCTAGTCAGAATAACCTGCATAAATGATGGTTTTCAGTGCTGCATGACTTGAAGTCAGTGCTGGGAACTGTACCAATGTCTTGGCCTTGGTTTGTATCATTAGAAACCTGCTTTGTTTAAATACAACTTCTGGCAGTCACGAACCAAGAATCCCAGCTAACATGCAACCCACAGGTTTTAGCCCCCAACACGGTCCGACTCAATTACTCTCACAATGAGGACGGGGAGTCAAACAGTGTTTTACACACGAAAGGTTCCTTGCCTGAACTTTTCCATGATGAGGTCAGATGCTGAGACCTATAACAAAATAATCATTGCCTGGCAATGTTCTCTCATTGTTTTCTCTGGGAATGGATATCAAGGAACGCAGGCTTCTGCCAGCAATTTGTTCCCCACTTGTTTTGCCATTTTGCTTCAAGATTTTATACTTGAACATTATGTACTATGTAGAAAGTCATGAAAATCAACCTGTGGATGAGTTTGAAGCTTTCTCTCCTGTTGTTTGTAGAGCAAGGGATGGACTGAGAGAGTAAGAAAGAGAAAAAGAGAGAGAGTGAACATGTGAGTGTTTGAGTGTGTGTGTGTGAAAGAGACATACATTTTTCTCTCTTTCTTTGTCTATCTCTTTCTCTCTTTATGAAATGAGGGGAGCGGGAACTTTCCTCTGAGTCGCACCATCCTTCTACTGCCCCACAGTCACAGAAATTACTGGTTGTTGCAGGACAGATTGTTCATGAATTTTGGATCCATCCTTTGGCTTTTATGAATTAGAGATAGTCTTTGCCACAGTCGTCGAAGTGAGTGCCTTGGCGGATAGCTTGGAAGGACTGCCATGCACAATGGCATAAGGAGCACAACTATTTAAGAACAGGGTAGATAAACATCTGCTCTGTTTGATCAATCTGAAAACAACATATTTCAGCACAAACAATTCGACATCCATTGCACACCACTAAGTTGCAGTACCACAGCTTAAGATACAACATATAAGCTCCTTTAGGTTCAGTAACCCACTGATGGAACAAAGGTCCCAGGAAACCTTCCCTGAAAACGTACACGAGCATAGAGGGGAATTCTGTGCGAGAAGCCGTACTGTTTCAGTGCAGAGGTGGAGACACTTTGTCTGTTCCTTGACTTGCATCAAGAGGAACGGTATCAGCCAAAGTGCACCTCCTTTGTCAGGGGAATACACAAGTCTGCAATTATTCACCAATTATTTATTTATCTTAATACATCTGCCCAAGGCTTGTGTCTTAGGAAGTGTTCAAATTCACACAGGGAGCTCATTGTAGTTGTACAGCTTCCACAACTGACAAAGTAGGGTATCTACCATATTCTTAGGAGATATAGCTCCATTCTGAACACTTCACTTGGAAATAAAACAATTGTGTTGTATTTATAATCATAGACAGACTGTTTGAATTCTTTATGGTTCATGAACTAATATTTGATATAACATGTTTGTGATATTTCATCCTGTTTTATATCAAATTTTGGACCCAGTCTGTGTAGACTAATATTTTTGAAGGCTGACTCTATGGTTTTTAGCTCAGTTGCATGAAAGATGAGGTCATTATTAAACTGCCTGAAATAGCCCCAAGAATCTTATTGGGTAGATTGAACCAAAAGCTTTAATATCAACCAGAGCATATTAATTCATAAATCATGTTTTATCAAAGTTTCTTCAGTTGAAGACTTTCACAACGTATTTGAAACATGTTTTTCTCTTTTGGTTAAGTTTTTGTACTTGAACTATCGTGCTAAGTCTTGGTTTTAGCTAACCTGCATGGTATGAGTTCACCCTGAGGTGTACTTGTTGGACTCAACACTGCTGCAATGCGTCAGTTCATCTGTGCAATGTTGAGAGACAAGTGGGCGACAAGGGAGATATGGGGTGCATGCCACATTCATGGCTTTGATTCAAAATAGCTATTCCCCTGTTGCCTACATTGCTTAAGCAATGTTATTTCAGAATTGTGACTTTGCAAAATTTTTCTTTTACTGTCTTCACATGTGTGAATTCATTGTTAGTTGGAGTTACCAATGACCAGTTACCAGGATGGAAACACATGTAAACAACATTTCCTGTTCTCTACGACAGATTGGTCTTTGCATTTAGGCAGCAGTAGCTTACTGTTACTATCCAACATATCACAACAAACGTCTCGCAAGCTCTCTCTTTGTAAACTCACAGAGCATCGACCCAAGTAATGGACAGTGCTGCTCTTTAATTGACCTGTAAGCATTTTACTTAAGCATGAGTGGCAGCTAAGTGGATAGATGTGATGTGATGGATCAAGAAGGACATTAACAGGGAACGTGTACAATAGCGCTGTGCTGCTGAATTGTCTATCGGCCTTGAACATATTTTGTTTCAACGCAAAGGCCATGGCCCTAACTTGGCTCTGAGCACACTGTTCTATATAGAGAGAGGCTGTTTGGCCCTTTGAGGTCCTCTGTTATTTGCTTTTGAGTTTTATTCAATTCACTACTGGCAAGAAGCAATATTCCCACAAAACTCCACCAATCTAAAACCCTGCACTCCCTCTTTTTCTTTCTTTCTTTCTTTCTTTCTTTCTGTCTCTCTCTTTGTCTCTCTTCCTCTCACTCTCTCTCTTGTCCTACATTTCACAAAACCCAGACATTTGTATCCCTTAAACCATAGCGATGAGAGGAACCCTGTGTTTGTTCAGGTTTGATGGAAACTGACAAAGTGTGACTTGTTTCTCATACATGGACCAGGTCCTTAAAGAATATGACCCATTCAGCCTTATCACCAGCCCTCCCAGACAAATAACAGCTTCCAGGAAATCTATGACACCCTCATTTCTGTTGTTGTTTTTGGAGCTGAAATCCATAATTAAGCAAATAGATTCCTTTGGCTCGCAATCAAAAACACAAATGTGAAAGAAAAACATATGCAATACAAAACATATCAGAACAATCCACCTTATCTAGTACTTTGCTTATGAAATGTAAATTATTTCCATATTATGGAATTATTATTACTATTATTATTGAGCTGTAAACTAAGCCCAAATATCAAACCTGTTTTGAAGCAAAACTTGATTAAAATCGAGACCAGTTGTGTACTTCAAGAGATCCTCTTTTGGCAACTGACAAAAAGCCTCTCTTAGGGATCACATTCCCTCTGGTCTCTCCCAGCCTTTCACATCCTCTCTGTTGACATGGGTTAACCCTGAAGGCTCCGTATGCCAAGCAGGTCAGAGGTCACTCATTCAAATCACTCCCAGACCGATACTTCCTTTTCTCCCAGACACTGAGAAAACCATCAACTGCCTCTTAAGAAAAATATTGGTAGTTCTTGAGATGTCAGCTGAAGGAATCTACTTTCTTTGAGACGAGGATTGCATGTTAATCTCAGTGTTCTTCACTATACGCTTGTTCTGAATAATTGGCATTTGTACATACACAAATATGTTTTTATTAGAGTAAGGAGCAACATTTTAAGTGATACACATTTTTGTCAATAAAAAAATTCAACAATACAATTTCCTATAGAAGAATTTAAATCCTCATAATTATTTTTCTAAATAATACCATGTTATTGAAATGACTGTTATTGTAAACAATTCAAAGCTGATGTCTGTTCTGCTCCATATAGTGCTCAACACTCCAACTGAAAAAGTGCAAGAAATCAAATTAAACACAATCACTGACAAGCACATGCACATGTGCACTTGGAAATAAACATACAAACCCTGCCACGCACTCGCACACTCGCACAGAGAAACAAACTGTACATTCATATTTAACATACACAGGTTAATTTACTTGTCATTGCAGCATATCTTTAGTAAGCTGATATGTTTTGAACTATGATATGATGTTTAACTGGTATGCTCTCAGTATATCGCTGAAAGACTAACTGCCTCAGGTATCAGACAAATAATAACTACATTCAGAGTTCAATAAACTAAAAGTAAAAAAAAGTAAACAAAATTATATTTTACATATAGGATATAGAGGATTAGATTAATGTTTCAAACCACTTGGCTCTAAAAGCTGACACTTTCTTGCAAACTTCACAGTCTAGCAGGAATAAAAGTTGTATAACTTTTTTGGGGGGGTAAGTATAAGAGACCTTTTACAACTAGCCCTTATGGTGCACTCAAAGTTAATTATAACTTTTGACTTTGCGGTTTTATGTTTCTTGCATCTGGACATGTTCTGAGAGCTAGCTTGTCATCATTACCCTTTGGGTGGAAGGCCAAGAGAACAGTGGTTAACTTTACTGGCTCAACAGTGAAAACACTGTGAAAGTTGGTCTGCTTAAGGCTGTTCAGGGATATTCAAGGTGACATTTGTTGCACCTTTTCGTTCTTCAAAAAGTATTGTTCCTTTTATCCAATCTAAAACTGGACAACAAACCAATAATACAAACATTTAAACAAAAAATTATTGAATATTACAACACAGCAAGATTTACAATTTATGAAAATGATCTTTGGTTATGTACTGTTTAAAGCTATACCACAGAGATCGATATCTTGAGACTAGCTCAATGAGAAGGTTATAAACCACAGCAAGCAACTACAATATTAAAGTACAATATAACGTGAGCTCTTCTTTCTCTCTAACATCTCTGAGCGCCACAGCTTGACTCTTGGGAACAACACACGCACACATACAGTACCAGTCAAAAGTTTTGACTGGTTCTGTACATGTTCACACACACACACACACGCAGGTACACAAACTTGCACACATGTATGATCGCATGGATACACACGCACACAGAGACACACTTCTCCCATCATCCCCTCTGACAGCGACCACTGTGCCCTTCCTTCCTGTGCCTGTCCCAGCAGTGCTGCCCTTTATGCGAACAACACGCCTGGCTACTGATTGGGGGTAATTTATAGCCTACGCTCAGCTGCATCCTTTTAGAACTCCCTCTTTACCCTCCCTCCCCTCTTCATATCCCCCTGCCTTTCCTTTTTTCTTAAAGTCAAGCTTTGCTCCCCTTGTCCATGGGAACAGGAACAGCAAGTATGGAAAGTGTAGGACACTTACAAACGGTAATGCTGTAGAATACATTATAGCTTCACTCAGACTATATACTCATACACTTACTCTTGATGTTTGAAAGAGCACGAAACATATGGATATTAGAATTGGGTCTTACATTTACATTTAGTCATTTACATTTAGTCTTGCAGAGTTTGTGGCACAGACTGTCTTTCAACTGACTGTTGATCGGCATGGAATGTCCCTTGGGTGGCATCTTGGACCCCTGTAGATGTGGAGTGCCTCCGGGGTGACTCTTCTGACCCTTTTAGATATGGAGTGCTTCAGGGGTCAGTTGTAGGACCACTGTCCATGTGGAGATCTGATGCCATAGTCACTATGTTAGTCAGTTAGTCGCTGTCTTTTCGAAGGCTACGGTCAGTGTGGAGGTTGTTGGGCTCTGGGCTCTTACACTGGATGCTGGTTCCATTCATGTGTCCTGTGCTGGTGACCTGGTTCTCCGAGTGACACCAGCAACACAAGCAGGACTGGAAGGGGACAAGTGAAAATGCGTTGGCTAATACATAATATATTAAAACATATATATTTAAGGTTTTTATATGGTTTTGATGGTTTTAAAACTGTGGAAACTATGCTTTAGCCTTTTACAGCATGCTAGAGTATTCCTCTGGCTATGTCGAGGAGCAGGAAGAGGCACAGTTAAGGGTTCGGGAGTGTACATGAATGCCCCCCGGCCCCCTCTCCTTGAGCACAGCCAGAGCAGAGTCATGGCATTTGTCCAGCCCAGGTCTCCTGAAAGACATATGCAGTATGCGACCCCAACCCACAAATGGGTTCATAAATCACCATGTGTCTTTACATTGTCCTAATGGAATGTCATTGCCATCACCTCACCCCCTCAGTCGTGGTTAGATTGGTCTGGCCATGTTTGCTTTACTGGCAACAAGGTTTCATTGGGAATAGGATTCAGTATACAGTATGGGTGTATTTTAGGTATGTGTGTGTGTGTCTGTTAATGTGTGAATAGAGATGTAATGTACCTTGAAGCAGTTCTTGAACTTTTTGCTGACAAAGTAGAGGATGATGGGGTTTATACAGGAGTTGACTGTGGCAAGGTTGATGCTGAGGTAATCCAAGACCAGTAAGAAACTGAAAGAAACAAGAGGGATTGTGATCTGCTGATTAGTCCTAGACTAAAAACGTTTGTAATAGAGATCTTCATTGACTTTTCTCTTACTTTAGGACTAGGCTGAATTAATGTTACTATATTTAGACCAATGTATTTTTGTACAAGCATATTCAGTTAGGATTGTTCATGACAGACAGGCTCTGCGACCACGGTTACTTTGCATGGTCACCTTGCAATCCAAAATTGATACGATTAAGTGTCTTAGACACTTAGATGTTTCACAGAAAACTTTCCACAGCATTCTTCAGCGGTGGTTATACTTCAGTGAAGGAATGTGGTATAACTGTAAGATAATCGGGAAAATACTGTCGGAGCTTGCACTCACTTGAGCAGTTCACACCGGTCCTTGTCATTCTGTTGGTAGACCATTTTTTTGAGAATCCTGCTAAGATGTAGTGGGAACCAGCATAGAGCGAAGATCAGGACTAGACAGAAGACTGCCTTGGCCACTTCCCGTCTCTGCAGACACAAATAGCTGACATTACACACTGTCCTCCGGGAGATTAAGAAAAATAGTCTGGGTTATGTAACGTCAACTTCTGAGGCAATGAAAAAGTCCAGAAATTGCAAACGATACACACTCTCTGAGTCATGCACACTCATGCACACACACTCGAACCCCCAGTGTAATTGTGTTCTTCCGACCTGTTTGAGGTGCTCGCTGAGGGCGATACGCAGACTGCCTTTCCTACGGTGCAGCATCTCGCACGTCATGAGTGTGTAGAACAAGGCGGTGCAGGTCAGTGGAACGCAGAAGTAAAACCCAAACAGCCACCAGTCCTTTATTTTCATATAGAACTGCAACAGAACCCCAACCACACATCAATAGATTTAAACACAGATGATATACAGTCAACACATTTACATTTAGCAGACACTCTTATCCAGAGCGACTTACAGTAAGTACAGGGACATTCCCCCGAGGCAAGTAGGGTGAAGTGCCTTGCCCAAGGATACAACGTCATTTTGGGGAAAGACAGGGGAATTGAACCAGCAACCTTCTGATTACTAGCCCGATTCCCTAACTGCTCAGTCACCTGACTCCAATACACTAACATGAACACTTTTGAACCTTCCACAACACGTGCAATTTGAACCACTGAATTTTTTACTTTATTTAGTTAAGACAAGACTAGAATTAGTTCCATGGTATTGTGTTCAATCTAATTAAACTGAACAGAAAGTTGAAAAGAGTAAGGCTATCTAGCATGGTTAGCTCACAATATGGGATAACATACTGAATAGGGCCCTCTGTGCTCCATATGTGGAGGAGACACATATGGCTCGGCTTAAGGGGAGTACGTATCAGTCCAGAATAATTGTACTTGTGTCCTGCAATCAATTATGTACCCTAGGCTTTGTGAACAAAGAAAGTCATCTCCAGATTTCCACAAAAAGGACAATAGAGAATTGTGTTTTCCATCAGTTGTTGTTGAGAGGGTTAGAGTGGTAGATTTCTTTGTGAAAAATAAGGATTCATTGAACATTACTCCTGACAATCATGTCGCATTTCTTTAGACAATGAAAAGTTCAGGAGATGGAATTTAATTTCGTAATACATGCCAGCATAAGCAGTTATGAGTCCTTTTAAAATCATGGAAGAAACAGGTAACAATTATTAATAAGGGAATGGGAGGGGAAAAGGGGCAGGGAAGGCGAGAGTGTGCCCTTACCCTAATGAACGCCGACTCGGGTTTGAGCATGCAGGTGCGTATGGTCATATTGTTGAATTCGAAGGTGATCATGTTGAAGCCAATGGCCTCAGGCACGGCCAGGATGAGTGACAGCACCCAGATGGAGATGATCTCAATGGCGGTCAGTAGAGGAATGCCTACGCCCTGAACCCTGCTCCACGATGCCACCGCCCGGTACCTACGGGTGCCACAGAGGGACACACACAACCAAAAGTGTAAGACAGACACACAGTTGTGTGTCTGTAGTTCAAGATCAACAGCAGAGCTTTATTTTTTTCTCTTTAGAAGCACAGTTATTGGACACAAATAAGATCCTGCATTTCCCTTGCTTATTTAATTAATGCCAAAGGGCTTTAAAGTGTATTATGCAATTATATTCTAATGTTGGTACATGGCAGAAGAGCAAACGCAATAAGCTGCGCAGTCAGGAAAAAATGATTGAAATGTTAAGATTTAATGAAAAGAGATGATCAATTGTTTATCTTGAAAATCTAATATTTATAATTTGTGATGGCTCTAAACAAACTAGCCTTGTTGGCAGGGACATGGGCTGTCTGTTGGCTTATGTTTGCAAGCTCCACATATTTGTTTGCTTGTTTGTTTCATAAAGGGAAACCGCTTGTCGAAATGTTTTAGTAAAGCCCTCCATCAAGATTTTATGGCGAAAACAATATATTTTTCATAACACATTTGAATATCCCTGTAGAACAACACGGTGGCATTTATATTTCACCAAGTGGTAATGTATCCACCTTTTTCTCTTCCTCAAATGCTGAAGAAAGACAGACACAACTGTGACGGTGTTACAGGCAAGTAGACCAGATGAGATATGCTGCACATTTCCTGACAACAAATGGAGAACATCTGCTCTTGAACGTAACTCAGTTATAATGTTCAGGGTTTTTTTCTTTCACAAGCCCAATTTTCTTCTGATGATGGGAAGTGTTAAATATGTATCCTGCGTCAAGCTTTGGCACCTGTCCCATGAGGCCCGGCACAGGCCTCCTAATCTCTTATCTCAGTTGTGTCTCCTGGCTCGCAGAGCAAAGTACAGCTGGACTGTAGCCACACAAGTTCCCTTAGTTGATAAGAGTACAAACTGCATAGACAAGTCAAGTCTAGCTGAAAGCACAGACTGGTGCCTCTCAGAGCACAGGTGGTAAAATATATTTTCTGATTCGTTTGCAACTAGTGGTGGCGCATGCTAGTGCAGTGTCCATTGGCGGTGAACGCTAGCGCAGTGGCAGTTGGAAGCGAACACGTTTACATTATTTATTTCTTCAAACTCCTGGGGGATTTCAACTTTAAACAGTGCCCGGTTCTCGAGATAATAGAGCGACAGACACATACAGATTCCTGTCTTTGGATGACTAATCTTTATTTTGAGAACAAAACATCTCTCAGGAAGCCAAGGTCTCTTTATAATCATGTGGTAGACAATCATGTGTGCTACTAGGTGGCATGGTGTCTCATACTCAGCTAGTAAGAAGTGAACAGGAAGAGAATTACCCAATAGGAGTGTTTCTTTACTATTGACCTTATAAACGCCCTGTGAAACTGGCTTCCATTTCAAATAAAGGGCTTACTAGTAACTACCATCCTATGGCTCCCATTGAATCAAATCAGAAAATGTGGCCACGTTTCTTTTATAATTTGTCATACACGGCCTCACTTAACATATTGGTTTTTGAATAGATTTAAAACATTTGGTTAGAATGTATTTAAAAAACACTGCACGTCATTCATCTTGTTCATCGTTGAATTAATATTTCTAGGTCTCTTTATGAATATGAAGAATAAATGAAGTTGTTTCTTTTGACAAGAGGCCATACCATAGAATATTCTTTTGAATTAGTTTTAAACTACTTGAATTAACCTTTACGTCTGCAAAAGCACCTCACTCAAAATGAAAGGTTTTGACTGTGAGTTGGCTATGAGACCCCTTCCCATTTCAGACAAGTGTACAGTCTGGAACAGATTAGAACCCGTGCCTTTACAAGATCATATAACTATTTTGCAGGGAACTGCCGCTGTTCATGTGTCTCTGAGGAATACAGAGGAATGAAGAATCACTTATACTGTCTGAGAGTTAACCATGTTTACTATTAACCTGTTGACCTTGCCCGATGAACATGCACATCAGAACAGTGTAATTGACTAAATATTGTAGTCCTTCTACAAAACAAAAACACTGATAATACCGTTCACCAAACCTGAAAAAGACTCACCTGTCCACGCTGAGGGCACAGAGGTTAAGGACCGTAATGCCCACAGAGGCCTTCTGCAGAAACGGCACCAGCTTGCATAGGCACACCCCAAAGTCACTTTCATCAAATGGAAATCGTGAAACCAGTAGCTGGGGAGAGACCATAAAAACATGAACATACGGTCAGTTGAATCTTCTACAATCTCTTTGAAAGCATCTTCAAAATCTTAGGAATAGCATGTTGGTTACTTCAAATTCGGCACGATTGGTAAGAATGTGTGTGCTTCCCTCTAGGCCTACATTCAAGTACAGTACACATGTATAGTTAGAATTTTTGAAATAATTTAACCATAGTAATGGTCTCACTCAAGAAAATCTAAGAAGAGTTGAGCCACAGAGAGACGATTACTAAACATCAGTAAGAAAGTTCAAATCCTTGCAATCTTTTTACAAATGATGCCTTTGCAACTTGTGAATGTCTTCAGCTACTATAAATTACTATTTCACAACAACCTAGGGGGAAACCACATCAGATGGGTTGCATGGTCGTCAGTGACTAACACTCCAGCCGTAGGCCCATGTGGCCATCATCAGATGGTACCGGACAAACTTTGAACCTACAAAGACCATAGTCAGCCCCAAAGGTTACTTCTTTAATTCATCTTAGATGGTTCCATCTGTCGGTAAATACCAGGAGACATCAAAGGATCTATCTTATGTCTTATGTCACAGTACAATAATGTCTAAACAAATAATTTTCAAGCATCATTAATGAATAATTATTTTTTTATTATTAACTGTCATGGTAGTTTTGGGATTGGGAACAGTTTTATAACTGTTTCCTGTCCGTTTTATTGTTTAATCCCCTGAACTCTTTCTCTTTTACTTTGTCAAAGCACTTCTTGCCAGGCACATCTTCCATAGCCTCTTTAAATAATACTTTACCCAATTAAACTACTCACGACAGTTGTGTGGAAACTGCTCTTTAATGCTTTGTGTCTGAAGTGGTCTTGGCAACTCTCCCTGAACAGGATTTCACAGGGTTTAACCAAAAAACTATAGATGGGAGGGGGTTTAACCGTATGTTCTCAGAGTTGAGGCCAGAGGAAGCACTTCACGGGTGCATCCTGGTACCCCTATTGTTTACTTGGGGCACTCCTTTTAATCAAAGTGTCCAAAGAGCAGGAGGGTGGAGGGACAGAGGAAAAGAGGAACGGACTCACGCCAATGTTTTCAGTCAGTGTGTGAGGGAAGTTTAATTTTGGAAATAGCGTCAAGCTTCTACAGAAAGAAGCTGGGGCCTCACAAAAGGAATGGCTGCACTGGATGTGTACCTGTTTTGTGTGTGTGTGCGTGTGCATGTGCGACCCCACCAGAGAATTAAGCCACATATATGCTTCAGTGCCACTTTTTTCAGGGCCAAACAAAAAGACATTGTGACCCCAACCCTTTCCTGTGTAACTAAACACCAAATAGGAAAGGTTTTTTTCACACATGTACTTCAAGCTCTGTCCTTGGACCACAGTACTACCATATGTGCTGACACAGTGGGATCTGAACAACACAGCAGTAATACCGAACAGGTGGTTTTTCCGACTTTTTGCTGAAAAAGCTTTTTATTTCCCTCTATTTTAATTCTCTATTCAGTGTGATTTAAATGCCTGCTCCAGTCATTGACACTAAGTAGAACCATCGCATATACACATTTACTGTAGTGGGCATGGGTTTTTACAACAACGTTGTATATCATCATGCCTCCATTACATGAGGAGAAATGGACCACTCTGTCTTTTAATGAGTGAAAGGACTCATGTGACCCATGTGAATCATCACTGACGCATGTACTTTGTTGAGTGCGTGAGTGAAGAGGTCAATCCTGATTGGAGATAAGGGCTTGAGGCTTGACAACTGATTGATAAGCAGGTCACCCCAGGGGTGTGTGTTCAAGCACACTGATTCCTGTGTATTTTTAGGGCAAGTCTCTCTCTCGTTCTCTCTCCTTATCTTTTGTTCTCCCTTTCCTAAATGCCATTCCAAATGGTGTGGTCTCCTTATAGACAGTGTGTATTGAAATGGCACAGTGTCATCATCATTGTCACAACATATAAGGATGTAATGGCTGCCTCACCTTGTACACATTGATGGGTATGTCGATGGTGATGTAGATTAGGTCACCCAGTGCCAGGCTGGCGATGAGGGCATTGGGTCCATTTCTCATGCACTTATTCTGGTATATAATCCTTAGCAGGGTGGCATTGCCCACGATGCCCACCACAAACACAATGATGGAAATGACAGTGTTGATGTACTTGAAGTAGTCCTTGATGGAGGTTTCTTTATGGCATCTAGGCGGTCTCATCTTTGTGGAGTTCACATGCGGTCCATAGGCTGGGGCTCCGGATTTGTCCCCCAGTAGCTCCTGATGGAGGCTGGTGGGAAAGGGCTCCAGAAAGGGGCTACTGGTGCTGTGGAAGCCCAGGGGATGGAGGCTGGTGTGGTGGAGGAGGCCGGAGAGAGAGTCCACGGTAGTGTTGGTCTCACACATCGCTCTGGCTGCCATGCAGAGTATTAGCGCCAACACATGTTGGACTGGGGAGCCCATTATAGAACACATTCCACACTTTGATTCACAGATAAGGAGAAAGGGTTCCCGATATACACAGCTGAAAAAGAGAAATAGAGAAGGGAAGTGTCATTTCAAACTTCACAAGAAACCAAAGAACCAAAATGTGATTCCTTCCAAAATGATAAATTTTACATAGATATGTTTTTGCATAAGCATTGCCTCAGAAAGCACTCCAGATCAAAATATGTCTGTCAAACAATAATTTGTCTGTTCCCCAACCGCTCAGAGGAAGTCATACAGCTTCCTTCAGATTTTAGGAAGACATTGGCCAAGGAGGCACAGATGGGATATGCCAGGATCAGTTACAGTCAGACAATAGGGACTCGTCATCGCCATTCCCTCCACTCATTCCTGGAAGTAACAATCAGCAACTGGCTTTGAGTGGTTAGGACTGTGGCTACAGGCTAGAGAGGGTTTGGTGTTTTTTTATGGTGTTTTGACAATGCATCCCTTGCTTGGCTTTTATCAGCGTGGTTTCCTCAGCATGCATTCCCCTTCTGTTTCTCATTTATCCAATCGGTGGTTACATAAGCAAGTTATTTTAGCATAAAATAATTGGAAATCTGTAGTCTTGTCAGTTTTTCACAAAAGTTGTTTTGTAGTACAGGTTTGAAATGTCAAAATGTGATGAATATCTCAAAGAATTACTGTGGGACGATTCAATCCACACATTTGAAAGTGTGTTTAAAGGACTATAAAAATAAACTTTAAAAAGTGAGAAAGGTTTACCCTTCTGGTCTTCATTTTACAACTTTGAACACTTTCTCCATCACAACTCTACCATCTCTTATAGCCAAGAGTGCTTCCCCTTCAAAGTCCCAACTGTCACCAAGTACACAAAGAACTATTTAGCAGCCAGCCCTCAAGTAGCATCACAGTTTAGCATCAGCACGGCACTACTGGGAACGGGTGACGGCACACAAGCTGATACATTTATGAATTATAAATACCTTTTTGGTTTTTCACCTACCGCTTCTAAAATGCCTGCCTTCCCCCCTTTGGAAACCGTCAGGCGAACTTTCGGCTGAAGCCCCCAGACATCTGTATCACATCACATGAGTAATTAACGGCCTATCAAAGTCAGGGAGTATCCCACTTGGTTTGCACAACGCGTCAGTCTGCTCCGAGGTGCCTCTGCGTTATGGCTCAGGGTTTCTTCCTGCGGAGAGTTCAGAGTGTGTGTGTGTGTTTACATGTGTGTGTATGTGGGTGGGTGTGAGTCAGTGCAGCAGCGCAGTACTTTGACTGGGTGGGATAGTAAATTTCCCCCCTCCCCTCGGTAACAGCCCCAGCCCCCCAAAGGAAACTTCATCCACCCCCCACACACACACTCACTGCTCGGGAGAGAGAAAAAAGACCTACATTGCGCTGCACTCAGGCACAGGGGCATCTGGGAACTCATCATCTCCCTAATATGCCCCCTTCTCCCTCTCCACTCTCTTTCTTTTTCTCTCTCTCTTTTCAAATCTCTCCATCTCTCTCCTTTCTCATCCCGTGCTTTGTATACACACGCAAGACTGTGTCCTCACACTGAAGGAAACAAAGATTTAATCGAAAGGGAGGAAGGCGGGATCTGGGTGTCCGTGCGCTCTTGACAGAAGTCTGATAAACTTCAAATGAGAGATGGAAGCAGAGGAAAGGGAGTGGGAGAAAACCCCATAAACGTCTATTAACTTCCTAAAAGGAAAACTCTGTGGGTGGCCGAAGAAAAGTAAACTCTTCCTTTTTATTTACCGTTAGCACTGCGAGCAAGGTCTCATAAGGTCTATGAGATCGAGAGTCTTTGGTTTTCCATTTTATAATGCTATACAATGGGTATGCTATTGACTCTGTAGAATCTACATTTACAGAGCACCCGTAAACGAAATAAAATCATTGTGGTTGTAGTCCTGGGCGTACACGGTGCACTTGGCAAGGTGTGCATTGCTAAATAACAAAGCGCTGCGACTTTTTACTCTACGTCAGTGTCCATTATCTGCTCCATAACCGAACACTTAGCAAATGGGCCCTTTATCAATATGTTGTCTGAAAGCAGGAGGAGAGCTGATACAGACCACCCTCCCCCCTCTCTTCCAGAGTTTAGACAGATGCTGCTCGAGGCTGGCTGCTCACACCGGACATAGTGTTTTGGTAGTGCATGTGTTCAAGTAGTCAAGTAGTGTGCTACGAAATGGCCCCCATCTCATGTGAAACATTCAAATACATCACGTACGTAGGGGCCACTTCACAACCTTTACGTTGTTCTCGCACATGTACACACATGTACAAGTAAGAAACACACCCATGGCCCCAACGAATTTGCACACCAACTCTCACGCGTGCACAAGTAAAGCTGCGGCCCTCAGGCTTTGCATGCGTCCAAACTATTTGCCAAAACCTGATATCCAGACATCTTTTTGACCTTCTCAGAGATAATCCTCATTTCCTACACCGTCTCTGGGTTTCCATTGCCTCCTCTGTAGCCTGTTACAGCAGTATGCTCCAGGCCTATGCTTTTCTCAGTCTCCACAAAGGTCATGTTGCACTAATCATTTCATTATACAAGGTTGACGATTTCACCTTCGCTCTAATGGAAACAGTGTGTGCCGTTATCAGTACTCCTGTGGAAAATATTACCTTGTAAAATGAAAATATTTATGTGGAACAGTAAACGTTGTTTTCATTTCTGATGCGTGTCCACGTCAAAATAATAAAATCAAAAGGAAAATATAAACTTTTAATGATACAACACTTCGTATTTGTCATAATAGATATTTGATGCCATTTCTTGACTATTTATTAATCATATAACAATGTTGAAACAGCAAACAAAGCATGCCCTCATTAGTTTAAAATTTGACTTTTAAGATTCTAATTATACAGATTTAATAAGTTGGATGCCTCTACCCATTGAATCACTGTTCACTTGCTGAGGTACTTTACCTCCTTAATATAAAGTGTGACTTAATTGGGTAATGCTAATATTTACTGTCATTTAAATTTAAAGGGATTGTGTTTTCTTTAATTGTATCCATAAATATATCATGGCTCCTGAATTAGTTATGGTCAACAGTGGCAAATATTTTATTCATTGGAATGTGATTTGCTGACAGGATCTGAATTGTTTTTATTTTTTCTATAGTCCCCTGGTTGCTGGCAGCTTCTATGGCATTTTAACTTTTGAGAGTGTGGCTGAGTCTTTGTTAATAAATCCATTAATATATAAATGATGAAACCTTTACCTGGTCCCAGTTGCTTTGGCTTTCATGTTGTTGTTGTGTTGTTGTTTGGGTCTTAATCAGGTATTAATGCCATTCTGTCTGAACTCAAAGATGGCAGGCTGCCTAGTAATTCATATGCTTGTTCTCTGATGGCATCTGTCGAAGTGTGCTCTCAGCCTATTGGTACATACCCTGTGGGAAATTTCAACCCAGCCCAAGACTGAGTGGGATGTAAGCAATTTCTTAACTGGGGCACTTGCTCTAAAAGGAAAAAAAAAAAAAAGTTTGAGGCCAATTTTATTGTGACAAGGAGTGACATTGTGTAGAACAGCATAATGACATTCATACAGTGTTGTGGTTAAATTTGGGGCATATAGATTAAGTAAAGAAAAGTTCAAGCAAGAAAGAAAAACAGATTCCAAGAATATGTCTGTTTTGGAAGCATCTTGATAACAGGGTAGTCAATATTTGAATTCTAGTATTTGAGACCCAAGCCATTCATGATGAGAAATTATGTAGCATTCTGTGAATAGTGACTGTTGTAAAATACATGGATATTCATTTACTCTGGGAGTGCTTTAAAATAGAATATTCAATCAGAATGTCATTTCAAACATTTTGGCCTTTGGACTTTCCATTCCAAACAAGTGATGTTAAATTAGGTTTGACAGGAAGTTGTCTGTTATTTCTGTGTGTTACGGACAGTCCAAGGTCGAAGGGCATGAGAAGTGTGGCTCCTATCTGTCTCCCTAATAAGACTGGGAATACATTTGGTTTCCTGCACGAGGGATGGTTCTCCTCCTGAACAGCCTCCCCCTTCCAACATGTAAAAACTATGTCAGCTTTAATGACAGCTGTTGATTCTCCAATATGTCTCCCATGAGTTTCCATGGTACTTGGAATATTAGAAAGGTTTTATTACAAGGTTCTTTTGTTATCTCATAGTTGGAGTTGTCATTGACCTCATAAGTACCGGTATATAGATGCATGATCAACTATTATTATTACTATTATTATTATTACTAATATTACTAAATAACAATAATAGTAGTCTGATAATTCTTAGTCTCCCTTTTACCCATGTACCAGTGCAATAATGACAGTTCTTTTGCAGGTAGGTGCATCTCTGCCCAAACAGACAGTGAAGTGAACTGCCATATAAGTATGGTCCTCTTTCTAATGATAGCGTGGTCTGGGAGCAGCAGAGTGTATGATAGCAGTGTCTTAGACAAGGCAATTACAGATACAGATGCATTCCCAGTCCTGAAGTTCCTGATGTCTTAATCTGTCACATGTCAAACATGCTCTATATATAGCTGATAAGAAAGAGAGTCTGAACCTATTGTAGTTCGGGTATCTCCTCTAGAAAAAGGTTTGGATACACATTCAAGACACACGTCTTGACATGGCTACATAAGTGGATCTGCCAAAGCACTGGTTCTAGAAATGAACAACATGAAAAAAAAAAATAGTTTACAGTCAATCACTAGGATGGTTGATATCACATGTGGCCTTAATTGGCTGTCTTGAAATGTACCGTTGCTTTCGTTTTTTTACAGTCTATCTATCTATCTATCATACTTGCAGCCCAGTCCGCCAAACAGCATTTGACTGTGGCGTTCAGGAAATGAGAGGGCCTCTCCAGACAGATAAGCCGTAGGGTGAAGGCCGTCTGAAGGCTTCACTACAGATATTAGCCTTCAACAGTGGCCCCTGACTTGACTATGGAGAGGGGGATATAGATAACTGATGAAGTGTCTAGAAGGATTATGGGGAATTGGAGGCAGAGCAAGAAGGCCATGAAGGTTATGATTTTTTTTTGTAAATGCTAAAGGAGTGATTGAAACTAAATTCCATTTCTCATCCTAAGTTCATCACTGAAAAACTTTGTTCACCTTCAAATATATTGATGCCTGTCATGACATGCCTATCTGGTGGCAGGAAAGTCCCACTCACTTGCCTATTGCGATTGGTGGCAAATACCATCTGTTAAGTTGAACCAATACTATTATAATCGTAAGATTTACATTTAGCAGACTCTATTATCCAGAGCGACTTACAGTAAGTACAGGGACATTCCCCCGAGGCAAGTATGGTGAAGTGCCTTGCCCAAGGACACAACGTCATTTGACAGAGCCGGGGATTGAACCAGCAACCTTCTGATTACTAGCCCGATTCCCTAACCGCTCAGCCACCTGACTCCCATTACCTATACCCACAGTGAAAACCATTCATAATGTCCTCATGGAATCTCTGGTGGAAAACAAACAGGATTTTGAGTCATGGACTAGGGAGAGATCCTATGGTCAGAAGCATTCACATCGGTGTCTGGTCACCATATGTAGTCAATTTAAACGTGGAGTGCTCGTCATAAACACAGCTGCGAAGCCAGACTGGCCAACGCCAAAAATCACAAATTCAGCGAAGCCGAAAGACAGGAGGCAGAGATGGTGGATTCACCAGGTAGAACTCCCACGTTCCACGTATGGAGGTCAGTCAGACAGATATCAATCATGAAGAGCGGTCTTTGAATGCATTTTACCCTCCAATTGTCTCCATCTGCTAGGGTAAATGCAGCCTTTGAAGGGAGTTGACTGGACAGAAGAACAATGCAGAGATGAAAAACTCTGTGAATGATATACTTGTACATAAAACGACAAAGTTAAAGGGAGATAAACTCCAAGCATATGGAAGCAAATGGCGAGCCAGGTCTTATCCGACGAACGTCAAGTGCCCAGAAGCCGAAGCAGCGAATCGTACCATTGATCTCTGCTAGCTACCGCATAGAGAAGCTAGCCTAATAGTTAATTATGTTAATTTGTCAAAGTGGCCTCTCTCAACCTCTCATACTGCTGAGGCGGACGTTTTCATTACAATTTCCTACTGCATCTCATAGCCAGCTGCTTTTCCATACAAACCAACCTTTGTTTTTCTAGAACGTTTTATTCTCGACCCCCACCCTCTACTTATTCCACTTGATTGCAAACAGTTTTGCGCTCGACTTTGATGTCCACCACATGGGCACGTTAACGCGCCGTTAGCTCTTGTGTTGTTGTTAAACCCCTGGAAGATGACTTTATCTTTGTCGTTATGCTTTTATTTCTGAGCTTTAACATTTATAAAAGAGTTAGTCAACGTTCAGTCTGAATGTAGATGTTTGAGTAGAAGACTGTGGTTTTGGTCCTTTGGCTTCGTAGCAAAACCTAGTCAAGCATACTGGGGTGAAGCGATGTCTGAAAATAAGAGCCAAATATCTTCGAAGGAAAGCCTCACTTGTTTGAAGGTTAGGCTTTTAAACTCAGCATATTGTTATGAGGATTAAATACTGAGGCTCCAAGTAAAATACAATTATATATCAGTTTATGTAACTCCTGGGTAAAATCAATGTTAACCTGCTTGTTTGAAAGGCCGGAGTCTGTTGTGAATGCTTTAGACTGGAGTCAGGCAGTGACTGAAGGCGGAGGAAATATTTATGTCTTGGGGGCAGGACAGACCTTGGGGAGAACAGTGGTGAGTACAGTCACAACACTTACTGTAATCACAAAAGCCTTCCTATCATCCTGTCTGATCTGAATGGTTGAACACCAAGTGCATTGTTCTCACTGTTGTAAAAACATACACATGTGGTGTTGGATGCACCTGTTCATACACAATAAATAAAGGCATGCTAATGTAAATACCTTTTTATACTATTTTTACACATAAGTATAGTCACAAAAGAACATGCAGCACAGTCTAATTGGATGTAGAGAATTCTTAAAATTCAGTGTGGTTGTGAATTATTCTATTAATAAACAATCACAGAATGGGAGGTATGCTGGTTGAAACCTCAGACACTGTTAATGAGCCACAAGTGCAGATGGGACCACTAGTTCTCTGAAACGGTTAACATCCCAGCCTCTCTTTATGTTTCCACTTTACAGTAAGACACCTGGTGTTAGTTCTGGGGGAGGTTATTTGATTTTATTCTGCTCGACATCTTACCCAAGCATGGAGAAAAAGTTCTAGTGCCATGTTATTTCCATGACTCATCTACCTTGTGAAGCAGGGTAAGTCTTTTTCTCCTCAGACCATCTATAAAAGATTACTAGACAGACACTTTATAGCCTCAGAAGGATCGCTGTAAAGAACTTCATAGAGGACTTATAAGGACAAAGAGAAGGCCTGACCTAAATCTCACACAGAGTACAATTGACCTGGAATTGACTGCAAATGTTACCTTATATTACATTTTCACAGTCAAATATCAAATCATGAAACTAGTTTCCACTAAAAGGACGGTTCACACAGCATCAGAGCTTGAACTGTAACAAAAAAATTAATCCCAGTCAATTACTTTTATGACTGTATTTTATTCAGTTTCATTAAGAATATAATTAATCTCCATTAATTGACCGTTCCCTAAGAGATATCCTTTTGTGGAATGTTCTTATTTGCAGAGAGCTTTGTACATGATGCATCACCGTTCCTGGAATGGCTTTGTTTATCTTCCGTGGTGATTAATGGACCACAGGGACTACTTGGGCCCTGCTGCCCAAAAATATGACCTTCTCCTGGGGTAGGATGCTCTGTTGGCCAGTGCGGGTAACTCCCAGGACCTTATCCTCCCCAGGATCGTCCAGCCTGTGTTTGTGTGAGAGAGGGATGGAGGCCGGCAGGGGTCAGAGATACAAGGGTCACAGGGCAGAGGACAAACACCGTCTGGCAGTGATTATGACACTGATGGGAGATGGCTTGTGTGTGTGTGTGTGCTTGTGGAGGCTTGTTTGTGTGCATGCATGCAAGGGTGTGTGTTCGATTAATATAGAAATGAGTTGCAGACAAACAATGTTTATTCTGACTGAGAGCCAGGTTAAAAGATTAATTAGAAAATCATTTTGGTAGGAGGACCAATAAATGCAATAATTTAATCTCAAAACCATGAGATTTACTGATGGTGCTACTGTTACTCAGCTGCTTAATCTGCCAAATAAGCACTGATTGCTCTTCATTGTGGGATGTGCATAACTAAGAGACACTATGGTCGATTAACCTCAAGCATCGAAATGTCCTTTGACCTCCATAATTATGGTGCTCAGTAGACTTCCTCAGCATGCTTAGGGGCCCACCTGTGTGAACAATTAGGACCAGGAAACTCAGCTGTGAACTCTCCACGACATCAAGCAGGAGTGCATGTTCACAGCTGCAAGGGTTGATGGTCATGTAAGATTGATGATTCTGTCAACGCACTCTGCTTGAAGTTCATTTTCTATTGAATGTTGTTTTAGAGTTTTAGAGTAATCCCAGTAGTAAGTCCCCCTCAGAGAAGGCAGCAGTTTGTCTTATCTGTTTCTCGGTCTCAGGGGCAGAGGAAGTCATACAGAGAGAACTCTGTCATATCGACTGGTGTTTCCTGTGTTTAGAAGGATTAAAGTCAAGGAAATGGGCACAGAGGGCACTGCCAAGTTAATGCAGGCAGGACATGAGCTTGTATGCGGCCCTGCCCTCCTAATCACCGACGTGGAGATACGGGTTGTTGGCCAAGGCCTCGTGCAGTTGTAATCGCTGCGTCCTTAATGTTGGGTGGGTTAGTTGTAACTTGTTGGTAAGTTGTAACTGACTTAACAACTTGTACTCGCTGTACATTATATAATTGTTGCTTGCTTTCCTACAGGTACACTCTTGCACTTCTGAGGTTCATGTTGTTTAATTTGTAACTTGTTTAACTACTTGCTCTTATGTTTCTTCCCATTGGCACTTGGTTGCTTATCACAATGTATGCTCATGTTTTGGCTTCCCGCAATGTTTTTTGGGGCTATCTCGTTGTTTATGATCATTGACCTATGCACTTTTTGTAAAGCTCTCTCTTGGAAGTCGCTTTGGATAAAAGCGTCTGCTAAATTAATAAATGTAATGTAATGTTTCGTGTCCCCTTAAGGCAGCCATTTTGGAGGCCTGTTCCAGCCAGAGAGTTGATGAAGACTGAAGGAGATCTGAACTCAACCTGAACTGTCTCTGTCATTGTTGCCTGACTTATGACACCCAGGAATGTGTAAGTGGTTTGTGGTTGTTCGGGGACAATTTGAAACTGTATTGGAAGGAGGAAGAGAAAATGGAGAAAGGATGAATGCTCAACAAATAAATTTCTCCATTCTTGGACAGAGAGAGAGAACTTGACAGAAGCTGGGTCGAAAATTCACCTTTTGGCAAGACAAAACAAAGAGTAGAAAGACAAGAAATAGACATCAAACTGTTATAAATCTTCTCTTCTCTGAAATTACGAGTATGGGGAAAAAAGAAAGAAAAGGAGATCATAAGGAGGTCAAAAACCAGATTTGGACTCAACTGGAGTATAACCATTCTCCTTCTGCATATCTTAAATTGATGTGAGTGACCACATTCATTTTCATTTGTGGCCATAATTGTATGTTGGGCTTATAAATTAAGACATTTTGTGCACACTGGGCATGCTCCACACAGTGTCATGGAGGTAGGTGACATCCACTTACAGTTACCGGAGAGAGACAAAGTTTCTCTGGAAGTTTATGGAGATGGCTGCTGCGGGTTTGAGAAATTGTATTTTAATTGTTTTGAATTGCCACGATGGACATCCACAGCATGTCACAAGTGATGTACTGACTGGCAAAGGCCATGATGACTCAGCAATCTAGATGTCTGAGATGTTTCAACTTATGTTTCACATAAAACTAGCTTCAGACAAAACAGAGACCTGCTTCCACATAACTGTGTGAGAACCCCTCTCATCCTTTCCCTGTAATTGTTTACACTTAACAACCACAGACAAAACAGGCTGCTGCAAATGACATGACAAATATTAAGTTTAACAGCTAAAACAATTCTACATTTGTATTTATGTGTTAGCTGTGTTCCTATGGGAAGCTGTGGATGGAGGGACTCTATGTGACTAAGGAAATCGTCCCTTAGGGAATCGATGAACAGAGGCTTGGGAAAGCACTGTATATACACTCTCTAAAGACTGCCCAGAGTTAAACACTACACTTAGCTACATGCGTACGAGCCTAACCGGCATGTCTGCTTTCTAAACAGCACATGCTGAACCACAGACAGCTGTGGGAACCTGCCTAAAAGTGCTTTCAAGTGAGATTAACATGTATATACAATGTTATACAATTTAAAAATAAAATTGCCCTAAAGAAATGCTGGAAAAATAGCAGCAAAACTGGTTTAGTCATTTGTAAAGAGTTTAGATTTATTGTGTGTTGTTCATTTGCTATATTCCAAATCTCGTAATATCCAATTGAATTACGTGCATCCTTTATAATAATTGGTTCAGATTTGTTCCTCATTGATTGTGTAAGATCATGCATCTCAAAGATACACTTGTCTTAACTGGGAAGCATTTTCTGTTACATAGTCAACTCAATAATAATTGTATTACTCCGAATATTGAATTAACCATAACAAATCTATTTGGCACAGTGAAATAAAGCAAGCCAAACTTACAGTCTGAATACACAGTCATTTCCATATTGGTATGTTCAGGTTCATAGTGGTCATCGCCGTGAGGTGGAGATCAATGGAACAGCATGTGGGGCTTCCTACTGTGAGGTACCCTCAGAAGAAAGAAGATTAGATGTTTAGAAGTGCAGGATCAGATGAACCCTACAGCACCAGGTTTCTTTCACCTGATACAGTAGCATAGCCGCGGCTTGCGGCATTGCTAATGACCCAGACTACCCAGCTGTCTCCACTGTCAAAGACGTAGCCATCAATATATGTAAAATCTGTATGTAAAATCCAATTCCACAGAATATTTTAAGTATATGATTGAAGCAGTAACATGTGACCAGGGCCGGCCTGACCCAATAAACCAACGAAACATTTGTTTAAGGCCCCGCGATTGGTTCGAGGACCCCCCCCCCAAACAAATCAATGGGCCCCCTACACAATCTTTGTTCAGAGCCCCCAAACCATGAGGGCCGGCTCTTCATGTGACAGTAGATGTCACTTACGAAACACACATGCCCAGTTGAGCCCATGTTAGCTTGTTGGAGGGTTGTACTGGTGAGATGTGCCAGTCTTCGTGCCTTCCATCCAATTAGCATCAGTATACATTCCAGCCCACTGGGCTATACAGACACAATGTTTAGCTTGGACGCTCTCCATTGGAGCATAAATCTCTGGCCAAGCTGAGTGTACATTTCAACAAACCATCGAGCATTGAAGTATCGGGAAATATGACCTTAAGTGGAAAATATACCAGGGAACTCTTGTCCTTGTGTTTTCTGTTGCATAACATAGATCTATTTGGAAGGCAAAACTATGTCCTCAACTGCTTCAACTATTGCCACAGTCAGGGTCAGTTGGTTGGAGTAATGGCTGATTTTTAATAAACAATGAAAACAATTATCTACAAACAAGAAATGCTTCCTTCTTGTGCAAGCAGACCGTCTGGCAACTGTTGGAGTGTCCAATCTAGAATTAAGTCCACCGAGAAACGATCAGCCTCTTCTACTTCCGGTGTACGTCACTCAAAGGCATTTCGCCCGTCAACTCTCACCCAGAGAAATATTGGGTCTTGCTCTGGGAACCTGCTGGAACTCAATATCAGCCTGGGGAATTCAATAAAGGAGGGAGGGCGAACAGGAAATATTCTTCTCATGGTGAAGGATGGCATTTCCAAAGTCCCTCGGTTGTAAGTCTGCTCTGTAACATGACCAAGGCTTAGGATAATTGTAAAATAGTGTTTCTGGTTAAAGTAAATGGCATGTAAAAGGATCCTCTTCAGACTATTTTTCAGCAAAGATGCACAGCCAGTTGGAAAATGGCGCCCTTGGATAAAGAAGAGTTCTATTTGTTAAGAGTCCTTCTGGATTTTCAGATGCTGTCATGTACTGCAGTGTACGTGCAATGACCCACCATTCTAGCAATAATCAGTTTCTATCAGGAGGTAAATGAGGTAGCCAATGCTACAAAACGTGTTTGAACAACTGTACCAGTATATCTGTAGCTCTAGACTGGAGAGAACAAATTTAAGCAGGAGTTAAGAAGACTAGCCACTGTTTTCCTGATGAAAGAGAGCAAAGTCACTGGCTCGGCTAAGTCTCTATTCAGCACTTTATCCTTTACCCCCTTTTCGACCCAATTAATTCACCAGGAGAGGCTTTCTCTATAGACGCTGCTTGTCACGCAGGTTTCTGTAGCGCGGTGAGGCCCGGTACAATCCCATCGCGTTGCACTACAAACGAAGAGTCAAGAACATCAAGAAGTTCTCTCATCACAGACGAGAGTGAGGCATGTTCAGGGACAGATGTGGAAGAACTGAAGGATCACCCAGGATGAATAGCTTCAATAATACATTACAAAGGAAGGGGGTTATTGTTACAGGGGAACCTGGCCTGGTCTTGGCCCAACCTGACCTCCAGCCAACTTCAACCAGGAGACCGGTGAGGGGAAATCGTTCCATATATATTCCTGGCATCTCTCATGAGGCCGTCACGACTGTGTACATAGTCTGTCCCAACATCCGGGGAATCATAACCCCCCAGAATTGTTTTTAGAAAGGAGTCTTTTTCCAGTGAAGACATGCAGTTCCATGAACCCCATCCAATGAAAACAGCACCCGTCCCCTGGTGACCTGTGGGGATTGTCTGAACGGGTATCCAAATCCATGGGGGGGTACTAGGGGGGCTGAGCTGGGATGATTTAATTACACAAAGAAAACATCACAAGTCACAAGGGGGTTATGGGTCTGTGTGTTGGGGCTGATATTGAGGCCCCCTGCTTGGCTTACCTGCCCCCATTGTATGGAAGACTAGTTGGAGCCACAGGCCAGTGTTCCTTTCATGTGTATTTCTAATTACTGAGGAGGCGTGCAGCTGGTGTAGAAAAAGAAATAGGAGATATGGACCGGACAAAGCGGTGTGTGTGTGTGTGTATATGTGTGTGTATAGTATGTGTGTATGTGTTTGTGTGTTCGAGCATGTCTGAGCACATACGTGTGTGTCTGTGTTTACGTCCCTGGTGGATGGTCGCTGGTGTGTGTTTACAGGAGATGGAGACAGAGGGCTCAGATGAGATCAGAGCAGGGTTTGATCTGGGTTAACTAACTCTCTCTGTAAGTCTTGTGCTCTGTCATCCCCGGATTCCTCTGAGATCTGAGGGATCACTTCAGTCCCTAATACCGTGGCAACAAATGTACTTGAAAAAGGACAATAATGAATATATCCATCTAATATGTCCTTTATACCAACAAAACAGAATGACTTTGAGCCCAATGTACTGTTAATGTGACATAATTCTGACGTATTGTTTTATGTGCTTCCTTATGTACAGAAATGTATTTCCCTCAACCAACCAACTGATGTTGTGAATTAGACATCCTTTTCAAGAATGGTAGCTAATGAGAACATACGTCATTCTGTTTATGTGAGTCAGTGTATAATACGCAGACATTGCATAACGTGACTCATCTTTTAAACACACTGTGAGTCTCCCAAAGTCTCAAATACACCCGCATGACACAAGCAGACAAAGGATATCATGCAAAAGGTATCCTCAGAATAAGTTTCATGTCAGACAAATGTGTGTGTGTTTGGGGGGGGTCAACATTTTTCAGAATGTTAACAAACTTCAAGGAGACAAATATGAATCATTTGAACTGTACAGTTTGTTTGTAAACAGCAGATGGCTCATGCACAGTTAGTGTGCTACTTCTTCACACTTCCCAACTCTTTTGGTATGATTTAGTTATGTAGACATACAGGTCATGTAATCCTATCGTATCTTGGACTCAATCGTCCTGGCGTGCACATGTTTAGAACAAACTTCTCGACCTTTGACCTGGGATTAATCCTCATTTCAGTAATATGATGCATTTTATGGTAGGGTTTGAGATTAAGATGATAAAGAGGAGCTTTTTCTATTAGGTTCACACCATTTGGGAGTAATTTAATTTGTGTTGATTTGGTGGGAAAATAATACATAGCCATACTCTTTGAAAAGTAACGGTCATTAATAATATAATATTACTGTAAACTCAAAGAGAATTCTGGAAGAATCTCTCACTTATTGTCTACTAGTGGTCTCACAGTAACATCCCAAAACACTTTTTTCCTCACTTTTCAAATAATTGTTCTCCTAACTCATATAAACCAACAAAAAGTTCTTTAAATCTCTTTACATTTCTTGCAGTTTCATGGATTATTATTATGAATATCTCACAACTTCCAAAAACTACCATCACCACACGTGGCAATACTTAATAATCAGTAATAGAAACGCTTGACGACTAAGAATAAAACTGTTCCCAGACTGACAAGCTGGCAGGATTGCGATCTGTCTTAGAAATACAAACATGGATCAGAGGGCAAGAAAACAAACAATGACCTGGCTGGATGCAAGGAAAACTATTTTATAAACTGTGTTTGAAGTACATTGGACACAGTCTTTACTTTCAGATATCTACTTGTAGATATGTAGGCTACTGGAATTGTTAACATTGCTCAACTTTTGGATGTGGATTTGACTTTTAAGAAGGAGATGTAAACATTCTTGTGTTACAAGAGGACAGAACGGGAGATGAAAGAAGAGTACTAAGGTAAGAGTATTGAAGAGTACAACAGATGAGAGGAGAGTAGTGGAGAGTACAGGAGATGAGAGGAGAATACCGGTGATGAGTGAAGAGTCCAGGAGATGAGAGCCAGGATAGAGCAAGGTAGGGCACCTGAAATCAATCTTCTCTAGCCTGTTGTAGCCCTTATTTCTGTCCCCCATAGAGTAGGACCCGTGAGGTCTTGTCCAAGAGAAGTACAACACAGCCATGGTCATGGGCTCAGTTTCCACTTGTGCAAGGCTATCACGACGAATGGCTGAAAGTCGAATGGCCGAAGTTTTGAAAGAATGGTGCTCACCTCGTAAGAGTATGTTACCACTGTAAACCGATTTCTCCTACAAAATAAATGTGATTTGAACTTGATCTCTGACAATGACAAAGGGTCACCTCAGATTTCCGAAAAGTGTGAATCTCCTTGACAAGGATAGACTGACAGTATTTGTTTGTTGTGTTAGAGTTTGAACTCTTGCCCCTGTGAAGCCTAGATCAAGGATGAACAGCTGATGTGACGCTGACACGATGAAGTGGACAAACGGGACCAGTGGAGACGTGCGAAGGGGGCGGCGGCAGCACAGTTGTCTAGGTGTTGACAACAATGTTAGACAAACATGTTAGGGAATGTCAAATATGAGTATTTATAGGTTATTGTGTTCTTGACAGTCCATAAGATGATGGCCAAAACGTTTACTATTTTCTGTGAAAACCATCAAAACTTTAGATGACAAACAGACCCTAAATCACATGATTTTGGATCTGTTTGTCATCTATACAAGTAATTTAAATAAGTGTTTGTGAGGGATAATGTAACTGGCTTCAATTAAAAACTGTAAATACTTAAATCAATTATATAAATGGAAACTCTCTTCCATTTGCATTGCCTCTAAAATTCCAATACAGTTTACTATGAGATTGGCTTTACTTTAGAGTGTGGCTGGAGACTTGCATGTGAAAACCTTAACCTTTTCCAAGGTTCAGCGCAGTCTTTTTTTTCTTTGGCCCTTTGCCTAGATTCACTAGAAGAACTTTACTGTGTTCACAGGCCCCTATAAATTATTTGGCTGTTATTAGTCTGAAAACGATAAGAAAACACTTTGAGCGCCATGATAGAGGATGATGATTATTAGATGGTGAGAACTTTGATTTGATCAAATGGTCCGATTGGTTTTATGACTGGTCTAGAGAGTGTAATGATTTGAGTTTGTTAAAGGCAGAGAAATAAGTCATAATAGCATTATAACAAAACTTCAATATTGTACCTATTTAATGAAATCTAAATCTGGGTTTTTGACAGCCTATGCTTCTTCACCAATAATTTAAATCACGTGTAGAGTTGGGTTGCAGTTGTTGTATTTTGGTTATATACCCAGTAGATGGCATGGTTGCTTAGTTTTTAATCATCACTGTTCCTCCATTGTGCAATGTGAACATTTTCTAATATATAATTTTTTGTTCTAGGCCAAACAGTTTCATATTTTCTTACATTCTGATATTTCACCATTGCTTCATTATTTCATTTGATCTTAATATCATGGGGGATGAAAGATGGCAGACCTCTAGTTTAGACAAAAGCAGTGTGCCACAAAAAAGTTACAGAAACATCCACCATAATACAATGCCTTGGATGAAATATATTAGGGTTATTTTGGGGTTATTATGCCCTTTACATATAATATATGATATATATATCCTGTATTAAGGTCACCATTTCTAGGTACCCTCTGCACTTCTGGAACAATAGGTAGGTCTCTCTCTCTCTCACACACACACACACACAGTCTCGTTCTCCCTCTCTTTCTTTCTTTCTGTGTGCCACAGTGGTCTCCGTCTTTCCATTTTCACAGGCAAGTAAGACAGATGCCTCTCCGGAACTTCACAGTGGAGTGAAAGTGATGAAAGCCACAAGCCGGGTCCCACTGCAAGACCCCAGCCCCTTTGCTGCCAGCGCTAAGCCCCCTCATTTAGAACCCCAGCCCGGAAACCCAGGCTTCTTTTTAATTAAAGCCTTGGTGTATTGGGCGAGAGACCCAGTAGAGATTGCGAGAGAAAAACTTTAAAGTTGCACTTGACAGGTATATTTAAGTTCACCAAGTTTGACCAGATGGAGCATGTATATTGTATAAGTCTTTGAATATGGTGGTGGGGGAGAAAAAAGAAAAATATCAAACAAGTGGGAGAGAGAGAGAAGGGGTAGGGGTGGGGGCGGGGAGAGAGAGAGAGAGAGAGAGAGAGAAGGGGTAGGGGTGGGGGGCGGGGGGGAGAGATTTGGGAATCGAGCGCAACAAGCAAGGAGGAAGCCGACGAGATCCTTCTGGGTGATCTCTTCAGATCTTTCCAAGCACAGAGCAAGTCTCCAGAGTTCACCCCCGCCAAGTGTGGCGGTCTTTAGCTGGCGTTGGATAAGATACGACGCTTTTGAAAGGCTTAATTGTTAATATTCATCGGTGTTATCTAATTACGCAGAGAGGGTTGAAAAATGGATTAGTGTGAGTGTGTGAAGATGAATGCAGGGCTCCCATGGAGAGGCCACTTTTAAAATGTTTTTATGATTCATTTATCCACATGGACTAATCACCATCACAGCATGGGACAAACAAACACCAAAAAAGTCAACTGATCAAAACGAGGCCCCGACACGCTGTCCTTGACAATTTTCCACAGATTCCCCAAATGAACCTGTCTTTGGGAGGCACGGCCTACTAGTTGATTCTCACGGATCTTGTTACCCCCTGCAATTTGCGAATGTTCTTCATCGAAAATGAAAAGTTTTTCAAAGATATTCAGTCGAGACATGAACAACAATTTGAAGAGTAAAAATAATGTATAGGTCTGTTAGTTGTTCAGTTTAACACTCTAAGACTCTAGATCCTCCTCGGTGCGACTGATGACTTGGTGTGACTCATTCTTTTCTAGTATTACTATTGACAAGTAATATACTGTGTTTGACTCTCCAAAACATGATTAGATTGATGCACTTAGGGACTAAAGAGCTTTCAAACTATTGTACAGAAAAGTCCAGGCCTGTTTTTCTTCATGTTTGCGCCCTCTAGTGACTGATTGGTGAATGTACATTTTTGGTGGGAAAGGAACCACTTTAAACAGTACAATCTAAGAATTACTTGTACTTTCAAAGGTACATAAAAATCCTTACTATTATTTCAGACAAACCCCCCAGAATTGAGTCTTTAGCCATCAAGAATACATGAATACACATGCTTTTGTACAAAAGAGGGTAAACAACCATTTTGTAGATATTGAAGACAGATAAGAGGACAATCTTACTGGATCACAGTCCATAGGACCATCACCAAGCATTGATCTGCCTTCTTGCAGTTGTATTTAATCAAAAATCTGCTTTTAATTTTTAAAGTGCGATTTTCACTCAGTGTCTGTATTAGTTATTACACTATAGCTAGCATCAAGAGTAAGAAAACGGAAGTGTGAACATATTGTAAAATGATCAAATTGCATCAATTTAGTATGTGTCCAGGTGCCCCCACTGCCACACACACACACAAACCATATGAGCAGTTAGGCTCCAGCCAGTTGTCTTTTGCCTCTGTGAATTAATAATCAAAGGCCCAAAAAAAGTAGGGGCTTGCAAAAATCAATGGATGCACCTGCAAAGACCAACGTTGATGCTGTGTGCGTACTAATTTTGCAGTTTGTGTATGTGTGTGTGTACGCATGTGCCGTGGTGACTACGCAAGGCTTTTGTGCTGGGTCGAGCAATCATCGCATTATTCTAGTACATCTTTATCAGCCTTCCCTGACAGGGAAACAAGGCTAACCGGTGCAAAAGAAACGAAAAAGGCTGTCTTTTGGGTTAGCGCCTTCTAAATACCGGTTGCCTTCTCCCATCAGTGTGTTCATTACTGCATTATTGATCAAGCCTGGGGGCCCAGGCTCAGATGGTGAACAGGCTTCGAATGTTCTGTGTGCCTGGTAGTGTAAGAAAGAAGAGGTACTGGGTTTGCAAAGACGATAAAGGCCCTGAATGAAGCCTCCAGGAGGGTTAGGATGAAGAACACAGAGCAGAGCGCTGGCGAAGGCGGCAAGGCTGTCCTGAATTGACAACGAATGCACCAGCGTCTCCCAGGAGAATACAGAGCAGCTGGCCCACAGCACACCTGCCCAAGATCTCCAAGAAGCTGAGTGAGACAGAGAGCAGAAGAGAGGGGGAGGGAAGGAGGGAGGGAGGAGGAGAGGGAGACAGAAAGAGGGGCCAGTACATATTGACACTTTAATAATTGAGGGCTGCTTCACAGCTCCTTTGGTTTGACAGCCACCAAACCCTCTCTTTCAATGGTTCTCTGCAGGTACAAGGGACGATGAACAACTGTCAGGAAACAAAAGAGATAGAATTTCATAGAAGAGGAGCTAGGAGAGGAAGGAAGTGATTTTCTCAGAGGAGCTATTAACCAGCAAAGCTCAAACCGTTGATTTATTGAAAAAGGCTTAATTCCAAAATTCTAATAAATATGATTTCTGAATCATTAGCATAGCCTTATCAATTTGAATTTCAATTGGGAATTTCTAGCATGGGAAAAGTGATTAAACATTACAGTTATTTTCTTATGTACCTTCCAGTCGTGTAATGAAAGCAAACCATCAATTGGGTCCAAAGTAAGTGAATGGCTAAATGCTCAGGGATTTCAATACATGGCTCGTACAGAATAGCACGGTGCCCATTACTTTTCAATTAGCTTGATAAAGGTAATAGCATGTTAGGCCGAAGGATTTGATAGTTATCCCGAGTACAACTTCAGTGTGGCAATTCTCATTTTACAAAGATATTCACATTTTTTATACGTGCATGCAGTCTTTAGATTCATATACAAATAAATAAAATGGCATATAATGTCACATGGAAGCTGAGGCCTCAGTCCAGCCATTTAACACGATGTTCCCTCTCTCTCTCTCTCTCTCTCTCTCTCTCTCTCTCTCTCTCTCTCTCTCTCTCTCTCTCTCTCTCTCTCTCTCTCTCTCTCTCTCTCTCTCTCTCTCTCTCTCTCTCTCTCTCTCTCTCTCTCTCTCTCTCTCTCTCTCTCTCTCTCTCTCTCTCTCTGTCTCTCCATCTATCACTCTCTCTCTCCCTCTCTCCCTCTCTCTCTCCCATGTTTCCTGTCCTCTCCATAATTACTGTCTGTCAATGAAAAAATGAAGGCAGTAATACCCCAAAAAATATATCTGAATTGTATTTTATTTGTATCCCTTGCTGTGTTTTGATGTGTTCTCCTAGCCCCGTGGTTACAGATCACCAGTGAATTAGACAGAATCGATACGGAAAGGCCATCTCCCTTATCCCAAAAGTGATCATTACCAACAACACTATCGATCCGTTCATCGATGCATCACTAATTGTTTCTCAAGCTTATTTATTTCATCCATTTTCCAACCAAATGTGAATATGTTAACCTTGGTTCGTTGAAGGAGGAAGGACACCCACAAGGGGGAAAACATCAATTATAATTCCACTTAAAATCTTCACTTGACGTGACGTTTTTTTCACTTTATGGACCGATCATGGTCATGTGATGTTCTGCGAGCCCAGAATGCCGATTTGGGCCAAACCAGATATAATCGAATGATTCTGTACTTGCGGTTGAACTTCAGTCTTGAACATTGGTGGGGTTGTCCTCAGTGGAGCTAATTGAAACTGTAGTACGTTTGCACATCGATCAGTTACAAAACAACATTATCTGAGATATGGAATACTAATGAAACGTATTCAGCATTAAAGCAGGCATCGGATTTAATGCATCAAATATGCATTCAGATTTCACTTTCATTTGTTTTATTGATTCTATTGGGCCCCACATCAAGTCAAAGTCAGGAAGAATAAACATATGATTTGGAACGATTGCTCCAAAAGAAACACATCGTTCTGTGTATTGATAGCTTACTGTATAAAAACAAGTTGTCTATATGTTAAATGGTTCCAATCAAAAGCGTCTCTTCAGTGATACATTTAAACTTGAAATATAGTCTCTTTCTTGGTAAAAACAAAGTAACGGGTGGTAGGTCTACTTTAGTTATTGATCCATTGCCTAATTGAATATCTAATAAATTAATAGTCCATATCTATTTCAATTAGGAGCAATGTTACCCCTGTTAATGGACATTACTGGATAACTATTGGATAACTGGCAGACGTTTCCTCTGTGATGTAATTAGCTCAACATATAAGGCTTAATTAGGAAACTTAAGAAGGCCTAACGCAGTGCCAGAGAATCCGACCACAGGTGTGTCAGACGGTGGCTGTTTGTGTCGCACACGCTGACTGGCCAGATGTAAGGACGAGTCGTTACCGCGGGGACAGAAACCCTATGCCAGGACATCTGCTGCATGTCACGACATGCCACGGCTGCCCGTGAGGTCTTTATCAAGAACACTGCCTGCCCTGGCCCACTGAGCACCTGCTTGCAATGTGTCGGTACTGAACACATTGGCCCAAATGGGATTTTAAAACAAGATGGTGTCAAACTGGTGTTTGACGGTCAAGGTAGGAATTCTAATCATCACATGAATGGCCAAGGCTATCTAGTCGTCAGTGTGAGGGAGAGTACTCAAAGTTCATACCTGGGGTTGTGAAGTGATGGATCTGCCGGGAACCGGCTTCCGAAGGAAGAGGTAGTCTGAGAGGTAACCTTTAACCCCCTCACCTCCACAAACCCAGCCTGAGGCAAAGTCCCACAAACAAACCCATTAAATGTGTGCCAGGATATGGATCGGGGGGATGCATTCGCCATAGCTCTCACACTTTTATATGCCAACTCACTCACACGTCCACAAACAAACACACGCATACACAAACACAGACCCCTGTCAACACAAAGGGATGTCAGTGGTGATTGTGCAACGTTAATTACCGCATATTTAATTTCCTCTCCATCTCCCTCCCTCTCTCACTCTCTTCCCCTCCACCCCCGCCCCTCCAGATTGTGGGGCCGAGCCTCTAGCAGTGCGCTGCTGAAGGTGTGTTTGTGCTGTTATGCCCTCTGGCTTGGCTGCCAGCTTACTCCCGATGATCTGAGCCAGAAGGCAGACTGCCGAGGAATACCGATCACCTTGGCCAGACCGAATCCTTTGAGCTCTCTCTGGCATCTTTCCTCTTCTGCCAGTTTCCTCCACAGCTCCTCTCTTCCCCCTTCTGAAGTTGACAACAAAGACATCCTCGGGGTCCTCCTTGATGTGAGACCCACTCTTGATCTTTTTTCCCTATGTTTTTGTACCTTATAGTTGCACTACTTTCATATTCCACTAGCACAATATTTACACACCAGAAGACAAAGAAAAAAAGGGGGGGGGCTTTCATGTTGGGGGGCCTGTTGCCGTCATGTTAATCACCTGAAGACTCCTTATCACCTGGTCGCGTTGGTGAGGGTCAGGTGGACGCTGGTCCCTTGCTCTCTGGCGAGGGAAAGAAGAGAGTCGGAGTGGAAAACTTAGGAGAGGAAGCCGACGGCGTCCATACTTTGGCTGTCTCATCTTCAACTATCTTACCCTGTTAATCAAATATTAAACCCTTTGGTTTGTTAGAGATGGAGCCAGGTGAACGAGGGGGAGGACCACTCTGTGTAGAATAAAACAGTGAGAGAGAGAAAAAAAAGTTATTCACTGGTCCAGCACGACTGACACCATCTCCAGCACTAGCACTGCTACTGTGACCCTCGACAACACCATCTACTCTCTCTCCTCACCCCCCCTCACCCCTCCTTTCCCATCTCCTCCACCACCACTTCCACGAGGAGAAGTCTCCAAAGAGCTAATTAGCGGTGGAACGGGATCCAGGAGTCCAGGATGGGAGGGGGTGGAGGTGGGGGCGGGGGCGAGTGCAGAGTCGAAGGAGGGGAGAGATTGGCGTTGACGCTAGCATTAGCGGTCAGGCCTGACAGAGGGGTGACTGTGAGCGGGGGCTAACCGCCGGCTCACAACTGATAGGGACAATAAAGCAGGTCTCTGAGCAAGAGGCCATGAGTGACAGGCAGACAGACAGACAGACAGACAGACAGACAGACAGACAGACAGGCAGGCAGGCAGGCAGGCAGGCAGGCAGGCAGGCAAGCAGGCAAACAGGCAAGCAGGCAAGCAGGCAGGCAGGCAGGCAGGCGGTTTGTGGGGGCTGTTTGAGGGCTAGGCAGCCATGTAGCCTTACAGCCCCAACTGTACACACAGTTTCTTATTTTCCAAGCCAAAAGGGAGAAACTGTGTCCTCATTGCTAGTACAGGACATACAGGGCTAACTCTGAGTGGTAGCTCTGATTAGTCATCAGTATAGAGATAGTAAGGCTCAGAATAGATAAACAAAAAGTCTAATTTCAAAACCAAATGTACGGCTCTAGGAGGCATTGATATCTTTCTGAAGGACCCATCCAGTTATCCCAGAGCTAGATAGCTGCCAACCATCATAACAAGAAAGTAAGAGTCTATACACAAGTTTCTTCAATCATGCACTCGGTCAGGAACTTGTTGAGAGAGACCTGTATGTAGAAAACGTACAAGCATCCCCTTGCACCCTGGTACCAGAGCCGACCTAGGAGTTAGAATACACATAAAAGGGAGAACAAAAGGATACTACGTTGCTCCCCCACAACTTTACCAACACGTCGGCCCAAGCACGGGAGAAGGTCGGGGAGGTGGCCATTATGCTTTTATGACGAATCATTTATTTATTTTGTCAAGAAAACCCAATCAGAAGAAAGGCTGGGAGCTGCCCACAAAGCAAACATGGATAATTACCAACAGTGGGAGAGGTGGCGTCTTCTTGTACTCCAGTCAACGTTCTTTTATCTGCCACGGAAAAAGGTGGAGTCCTAAATATTGATAGCTTTGCTCACGTTCTGTGAAACTCAAAACACAAAGTCCAGCTTTGTAGCGTCAGTTGGATAGCGATCTTTCTTTTCTCGTTCTCTTGTGTAGCCTACCTTCAGAGCAAGAGAGGTCAGTGGCGTTACAATGCAGAATATTCTGGGGTTGATAGACTGAAGATCTGTTTGTAATTTTCTGTGTGGGATACCAAATGTATACGATTGGTAACATAATGAAAAAATATCACTCTGGATTGAAATAAAATGTTGAATCTAAATTCAAACATGAACATGGTTCAGAGGACCATCACTTTCACAAGCATTGCTAACAATGCTACCAAAACTTTAAGAACTCTCGAAACCTTTTAGATAAATGAGTAAGCCTAGGTAAGATTTGGTATAGATTTGGTTCCTCTTATCACAAGTGTTTAATGCTAATGTGATTTGTTACTCTACCAGATGCATCCATTTCTCAAAGAAAAAGGGCCTTCACGACAATCCACTCTATAATTCCATTACAATCAAGACAATATAACCCAGTAGGATTACAATCTGTTTACATAATACCTAATTAGAGTTGTAGATTTTTGAGCCTGTATAATAAATTAAGACATTTCTGCAGAGTATACATGTCACCAGGGAACTGTAGTCTGGTCTCTGGTGTGTTCTTCCACAGCTCCAGCTTTATCTCCACTCCCAACCTCTCTTTCTATCCCTCTCTCTCTCCCCCAAAAGAGTCTAATTACATACCAATTACCGCGCTAATAGGACCTACTGACTAGAGAGCCAATTGAAAAATTACGTTGACTGTCCCAATATATGACTTAATGTCACTTGCTATGGAATGGAACTAAAATGTCAAGTTGTTATTTCCACAGCTAGTGCCGAACACCCATTACAGACACAAAAATCGTACAATTTGCAATTGCTCAACAATTAATATTTCAGTGTGTGTGTGTGTGTGTGTGTGTATGAGAGAAACGTATTGTAGGACAATATTGAAGCAGACTGGCGTACTATACTGTTGGAACTACGAGGAGTTTTGAGAATTGTGTCCAGCTTAGCCTTGACTACTGTGTTGTATGATCCTAGATATTACAGCAATGTGTTCCCAGGCAGCCAATGTTAACTTTGCAATGAGGGAGAATACAAAGTAATAGGAAAATGAAGGAGATCTATTCTCTTTTCCCATTTTGTCTTTTGTCACTGTACTGTCTTGGTGAAGTTCCTTCTCTTGCTAAATAATTCAGTCTTTTATCAATAAACCTCACTGTTACTGTATAATTAAGTTCTTACGTTCAATCACAACCTATTTCTTTATTTATAACCCATCATTAAGGTTCTGCTATAATCCAGTGATCCTTTCAAAACCTTTCTGTATTTTACTGCTCCGGTGCATCAACTGCACTTCAATTATTGGCCCATGGAAATAAGTAGTTCATTGACATTTTTTTTTGCTCTAACCAAAAAGATGCCATCAATTTTTCTAATGAATCAGGTAAATCTGAATAAATTTCGCCCAAATTGTTTTGAAGTCTTTGAGATACCTTTGAAACTTCAAATAAATGCAGCACGATATCTTTTACATTTCTAACGTGTTTTGTCCCAGTGTGCTTCTAATCCTCCTAGATAATGATGATGCCTATTTGACCCTCAGGGCGTTCCAAAGGCACTGGCTGTGGCTATATTGATCATAAAGAGGAGAGGTCGTCTCCTGTGTACTGGAGGCTGCAGTCTATTTACCTCTGCTTGGTTTATAATAACTACTCTCACTTCTGTGGTTTACCGGCAACACAAGACACATACACAAACAAACAAAAAACAAACTGCAACCGTTTGATTGACAAGGGCAAGCAAATGTCCATCCGTTTCAGTCCTTGATCGTTTTCCAAAATAGGAGTGTTGGCAAGTGGGTTTTAGTCCTTTTATATGTCTTTGGGGGAATGGGCATTGTCCCGTTTTTGAGTATGAGTTCTTTCTTGAAATATGTTGCATTTACCTCGGGGGACTATGAATAATTTAGACTGTCCTAATGACAGCAATAGTCCCAGATACGATTGTGACCTTGTAAACATTGATTTCCGTTGACAACCAATAAACTCTCATTTGGACGCTCTTGACACGGCTAAAGGAAGCCTTATATTCAAACCGCTATCGATCAAAAGCCAATTATTATTATTTTGTGTTTTTCACTTGAGCTCGAGCCAATTGATTTCTTGCCACAGTTTGAGTTACAGAACTGGTGCAGACAACGCATCAGAAGCGCTTCAGTAGCCTAACTATGATCAAGTTCATCGTAACTGTTCCTAGCCAGGCCTGTTTTTTTTCTAAGATTTCACAAGCATCCATGTTCTTAGTCCTGAAAGTGTTGCTCTTAAAAACCTGCCACAAAACACAATTATTTCTGTTAATACAAATAACAAAACCAGGTATCACAAATTGGTTGCTATTTTCTAACATTTAAAAGGTGTTCTTTATGCATACTTCTTCTACATATATAGTGACCCTGTTGGGACTTGTTGGAAGTGATGTAAATTTTAGGTTTCCTAAAAGGCAAAGGGAATACTTGAGTCTGACACAGAGGTGTTCCCGTCTTCGTGGTGGCTGTGTTTGTTTACACTGAATCAAACAGTGGCGGCTGAATGCCGCTGTGTGTGTGATTTTAAATAGCATGTTGATTCCAGAACGCAAGGTTTGACCTTGCGTTCCCGTTGTCCCGCCATACCAGCTTTTGCTACTTGCAAAAATATGGGCCTAACCCTAACCTTAATCCTAACCTTAATCCTAACCTTAATCCTAACCTTGACCTTGCTGTGTGCATTCTGATGGTTAGTAAAACATGATGAGACACCAGCTATCCTTTACACAGATGACAATTCGGCTCTGTGACTACCTCGGCTGCTGGCTTTACGCTGGTAAAACAATGACCCTTCATTTCATGTACCTTTTACGTATAACTGTGAGACAGCATAAAGGCTCAGCATTCCCCCCTTGAACAGGCTGCGTACAAGGGGCTTGTTTCATGTCTGTTCTTCATACATACATAAATATGAAGGAGTTTAGAGAATTGCCTTGTCTGTCGGGGCGTCATTGGAAGTTATAAGATTAACAAAGACGATGCCAGTTGCCATGTTTTCATCTAAGTGGAGGTGACAGGGTTCTAACAGGTGACCTTGTTGCCGGGACGCATGACGAGCCACCCTGTGATTGAAGGAACATTCCTGGAGGCACCCTGCAAGGCTTGTCGAGCCCCCAGGATCTGTTGTCAGGGGAACGGGCACCATGGTGACTGGGATGACGGGCTTTCGCGCAATGCCAACGGCAGACTTCTCAGAGTCCTTCAACAACAACACTCCCCCACACACTAGAACTGAGGTCTGGTGGTGATGGATGAAGAGAGACTGGCCCTGCTGTTGAAAGAAAAGCATTCTGATATGATAAAACATTTTACCGCAGGAAAAGGATGTTTTGTATCGATTGTGGAAAGTTGTGTAAAAGTAACATTGGTTGCAAGTGTTAAAAGAAATATGAGCACAAGTGCAGAAGGAGATGTTGGAAAGAAAAAACACTTTTATTTATCCTTGATAAGTGATTATGCACACAATTATATGCGGGTCAATACTTTAAAATATTGCTTCAAATTCATAAAAATGCAGTAGAAACATACAGAGATGGGAGAAACACGCAGAGGACTGTCAAGGTTTTTAAAGGTCTAGTTAGCAAAGGTAATAGATGAGAGATGTCAGTTTCACAGTTTATGAGCCCTGTTTGTCCCAGGAGGGCTGCCGTAGCCTCTGGCCATTCTCCCCTTACCTTAGGCATCATCTGGAAAAAAAACTGATGCTTGGAGTCATTCTGCATCCCTGCATCTGTCTGAAAATAATTGGTCAGGCACCTTCTCCCCAAAAAGGGGCCATGAAAGAGTAATAGCTAGCAGCAAAAACGCACAGGTCTGACAGACCACATTTGAAACAGAAAATGTATAGCGTGTGTTGTAGTAGAAAATATGGCAACTTTTCAAAAGTTTCCCATAGCTAAGTCAACAGTTGGGTTGTTTTTGTGCTTGCATGGCTGGTAGATCATTGAGAGATATGAAATTAAAGATAAATATGTTGCATGTAATAAGTTTGCCAACAGAAGATAAAAATTGCTTCTTTTTTTTACAGAATACTGTTGACTATGTCAACATTATATAAATAAAAGGAACTCACTTCAGTGGAATGGCATGTTCTCCATTGTTGTATATCTTTTCCACAAACTTCTGTTCACGTATTGTTGTCCATCCCTCCGACAGGAGAGTCAACAAAAAATTCAGTTACATATGCAATGGTGAATATGCTCAAAAGAATATTGTTTTCTTTCAACTGGAAATTTCTAACAGAAATGATAAAATATGCATATTTATTTACATCCAATGCAGCCGTGAGGAGGACATGAAATGCTATCGTACGGTCCCGGCCCAACCTCTAATGACTCGGCGTATCTGCATTTACCATTCTTTTTTACCCATTTCTAAAATAACAGAAGAAGGAGTACTGTGCTCATGTACTGGGGGAAAACAATACCATGGGGCTTTGCACTACCTGTAAGCTCAGAGATGAGAAGGGGAGAAACATGGTGAAAATTACCAGAGAAAAAATCATTATTCTCTGAATGAGATGTCTTGGGCTTGATCATGGTATGAATCAAAGACTATCTCTTAGGCTACTTAAACATTCACTTTTAAAATTTCAACCTGATTGTACTTTTATGGAAATTTCTCACCATCAATGGTTGCATTCTCTCCTGTCTCCAGGTTCTCACTATCCCTGCAGATCCCCAGCTCTGCCCTTCATTAGAATTCTCTTGGTAAGAAAGCTGGAGAAATGAGGGGGAAAGATGTAAATTCAGTCGAAAAGAAAAGGTTTTAGATCTTTTCTTTTTTTGCTCAGGGAATAGAAAAGAGATAAAATGGTGGATATGCCATATTACAGAGTCAAACCTGACACCGGGGCAGATAAGTCAAGGATTTGACAGCCTAGACACAAGGCTCTCAAACCGCCATTGTTGTGTTAATTAGTTGTTCAGGCAATTAACATTCAGAGACAGTGTGATAATACTTCCATTACCGTACACAGGGTGATCGTGAGGGAAGAGGAAGGCAATTTTGAAGATGCGCCTCAAGTAATACTTTTCCACTCTGATGAAAACCTAATCACATAAGTTAAACTCTATTTGCTAATTATTTCAAAGTTCCAACACAAGGTCTAACTAGGTGTTGAGCCAAACACAGACAGACCTTATAAGTAATACGCTTCACCATCAGCTCGTCCCATACCATTTCATGGCCCACTGTAGTATTATGTTTCTGGTCTCCTAGACCCGACTTGTCAGCAGTAGAGGCAGACATCTATGGTTTTGTTGAGCACAAGGAACCTTGTCTTCTGCGCTGAAGCGCAACATGATCCTGTTCAACACAGGAGGGATAGTCAAACCTCCTTCACCTTGGACCTGTGATTGATCAGCTACTGCATACAGCAGGGACAAACTCTGAACCTGTTGGAAAAATTGAAGATGTAACACATTTATCCTGTATCAGAATGATTCTGTGTTCAGCATTCCTTGGGTGCAAAGAGGCCTACCCCCAAATCTGAACTCTGGGTAAGCATACAAGACCCTAATCTTGGGGCTGAGGACTAGGAAGAAGGGGGTTGGTTTGGTTGTTTTAAGGAGATACTGTCTGACAAGGTCTATAGGTGGAGACGCAAGGTCTGGTGACCATTTGTTGGCACTTATGTGAATCAGGGTTGATGTCGTAAACACGCACACACGTAAAAACGCAGGCACACGCGCGCCAGGTCTATGCAAGGGAGCCAATGAAGAAGAGCCATGAGACATTTGCATGCCTTTGTTTTAACCAATGACTGTCAAGAGCGGTTCTGTTTAAATAGCTAGCTAGCACAACATGCTAGCAGACAAACTTTGTAGCACAATGGCGTGTGATGTTTTTGTCTCCTTGTGGGCCGGCCGCAAGCAATAAAGCTTTCTTAAACTTGTTCACCGACTGACTGTGCAATGTTTGATAGATAATTATTCCTGACAGAACCCTAATGCCTTACGCTTCTCAATTGAATCGCGTTTCGGCCTTGGGCTCGGCTTCTCGTGGAGGGACGGTTTTCTCTCTCTCTATCTGACAGTATCTTCCTCTCTCTCTTTTTATCTCCCACTTTTTCTACATCTTCCCCTTCTCTCCACCTCTCTCCCTTTTATATCTCTCTAATTGGAAGGATACAACAGGGGGCCCTGTTCCTTGGTCATCCTGTTAATCAATGACACCTCTGTGGGGTCTCAGCGAGGATTAAGTGAATAGAAACTCCATAATTGATGATTATAATGATTAATAATGGTCCCCAGTATGATGTAGTTTGGTTGGGAGACATTGACAAGGACTGGTAGGGGGCTAATTACTGTTGGAGGTACATGATTCCTTGTGAAGATTATCTAAGGTCATATTCATGATCTCATAATACATTCTTTCCCTTAACCATTGTTATATTGGTCCGAACTAGATGTAGCTAAGCTAAATGTTGTTGTATGAAATCCTTACTTTTGTATGTTTACACAACTAATGCTCAGTTCACATGACAGTGCTCTCCATTAGGTTGACTGAGCTGTTTTTCCATTGGAGTTGACCTGAAAAAAAAGACAGGCAGCAATTCAGGGAGATCTGTCAGACAATGACACGGCCACCCCTTTTACCTGGGAAGGTCCATTAGCCACGTCACAAAGGACCTGGTCGGCATGGCGATGGCACAGACCAGCTGACTTTGCAACCCTGGCAGGGCCGCAGTGGGCTTCTGATGCAAATTGAAGCTGTCACTGTGACATTTCACAGCTGATTCCCAAGCCGAAGGTGAAGGAAAACTCAGTAATAAGAATCAAAGCTATCATCCAGAGGGATCAATGGTTTCTATTTATACACAGACACACGGACACACACAAAAGATAACCTTGATAGGAATGATCAATTTCATGCTCATGAGGATCTAATGATTATCAGCATTGAAAGGAAGTGGTTTTGAATGGCCGTTATACAGTAAATTGCTTAGCAACAATATCATTTTAACATGAGCACTGTAATCATGATTAAATTAAGGCCTGAGGTGCACGAGTAATGAGTTAAAAAACGAATGAAAAACTCCACGCAACTGCCTTTAGGTTAGAAATGTAATAGGAATTATTGCTGCTTTAATTGCCATAATGTTGATTAAATATGATGTTGTTATTTTGAATGCAATATACATTTTTGTTTCATCAAGAGCAGTCAAAAATAAAGATGTTACAGGGTTAAATGAAAAACAAAGCACTACTTTCAATGAATACATTACTTTTGTGAGGTTTTTCCTGGTTCCACAGCAATTGAGATGACCAACTCTCAAACTATTTTACTACACATGTTGTATGCCTATAGGTGTCCATATTCTTTTGTCATTTAATCCACAGTATGTGCAATTTATATATGCAGGTGCAGTCCCTCCTGCTCTCACTGTCCAAGGTCGACATGAACCCTTGGCTGTGCTGTATGTTGTTCTCCCAGTAGATTTTTTGCACATGGAACTTGATAATCATTTGATGAGATGGCCACATGGAAACCTTGAGTCTTGAGCCACGTTAGAATCTCAAACACCATCAATTAATGTCAACCGGATGTGTCAAACTTGAATTCGTAATTGAATTAAACTTCCTGAGTTAAGAACTCCTTCTTACAAACCAACAATGGTGATGAGACATGGCGACACAGAGTGGAGCCCAGAATGCCACTGTAAACCTTCAGGGGCACCCTACCGCCACATCTTAGCCAGTCCACTCTGGTGACAAGATTGCAAGAAATTAATCGACCTTTCAAGTGAAAAGATCTTTGAGTGGCTGGAGGCCCAGAAGAACGCTAAAGAAGAACTGTGGGCTGTAATAATTGCCGTCTGCCCTGGGAAATGGCTTCAAGGCCTAGTCAGTCACATGGCAGCCAACCAGCACATCCCCTCATTATTGAACAGCCACGCGCTAGCTCAGGATGCTAATCAGTCTCCAAGAGACCTCAGCACTGTGTGGTTAGTACAGATTTACAGCATTTCTCAGCCTTCCACTTTTATTAAAGATGATATTTCACACAGAAGGAAAGGGGGATCTCCAGACAACTGTTAAAATGCAAAGTTTCGAGCATGAAAGGCAAAAACCGAAGGATTATTCTGTAGCTATTCCACAGAGGGCAAAAAAGGGAAGAATGTGGAACAAAAACATCAAAGAGGAAAAAGAAGAAGGGGGAAAAAAGAGAGAAAAGACGTTAAATATTTAGCATGAGGGACCAACAGGTGGTCAAGAGTGCAATGCAAGGCTATGGTTTAATTACAATGACTAATTCATGAGGGTTAGACTTATGTAAATACACGTTTCGTTTTCCACTAATTGAAAAAGAAAGGAGATCTGTATCCAACAAAAAATTACAAAATTAATGTGTTCGTGCGGGTGTAATTATATGACAATTAGGTTAATTTTAAAGAGGGAGATTTAATCACTGATAAATGACTTGGGTTTCAGATCTTTACGTGTGCGTAGAGGGGAGGCGTGCTTTTGGATTTATTTCAATAAGAATATTGTTTGAATTCCTGATTTCTCTGAACAAATGCACCTACATTTCTCACATTACATTTTAGAGACGGGACAGCAAACTGAGGCTTTCACATTTCTTTTGGAACTATACATCTGATTATGTGGTTTGCATTGGCAATACATTCTGTTACCACTATTATCTAAACAGAGTCATGGTAACCATTGGATGCTATTAGAAAATTCATTTTTAACATCCAGATGTCTCAAAGAAGGCATAATATTATAGAGGGTATTCAGGAAACATATTGGCATGATGGTTCTGTCATGTTGATCTTGATTTACCTGGATTGCATTTCCTGGTGGACAGCCATCACCTCTCTCTTTGGAGGAGGGGTTTGATCGGCTCAATATAAACTCTGTTGTCCAATGGGAGGATTTGGGGAGGGGGGGCAGAGAAACAATTCTTTCCAAGACATTGCCTCGGGGAAGGCGGCCCCATTGGGCAGTACGTGGGTTTGAAAATTGGGATGCATGAAACTGAATCTGATCTGATGAATGGGATTGGAATTCTCATAGATGAGTAATAATTGATTAACATCTGGGACCAGCATTGCCAGCTGCTGGTTGTTGAGGGTATTTTTTTAAATACACTGGAATAGGATTATGGCCCCTTTCATCTACATTTAATCAACTATCGGACCAAGAGAAAACTTATCCTAGTTCTCTAAAAGTCTTCCCCCACTTCCCTACAGAAGCTGCTGATGCAAGACAAAAAAATAACTTTGAGCAGTTAAAAGAAAACCTGTCTTTTCCCCCCTTTTTATCTCTTGATTTAGCTTAAATAATATGCAGGCCTGTAACATCCACGGGTCATTGAATCATATGAGAAGTTGACCGTAGCATTTTTAATCATGCTAGGTTGTAGTTCAGCTAAATGAACCAAGTTGTCTTCTGGTTTTCTGAATGTTGTTAAAGCAATTATAAGATTTCCCAGGACTCACATCTAGCTACCTTAAAGAAAGGAGGGAAGACAGGTTACACTCCAAATACTGTCAAATACTTGATATAATGGATCTCATTAAGGTATCAGTCCTGTAATTGCCATATGTTTCCTGTACCTATGTACATCTTGATGTGGGGGTATATTTGATTCCCACTAATTTGTGACCATTTGAATTTAGTGGATCACCACAGTGTTTCACACAGCAAAGATATGGTTTTTCTTTTAACATTTAATCTACATAAAATTAAGAGTAAATTATAGAAGACAAGTAACTGCACCGATTCCGGGATCTTTTAAGACAAGTCTTTTAAGTTTTGTGGGTCTTCCACTAGGGCGAATTTCCACAGATGAACTCTGTGTCTCGAAGATTATTAAAATACAACCCTTAGGGAGGACAAACTGCAAGTCTAGCAACTACTTTATTAATCTCCTCTTAAATTAGCTAGCAGTGGTGGGCATCCTTTTCCTGTGGTTTTCTTACTGCAGGTTTTATACACTCACATGGTTAGTGTTTGCCCATGGTAGGTTGCTAAGCTCATATCTCCCTAGGCAGTTATTAGAACCACTAACGACAATGCAATTAAGAACTTAGCCTTACTCAGAACAACTGAGTTGGCAAAAAAGTCAACTCTGTGGGAGTGTTTTTATTTGGTTTAGTTCAGACTCAAGGTCCTAAGTCTATCTGCCTTACAGGTAAGTTTGAATTTCATTTGGCTCTGCTCTCTTTCATAACACACGAGCTGTAGAAATGGGGTTAATTAACATATATTTACAAATTATACTATTCAAACTAATTTAGCTTTTGTAAAATGAATCTCAATTACAAAGGAAAAAGAAAATGGAAATGTTCTTGCATTAAAATGGATGACTGTTATTTCACGAGTCATACAGTGAGGTACTGTAGATTTGTTATTCGATTTATCTACTAGCCTTTGCAGCTTTACAAAGGAACAGCATTTACTGAAGATCACACGACAGACGCTTGCCCAAATTATGTATGATATCACACTGTGCAAGCATTCACAGAACAAAAAAAGCAAGCAGAAACCATTGAGAGGTCACTCACATATTTAGTCTTCTATTACTTGACCATGTAAAACTCAACTGACTCTGTGCCAAGCCATCCATGGAATCTTTAATTTCAGACCTATTGAAACAAAACTAAAAACCTTTTAATGAAATATTGTGAAAAGGGAATAGAAATGTTGCTTGCTCTATGGATGTTTTGGTGGCATTGACATTGCCACCAAAACCCATGTTTTAACGTCAAATAATAGTAATCTTCTCTAGATTTATTGACTGGTAGATTGTTATCCCAGTCTTAAAGGATACTATCGAAACCAAATTAAACATCTCCCTTGAACTAAAATGTACTCTTATTTTTATGTAAATTACATTTACGAAGAGTTCATGCAAATGTACCGTCTGTTATCCTTTGCATCTAAGAAATCAGAAAATGTGTACTTGTCACTGAAAACTTCCCCTCATCTTTGAATTTCTTTTTACTAATTTAGACATGATTTCCTCATTCAAAATGTACTGAGGTAAAGTCATCTTTCGTGTCAAACACCAAATAAGTACATCAAGGCTTCCTGCTTAATTGAAAGGTTAGAACATAAGGAAAAATCGTGTCTACTGCAGATCATTTGCAGACCTTACACCCCTTTTATTTAATTAATTGAACCTTGCATGAATTATATTTTACATCATAATTTCTTCTTCCTAGCTCAAGGTTTCAAATTCAGAGCATGTTAGATTCAGCACCAATAATTAACTACAGTCTTTGATTTTTTTCAACTGATTTGCAACAAATTATCAATGCTCAGACATCATCTAGGGACGTACATACTTAACCCATTTTCATGTCTTTAAGGGAATTTACAACAGTACATGCTACCATCATGTACAGTATTCTGTATGTGACTGGTATCAGGTTGACAACGTGTCTTTATAATAGTATGTCTTTAATAATAAATTGTAAAATTAATGTATCTTTTCAGTTCAAAACCACAGTGGAGTCAACCAATTTTTGGGGCCTAAACTAAGCCTACTAAGACATTGTGCCATTTGTTCTTGATTTCCATATTTTGTCCATATTTTTCTCATTATTATTCACAAATCTATTCTTATATAAAAAATAGTTTTGTCTCATACACAAAAAAACTATTGGTTTGAACAGTGTGCCTGTTTTTTTGTGTCTTTTTTTCCTTTAGCTCTGCCATACACAATTTATTATTTATCCCAATACTCTGTAATACAAATGGTCTTAGAATGAGGACAAATCACGGTTTTCCAAACCACCATGAGGAGCATGGATTCCTGAAAAATATTGGTCTGCAGAGAAATTGGCACAAAAGGGACAGAGACCCCAGAGAGGGCTGAACAATTTGTGTGTGTGTGTGTGTGTGTGTGTGTGTGTGCGTGTGTGAGTGTGTGTCCACGTGCATGTGTGTCTTAGAAGGAAATCACACAGTTCCACTTGAGACAAACACAATTTCATATTAATGAATAATTGAGAAAGTTGAGAAGTGAAAGAGGGGCTGACTGTGGGAGAGTTCTAACTGTCGTGCTAAACCTCACTGTTTCTAACATCACTCATGGCCAGAACCCTTAGGACCCGGGATTTCAATTAGCTTGTTCTCTATATCAGAATGGATTGATCTAATGGTCAAGCTATGACATTTCTTCGGAAAAAAAACATATACAATGCTCTTACAGGTTCAGATTTCGTTCGAAATCTAACTTGGGCCGACAAATAGATTCACTGAGGTCCTGGTTGAAGAAAAAAAGATTTACTGTGACAGATTCATCTCAAATCTTAGAAACTGTTGTCTAATGTATACCTACTCATTAGTGCAATGAACATGTTTATGCCTATTCATGTTGGTCATTAAATTCACATTAATTGTGCTTCACGTAATCACTTTGCTGTCATGAAGTGGCATTTGTCTGCCCTAGTTAACCTGTGCAGTTGAAACAAAGCAGGGGCTCGTTTGTGACATGGGAGAGAGGGAGGAAGGGGACTGAAAGAGGGGGGCGGGGGCTCGGGGTGCGGGGCTTGACATGGGGCAAAGTGTGTGTGTTGGCTTGGGGACGGGGGACGAGGAGGACGCGCCCACATCCATGCTAATGATGTGGGGTTCCGCACGTATAATTAAAGCCCCGTGATACCCTCCTTCTCCGCTTTCTCTTTCCCTCTTCTGCGAAAGGCAAGAGGGATTACCATCTCCCAACGTAGCTAGAGGAGGTTTGGAAAACTTCTGAACATCTCCGGTCCATTATGTATAATTTCAAAACACATCCCAAGTCTGTGGAAAAGAAACTTTTCATTTTTAATGACAAACCATGAATTATTCCATTTCTTGTATACACCCGCTCTTTCAAAGGTAGCTGGACCATGAAAGGTGAAGCTGAATCTTGAAGAGACTCTTTTTTTGCCATTAAGTAGGACTTACTGTGGCAAACGACACCTGTTGAGCACCATAAAAATGAAGGGAGGATAAAGCGTTGAGTGGAACTTTAAAGGGCTGCTTTGTATTGGTGCATGATACTTATTCCTTCTTTCTACTCTTGTTTTTCGATTCCTTTCTCTCACACTCCCACACTTGTGGTTCTCATGGAAAAAGACAAGATATTACAAGAAAAACAAAAGGCAAGCACTGCTTGTCCCACTCTCACTTGTAAACAGGGACACTATAAACTCAATAATAATGCACTGACTGCATGTGGACTCTACAGAACTACAGATTTACAGTAAGACTTTGTAACATTTAAACACTATTTTAGTGATACCACACACTGTGCGTAGTCTGATAATACAACCCCAAAAAATTGAATACTACATAAACACTTGGTTCGGTAACATGGTACACTTTATTAGGTCAGAGCATATGCCTCATGTCATCCACAACCACGGTTTATTTTCACATACGTTTGAAGTCTAGTCAGAAATACAGTGAAACTAGGATTATTGTAGAACTTCATTTTATCTGTCTTTGAATGGGCCAAAAAGTGAGATCAACAAGAGTTTTAATAATGTGTGTGTCTAATTAGATTTTAATAGAAAAGAAAATCCCTGTAGTTCTGTACATTTTAGATTTCGACTTTTAATTGCAATATTACCCAAAGTTGCATATCCTGGGAATGAATAGTATGCTTGTGGCTTCTGAAACACTGCTGTTTATAAACCAATAATAATTATCTTTTATACATGATTCATTAGCATGTCCTAAGGTAGCACTCTGTACAAGCTGACTTGATTGCTCACTACACTACAGTATGTGGACATTTTCTACATTAAAAGTAAAAAAGAACTCCTTTCTTTGTTGAGAGGATGAGATAGAACATGCCTTATGATTTATCATGTACAGCTAACTTGTTTGTTGTGCAATACTAATGAACACAGTTAATGAAAACACATGCACTTCATATCTGGGACATCATATACATACTGTATGTACAAGTAAGTAAATGCAGAATGTGCAGTTTACAAATATGACCAATAGGTGTCCCTACAAACCATGTAAATCTAGTTCACCAATGCTGCCGGGACTAAAATCTTGTAAAAAATGAGCCCACATCTACTCTTACTTACCACTTACAACCATCACCTCAACTTAGTGTTCACTATGACCTTAAATAACAGTCCGTAACTGACCCTGTTAGTTAATAACTTTTGTCTTATTCCTATTTTTTTTGCTGTGCAATATTTATTTACCAATATTTATTAATCTAAATGCGGAATGTATGTAATATTCTGGATGTACACAATGCTTTATCTGTGTTGATACAGTACTCATTCAATGATGATTTATAAATCAAATGGATATTGATTAGATAAGTCTCAATACCTTGATAATTGAGGATCAGATCCCAAAAAACCTTTAGCGTGCAATAGAAGCTAAGTAATTGTTAAGTTTTGGGTTGTGAATTATAATTTCTTTGCCCTTGGTGATGCACATGTTTGTACACATGTAAAATCTCCTTGCATTCTATAGGCTCCCCTCGTGCACTCAAATATGCAAAAGAACCAGTCAGAATCCCACAGGCAAGGAATGCACAAGCAACATAAAATAAACATACACAAATTAGTTAACAAGGTAGTCAGAAGGACGCCCTTTGCAGGTCTTTGATAGCGAACCGTTATACCACAGAGTATTCAAATTATTTGGACCTTTTTTCGTCTCTTGTCGGTGTACCATCTGGCCCATGTTAGGACCCTTCCCTTAGGCCTACAAATAATGACTCCATATCCTTACATCCAACCTGCTTAAGCCTCAGTGCTTAGGGGGGGATCTATGACACCTCATGTCCCTCCCCCTCCTCTTACCTCCCCTCCTCAGTCTACCACTGGTGCTGGTGGCTGTGACTGTGGAAAGGAGAGAGGCAGACCTTCTCTCCCAGGATAAAAGGCAGGGGTAGAGTCTCTCAATCCCTCTGCCCTCCAGGAGGTGAGGGAAACGAGGGATGAGAGGAGAAAGGACCTGGCAGGGTGCAGAGATGTGAGGCACATTTAGATACTTCTTTCGCTGGTGGAAAACTCTTTTCTTTTTCCCCCTCCTCTCCCTTGCCCTCTTTTGTTTCCTTTGGAGACAAGGGCATGCAAATATTAGCAAACCAGCATTCAAAGCAAGGGTTAAAAAAAAGCATATTCAAAATGTCAAGGCGATTATTTACCACCAATGTTTTTCCCAGAAACCTAAACAGCTGGACAGTGCATCTCCCACAAGGGGCAGAGCGTTGTGATGCATATTGCCACAGGTAGAGTATCTGTCATCCTTTCACTAAACAAGCTATGCGATTGTTATGTTGATCTTCTGCGCAGGCACAGAAAAACTGACTTAATCATCAGACATGAGGTATGTTAAAGGGTCAGTGCTTCCAAATAAACCTCCTTGCATGGTTCCGGTATGTCTCCCCCATCTTGTCCTTCCTTCAAATATATCCCCCACTTTCAGGAATTTGCTGAAACACAACATCTGTGTAGTCATGCTGAGGAAAAATGGAGGGAGCCACGAGGACATTCTTTTTCTTCGAAGCTCCCTCTCTCTGATCCAGGCACGGGTCGCCCCTAGGGAGGCCTCGGGGCCTGGGTCAGCCATATGGCGACAGAAACCCCTGGAGAGGGCAGCCCTGATAAGCTGGATCAGCTTCAGTACTTCCTGACCAAGGCTCGGGCTGCACCATTGAGCAGGTAAACATGGGGGGCGAGGGTGATGGTGGGCATTCTGTGCAGCGGGAACTGGAGCAGCGGCAGCAGCGACAGGACCCTGAGGGCAAGAATGGAAATGGTTTCATCCATGGTATCAGCAACACTAAGGGAAATCATACAGTTGAGGCCCTTTGACAATTTACAGTAAATCTTCTGAGTCTCTGTGATAGAACATTAAACAAAGTGTACTTATTGAATCTTTACCCTCATTTGATTTAATTATTTATTTATTTTATACAAGAGTAACTGTGTGCCAGGTTTACTCTCAGGCACCCTCTATTCGTTTTCCATTAACAAACAGTAAATGGAGGTGCACTGAGGTCACATCTGAGGTGATCCCTAAGGGGATCCACTCCTTTGTGTCTCATATTTATGAGCTATCTAGCCTGTGGTTAATGTTTACATTACATAGGAAAGATGGCTGCAGTTGCCTGAACTCTACACACCTTCTAAGCAAATATAGAACGTAGTCAAGTGTACATGTATACTTCACAGACTCAAGTCACAGTATTAAGATTGTCACATGGGAGGTATTGTTGGTGATATCTTCATTGTTACGAAGTGATAGACGAAAGACAACAACATTTGAGTTTTTCTTAAAGGGGATTACAGTTTAGTTTAAAAAAATATTTGTTTTCTTTAAAACACGTTTTAATGTCACGGTTGTGTGAATTAAATTCCCCTTTTTGTTTGATCCTACTGTAGGTTTACAATGCATAGTGTATCATTTGAAGTTGATGGTTTGATAAATCAGTTTCAACCCATTCATTTGCAGTCGCAAAACTTTTGACAACCCATTGGTGAAACCTGAATAGTTTTTACAGGAGACTTTCATCAGGCCATTGGTTTAGGTGTCCAGTGCAACAAAACCTGAGGCCCTCAGGATCTCCAGAATGTGCCTCCATTACATAGAAATAGACAGCCCATTTGTCTGCTACATGCTACCTGCAGGTACACTATTCTCCACTGACCAAACGGGCTGTACCATTCTCTGATCCAGGGGTCCAAAAGGGACTGCACCATTTCCTGAGCCAGACAGTCTTGATTTCAGAACTAGGTAGAGGAACAGGACAGCTCTTAGATAGGTCAAATGAGATATGCACAATACTGGCTCACAGGTGGCTGACAACTTAAAAGTATCATTTAATTTTCCAGTCGATTAGACATGCCACTGTGGGTTAATGTACCACAGCCTACCTGTAGCCTCCATCGTGTCAAATTCTGTTCAAGGATATGGATTTTGCGGTCATTCAGTTACAATTATAAATCAAAGTAAACCGCTAAATACTTCAAAAGATGTCAATGAGGGAACTACGTTTGTGGTTAATAATGAAAGTTGCACCACAGGGCCGTAGCCAGGGAGTCAACTTTGGGGGGGACGAATTACATTTTGAATGATAATTTCGGACAACGTGCGTGGTTGCCTGTAGTAGCGTAGCACATTTATATTTGTATATCAATATATTGGGGGGGGGACATTTTAACTAGATTTGAATATTGGTCGGGGGGGGGGGGGGGGGTGTATTATGATTACGGCCTTGTTGCACCTTGTCTGAATGAGAGTGCTATTGTGTCTAGGTCCCTCTTGAAATCCGCTGTCTCTCAAACATCATTGTCTGGGAGGCCTTCCTCTATGTGTTACTCACACTTGAACCTGGGTTGAATGATTTTCCACTAAGCAGTGAATGTAAAAGACACCATAGGGATGTGTAGCCAGGAGCATCTTTGAAGAACCTCACACAGGGAAGAAGAAATGGACAGGATGAAGTAAATGCATTCAAAGACCATCAACTTTATTACTTCAGGTTGTCAACTTGTCACGGCTGAACGCAACAGCAGAAGCATAGTAACTCGCAATCACGACTTCGATGGTAACAAAATGCATCCTTAACAGATTTTTTGTTCAGTAAAGAAAGAAAAGTCCCCCATTAACATATTTTGTAAGCTAATGAGGCATATTAACTTAGAGCAACTTAGGAGCTTTCTTGTCATCAACAAATTTCAGTGACTTACTCGAGTTTTAATTAATTCTTCCAAAAGTTCAAACTCGGTTTGACCTTAGCCTATGTATATATAACTTCCCCAATAACAACCAATGATAATAAGTAAGTTCTTGTTTTCAACAGAAAGACCAAACTCAATTCTCGCATTCACTGTCAAGGGTGACAACTCATCTCCTTGGACGTTAACCAACTCCGTATATCACTCCAGAAAGACTGCAATCAAAATAAAAAAAAATAGCAAACTGAATAGCGAATGGGATGTTAGATGATCGCTTATGACACGAAATATCAGCGTGGAGCGGTGGTGGTCTATTCATTGAAACAAACAAACAAACGCGCGCGCTTACTAGCTAGCCTGACCGGAACAGCAGCGCAAGAGAAAACAAATTCCAATCGAGTCTAACAACGTTAAAATCACATTCATAAAGGTAAGACTATCATGGTTATCTAATTACACCACCACTTTAAGTAGGCCTATAGGCAAGGTAATTGGTAAAACAGTAGGCCTAAACTGGCTGAAACTAGTGAAATCAACCTACCAACCAACAGAGTAGGTGAACTATCTAACAAGTTTGTACATTGTCCAGCCAACTACGAACCTCTCCTTTCGTTTTATTTGCCACATAAATACAGCATGAACTGCAGTGGGGGATAGAGTCCATTTATGTACAGTAATTGTAGATTCTATATTAAAATCATGAAGAAATTAGGCTTCAGTAAATTAAGAGGTTAGCTTTTCAAGTGAAGGGGGTTGAGACAGACAGGAAGGTTAATTGTTATTCACTGTAAAAGACAGAGAAGAAAGATACTGGTCCCAGGAGAACAGCGGTTGTGTTGAGACTCAAGTTTTCAAATATTTTACTCCTTCTAAGTTTCCCAAGCATGCAGCTTGTCATTTCGGTTTTGCTTGGCATTTCGGAGATGACTGAGAGATTTGATGCACATATTAAGAGATGCTGACATATTATTGTCTGAGCACCATTTGGTCTTCATCTCTAATCGACAATGTCTTGTCTTTTGTATTCATAATACATGTTCTCTCAGAGACGATTGGAGATGCCACTTCCAGGCTTCTTATCTTAGCAGACCTTTTGTCTACAAGTACATCTCTCTGGTTTACAACGTATGACGAGAAATATACCTAACATATTCGCTAATTATGAATTCGCCAGAGGATGGGGACTCACCTTATCTAACCTGGTGTCTAATTAATGTGCTATGTTTATGCCAACCATTATCGCTATGACAGCTAGTTGCCTTCATCTAGGGACAGGGTCTCTTTCATGGCATATTACGAGGCTGGATGTGTGACACCTCTCTGACTCGACTGAGTTGTCCCGTGCTGGGGACAAAAGCCCAAATGATTCTAACTGAGCTGTGTCTTGAAGATATGAGATATTCAAATGATGTGTTAACGGAGAGGGACTTCCTGATGCCGGATGTCTAATGTTAATGTTCTCATTTGAATATAAAAGAATCTTTGCCTTTTTTTTCTCCCCTGGATCAAAAGTTAGTGTGGGAGCGTTACGTGTCTGTGTTACTCTTCTGGTGTGAGTGACAAGACAATGGGAAAGTGAACCACTATAGGCTACACTGTTGTCTTTGTCTGTCATACTGATTCATAGGCTACTATTGCCTGTAACACCATAGAAAACATCAAGGCAAGATGAAGCAGAGTGGCCTATAGGTAAACATGCAGAGCAAAAAATCTGCTTAAATCAAATTACTGTATGTGGCAATTTTTTTATTTTGTTTATCTCAGGGATAAGCTACGAAATATCCAAAATTGTTGAAATTTGCCTTGGTCTGTGAAATATGAAGTGTTCTCAGTTTTGACAATGACACGTCATGTTTTACAAACAAATCTTCTAAGAAATAGCTATTACCGCATTTTCTGGAAAATATTCAACTGGGTATCCTTATTGCCCTTAACCGATCGAAAACATAGTTTTGACTCAATTGAGCCTAATAATTCATTCTTCAGGGCTCAATATATGCCACAGGTCGTATCTTTAGGGCCACACGTCCAGTATCATCACTCAATATACAGTCAAAGGCAAATCGAGGATGTATAATTCAATAAGGAGCACGTTAAAGAATTGATGTATTGGAGTTAATTACGCCACTGTCTGAGAGCCATGTTGTACATTGAAAACTCCAAAATGATTTTTACTTTTGACCTTGCTCTCCCCGGATCAGCATCATTATCAGGCATTAGTTATAGCTTAACATCTCAAAACGATTGGAGAGACACGGCCCACTCATTTCTCATTCAGAAATTGATGCCTTTTGTTTTAAATAAAATATGCTTTTAAGCAAGGTTGAAGCACCTGAATCTTGGCTTGAATTAAATATGATTTAACAGAGGTAGGAGTAGCCGAGTTATTGGAGGAGTTATTCATTTATTTATCAATATGTCAGTGTTGGATTTTTCTCCCCTTAAAGGTGACTAATCCACTGAGATAGAAGGGAGCAAATTGATGGAGGGATCACACTGATGGAGAAAATTGGCCGAAGTGAAATGTTGACAGCAGAATTAATGCCAACCGAAGGCCCTGATACAAGCGCCTGCCTTTGCCTTGCCCGGAATCCAGACTGCCAGTTTGTGGAAAAACCCTTCAGTCTCCATACTTTCTCGCAGTTAAACAAGATGTTCTGTCTGAAAACGAGAGGCCTGCTCGTGTATTCTCCACAGGCCCCAACTTTGACAGTTGGGGATGTGCCTAAGGCTCGTCCTGGAGCTAGTGCTCTGTTACTGGTGGCGTTGGCACTAGGGAGATGGGCGTGCTCATGTGCACTTCGCTAATGGCAGTCCCAGTGACTCCTTTGCTTTCCAGATAGGCAAGTATGGGCTGAAGTGATGTTAATGATCACAGACCTAGAAACCATAGAAATTAATAGTAGATAGATAGAAAAAACTAAACATCCGTCCCATTAATTACGAGACGGAATTACGAGGTGTTGTTGGTTAACGAGGTGAAGGGGAAGAAAGTGGCGTCGTCGCAGTCATGATGGTAAAGCATTGATGTTGTTATTGCAACCATTCTTGTCAATTGTGTTCTCTTTTTTTCCTACGTAGCTGAAGTAACAGCCCTTTGTGTCTAACATGCCTCATCTCATTAATTTGTCCAATTATTATTCTTTTTTGCCCTCCATCTACCAGGCAAAATTCCACAGAGCAGACACCGTAAAATAATTAGCTAATCCCAATATGGCATGGGTGTATGGCGCAGGGGGGCAAGGTCAGCCGAAGCATCTTGCCAATACTGACATCCAGAATTACCTGAACAATACCTGAAGCAATCTTTGCACCTAATTAACTTCCCTCTGAGTCCAAATGTACACATCATTTAAAAAGATAGATACGGGAAAGACAAGAGCAGGCACAAGGGCCCTCCCTTATCCCCCCCTTCCCTCCCCTTTCTTCGCCAGTATTTGAAAGAATACTGATATTCTTGGTATAGTACAGCATGTATTGCATGTGTACTTTATGGAGAGGGAGTAGGTGAGGGGGCCTCTGTGTGTGTGTGTGTGGGGGGGGGGGCAGCGGTCCTTTTCTTCCATCAAGTAATCAATGTGCTGTTTGAATGAGTTCATTTGAATGCGCTCAATCACGTCTCTAATGTTGATGGCTCACGGGTGCGAGAATCAGTTATGCAGCCGTGTTATATGGCTCGGGCTTGGGCCCATTTCATCAAATATTCATGGGATCAAAAAACGTGCATCAAAATAGCAGCGGAGAGAATTACATTTATGTTTTCTCGTCTGTCAAGCTCTCCTCCTCGTGTTCCATCTCGCCGTTAAGAAGAGATAAAAATCTGTACTTGTGTTGTCAAGGTTTCTCAATTTTTTTTGCTTTTTTATGTTTTTGTGGCAAAGATGTAGGCGGGCAAATCTCTTTCAGCCCATTCTTTGGCTTATTTACTTAGACGGACGCCTCAGTTTCTTGCTTTCATGCTATAAAGGCCTCCGCTTAAATGGGCACACAAAAGCAAGTGATGCAAAAAGGTGAAATAGGGGTATAGCTGCGCAGCTCAATTGAGCCTGCCACTCCACCTCACTCTTCATCAGGCTGGCCTGTCTCTCCCCAGCCTCGCCTCTTCCTAACTGTGTTTTTGTCAGCTAGATAAGAGAGCATGCTATTCTCTCAGTCACACATGGCAGTTACTCTCTGAACAGCCTCCGTTTGCCAACTGATGGTATTTCACTACACCCCCCCCCCCCCCCCCCCCAATCCCCCAAGTTATATTAAAATTGCAGCTGGCCCCCTTAAAAGTATTTTTCATGAAATGTATGTTTTAAAGAGTGTCAATTCTTAAAGATGCCCTTGGCTTTTATCGCTTTTGCAGTGAAGAGAGAAGCAGGCCCTCAATGTGGCAATGGCGCATTTTGCTTGCATAAACTGCATATGAAATCTTAAAGAGCACCGGTTGATACAATCTGACTTGAAACCGTCTCAATGAAGCTTACAATTCAATATTAATGAGTTTAGCTTAACATCCTTTATACAAGGATTCAGTATTTGCTCTTTTCCATTTTCTCAAAGCACAGCCAACTCGGCAAAGGGCCCTTTGCCTTATAGCCTATGGTTAGCAGATTAACAGAAAATTGATTGGGCTGTACCTCACAAAGTACTTTGTAGTGTGTCAAACTTTTTGGTTTTGCTCGGAGATTGTCGTTTGTCTTGCCTACCCTGCAAGACGAGACCTGGAAAACAAATGTATATGTAATCCCTGTCAAGTTTATAAGACAAAGAAATGGCTACGCCTGTAGAGAAATGTAGAGAAACTTCAACTCCCATAATTCTGCGCGATTCTGCCTTGGATTCTATTGGTCCACTTTACCTGGAGGGCAAAACAGCCTATTATTAAGGCTCTGACGCATGATGTGGTGCTATGTGGGGAAGCACTTGTGTTGCTTTCTGACAGACAAAGCCCTAGTAGTAGCAGGCACTTGTAGTGAAGCAAATTTGAGATTGTGTAGTGTCTGGGGCTGGAATCAGTGTTAAGTGTCCTGCTGTGCTCTCTCAGAGAGATCACAAATCCACACTGCTCACTCCAGAGATTTTGGCCTTCTACAATATTTACCCACTACATGGGCCTTCTATCTGTCACTCACTAACATAGAGAAAGGGAGAGAGAGAGTGAGACTGGAAATGTGTGGAAGTCGCATTCAACCAATCATATTGAATGATGCCGATGTACAAATGTGGTCCTTTTAAACTTCCAAACAGAATTCAATGAATAAAAGATTGGATGGTTATTAAGTGGTGTAAGATGTTTAGGAATGTTTCACATAAATATTTCCCTTAAAGTATGTTTTCCTTCAGTGACCTTTATCCTTAGATCTTAGTTGTAACACTACCAGGTCTTGTGTGCATGTTCTAAGCAGCACATCATATTTGCTTATATCTTTATAGCGGAATGAAAATGTGTTTGTATAACTCTACTAAGGAAAGTATTTGGAATGGAGTATCAAATGTGCATTTGTGTGTGTGTCCACTGAACATGTGTGCATATGTGTGTATGTTGCAGGTGGAAGAAACTGCCCGAGGACGTTATGAGTCATTCTATTATGGGCCTGGCAGGGTCGTTGGAGACGAGCAGGGGGCCCCCCCCCGAGGATTAAGACATTACACCCAGACACAGCGCCGCTTTCAAATAAAAAAGGACCAGGACCAACGGCTCTCGCCAGCTTCAATAAAAGTCCCATTCGTTGCTGCTGGAGCCATAAAATGGTGGGTACCTCAGATCGAGGATTTCACACTTTAAATGAGAAACCCTTTTGTGTTCCTCTGAGGGAAACGGCCAGTGGGCCTCATGCTCGTAACACAGCCCAGATACGGGTTTAGGCAGTGGGACTGGATGGGCTTTTCTGATCTTCAGTACCAAATGTTGAGAACTAGTGTTTGGAATGGGTTTCAGACAAATGTATTACCTGTTTTTGAGATTTGGCTCAAAAGTAACTGAAAGTCTGGTTAAAGTAATGTTTTTAAAGACCTGCAAGAAGTTGGCACCCCCCACCCAACACAAAAAATCTGCAAAATAGTCTCAATTGTTTGTGCTGGTTTGTGCAGTAAATATTTTTGTTTGTGCAGCTGTCCTTTTTTAGATATTAAAGAATATTTTCTAGGTCAGTCTGAGGTCACTCAGCATTTGCTTGTGCCGTTTCGGTATGCTGATTCTAATGTGTCCTTTATGGTTAATATGAAAATTGCGCAATAGCTTGGCCAGTTCTTGACCAATCACATTGATCTACGAAGTTTCAATTGGCTGAAGGAGGGAGGGATAATATGAATGCACATCCCAGCTGGTGTCTGTTGAACCCCTCCTCCCCCCATGAGCTAATTATCCCTCATAAAGACAAATCATTAAACCACAGAAACGTCATCAAAACCAAACAACCTCGCCAGCTTTCACCCCAGCTTCCCTGCACCAACAATGCGCTTGACATTAGCTTTCATTTCTACATTGTGAGTTATATCTAACAACTAACTCATTTCAGACCTCCAGAATACCCCACCATATAGTGTGGCTGATTTAAGGGTTTTGGGGATCTGATCGCCTCGGGCAAGTTATTCTAAGAGCCCCCTGATGTCAGAGGGACTGCCTGGCAGAATAAAAGGCAAGGCAATAAACCGGGGGAAAGAAGTAGCACGCGCACATTGAACAGGGGCCTCCCTGAGGCGATGGCCCAACTGCCCCGTGGTTAAATCCTCCACTGAAAGTGTAATAATCACACCAGAGCCCACAGAAAGAAGAAGAGAGAGTGGGAGACAGAGGGGGAGAGAGGGAGTGGGAGACAGAGAGGGAGAGTGGGAGACAGAGAGGGAGAGAGAGGGGGGGGGGTTAAGACGCCACTGCTGCCATTCTGGTGTCAAAAACAAGAGCCACCAGTCTCAGTCCTGTCTCTTTGTCTTTAATCGGACAAGAAGAAGAAGGAAAAAAAAGATAAGAGAGGGAATTTGGGGCTCTGTGATGAGGAGGGAGGGGAATGGAAGGAGATCTGACAGATCGTCAGGATTTAGTATAGCCGTGTGCTTGTCGTTCTGATGCGTTGATAGGAGCATTAGGGTCGTTGTCCTAATCCTATCCACCGGCTATCTCATTGGGTGGCGGTGGGTAAATGGATAAGGATGCTTACACATAGAGTAGGCTTATTCTAGGAATCATGTTAAGCCGATGGACTATAAAATAATTATCAGCGTTGTGTTGTGTATAACCATACTTTGACAATAAGACAAGGCGTTAGTACCGCCCCCCCCCCCCCCACCCCCTCAAAATGGAAAGATTAGCCAGGCAGTTGTGACCCCCCCCCCCCCCCCCCCCCCCCCCCCCTCGTGCCCTCTCTTGAGTGTCTCTCAGCGCTAGCTTCCCCTTTAACAGAGTGAGTGCACAGCATGGCCTCGCACAATAAATCACATTTAGTACCTCTGGCATGTTGGGAGAACTAATATAGTGGGTGATATTCTAATTGCCTTGTCCTGGGTACCTATTAGTTGTCCTGGCTCACATTTTCTAGGCGTTTACACTCTAGGCAGTGTTCTCCGTTTTTCTGAGAACCGCTTGTTTAGAGGCGAAGTGTAAATCAAGTAGGGGTATTTCAAAACTAGCCATTTTCCGTTTGCTGTGCACTGTGTTAAAGAAACAATTGAGAGTGCTTCCTATTCGGTAACTCGGCTTGAATATGACCTCCTTTTCTCTCTGTTTCTGTCTGTGGTAAATTGTTGCGGAGGTTGAGTGGGCACGTGCATGCTAATCTTGACAGGAAAGGTCAAACTAATTAGCTCTCCCTTTGAACCCTTTCTGCTCGTTTCCGAGTCACACTCTCAGGGCAGACAGAGTTCAAATCCATCACCAGCCCCAGATATCTCACACACAGTGATGTTTCATACACAATTAAAGATGTGGGCCTTTGCCCAATTTTCAGAAAGTTAACACATTTCAGGATAATGAGATGTTGTAGCCTACACACCACTCAAATGCTCATTATGAGGCGATGCTCTATTAGCTGGTCACTGAACCTGAGGTAATTCCAACCACCTGCCTTTAAATGGGAAGCTCTGTGACACATTACCATGTCCAAACAGGCCTCTTTATCAAGTGAAGAGCCCACACTTTGCGCGCCATTACATGTCCTAATGGTCTTTTGTTTAGATATGTTAAACAAAGCATATCATTACGCTCTGGCGGGTTTGTAAGTGGTTAGTTTAAAGGTCCATAAATTCAATTAGACAATGTTTAATCCTGCCCCTGGACAGCGTTATTCAGCGACATGCACATTGGTGCACAAGGTGGTGGGGGAAGGGGTTCTGCACATAAGGAATTTTTAAGAATTATCACTGAGGATTAACATTTTATTATTTTAATGCCCCACCTCCTCCTACTTGACCGATTTGAAGCCTCAGATGCTCACAGGACTCCAGTCACCATCCCCACACTCCCCCATTCCTCCCTCCCTCCCCCAGGACGCTCCCTCGTTTGCCATTACACATAGCTGGGAAGCCCTCCTCGCTCCAGTCTGTGTCATTAGAGGCTCCCGTTAGCGCGGGTGCTAACGCTCAGTTTAGCGGACGCAGCAAAGTATGCTAAAGAGGCCCCCACACGCGACAGGGGACTCCCAGGGGTCTCGTGTGTGTGTGTGTGTGTGTGTGTGTGTGTATGTTTGTGTGTGTGTGTGTGTGTGTGTGTGTGTGAGAGAGAGAGAGATTCTGATTAGGGGTTTGAAAGGGAGCGATGGAGGAGTGGGGGGTTCAGGGGGAGGTGGTTAGGAAGAGGTCCCAGCGGTTGTTTGCCTGTTTTCCATCAAGAGTCCTCATCTCCTTTATCCCCTTTGTGGCTGAGGCCCTCCTCGGGCAGTCCCCTCCGAGGGGGATCTAAAAAGAGCAGCTGCTGGTGAACGAGTGCCATTTCCTCCTGCTGTCACCACCACACTGGCAACCCAGCCCCCCCTTACCCCCATTCTCCCTTCACCCCCCTCCAAACTCGCTATTAATATGCATATGAACTTGTTTCTCTTAGTTCTGAACTCCAATGACAAAGTGAGAAAGCATATGTCTGAAATATTCATGATCCTGTGCGGTAATTAGGCCTAAGCGGTAGAGCAAGTGACTGTTAGGGAGAGTCTCCATCCTTATCCCTCTGTAGGGGTAAAATAATGGGCATTCTTTTTTCCCCCTATCCTAATTGTATTTTTTATATATAAAAACGTTGCCTGTTTCTCGAGGAATTCTTAGAAGCCTTGTATTTGTGGTTTTGCAACAAAAAGTAGTTACTGGGGTGGCAGACTGTGGTACAGTAGACTGTTCAGTAGGAGTGGCTTGAGAGGAAGTTAATTGCACTTGTACACTGTTTCCTCTAGAATAGTGCAGTGCTACAGAATGTTTTTTTGATGTGCAGCCAAGTTAAATGACACAAACTGCCAGTGCATACTGGCATTTTGAATAATATTTCCTCGCTTCCTTGGTGAAGCTCATTGCACAAATTATGCACATATTGCCTTCTAAAATGAAAAACATATTTTAAACTCATTAATCAATAAACCTACACTGTAACTACTTGACTTTTGACTTTTGTTCCCAATTTAAGCAACAGATTTTCCTCTGACTGACTAACCAACCTATAGAGTGCAATTTTATTTAGCTAGCAAAGCAATATTTTTGCAGCCATGCTATGCAGACACTCGGTACTGTGAAACAATTCAGACAGGACTTTCTCCTCCTCACACGTCAATCACCACCACTACATACTACAGCATACGTGTTGAATGTTTCATATCCACATTGTATGGAAATAGCTCAGAAACGATGTACGGTATCAAGACCAGATACTGTATGAGCTTACAGCAGTTAATCAAATCACACAATTTGTCTTAGTGAATTACCTTAGTACTTTAGACCTGTTTCCTGTTTGTAGTAGACTTTCAAAACATGTTGTTTTAGCGTGTTTAGTCCTGAGGTACTATCTCTAAGATTCTCTCTTAAGCTTGCCATGGCTTTGCAAGTTTGAGGTCATATGCGGATATTACAAGGGTTTCCGCATCGCAATAGGAAAAAACTGTTGCTTTGAAGTAATGGGGAAAAAAGGTGCAGCAGATCCATTCATAGAGATTTAGCCAAAAAGAGCCAGAGGACATAGAGGCATACTAGTCCCAAGAGAGAGACAGAGAGTGGGAGAGAGAGAGAGAGAGAGAGAGAGAGTATAAAGAGAGAGAGTTACCAAAGTAAAGCAAGACAGCTAGGTAAAGAGAGAGGCAGGTAGAAAGGTAAAGAGCAAAGAGGGAGAGAGGTAGAAGGGTAGAGAGAGAGAGAGAGAGAGAGAGCGCAAGAGGGCTCTGAGGAGACTGCCGTGGCTTGACAGCCAGGAAGATTGTATCTGACATAAAGACCAGAGATGAAAGCAGAGCGGACAGCTGGCCCACTGCACTCCATGCGGTTGCACTCACCTCGCCTGCCGCTCATCCCTCCTCTTCCTCCCCCCTCCTCACTCTCCTCCTTCGACTCCCCCCCCCTCTTCCCCTTCTTCATCCCGGGGGGGGTCTCTCTCTGGCCCCTCCGACTAGGGGGTTGCCCTGTCCTCTGGCTCCTCCTTCCAGCTCCTCGCCCCCCCATCCGACGAGACACGGTCCGGGGTAGTGAACCTCCCTCGTTGGGTTCCCTTCTTCTCCACTCCTCTCCTCTCTCGGCTCCTCTCCACCACTCCACTCCCACCCCTCTCTCTCTCTCTTTCTCTCCCTCCACTCTGCTCTGTGCCTGTCATTTCCCAGCCCCGCTCCGTGCCACACTGGCTTGTTTTGTCAATAACCATTTATTTGTTGCTGGAATGGCGGCAGCCATTACATCTGACCTCCCTGTTTCATCAATTATGGATAGATTATTGGATGTGAACATCTGCAAGAGCTTGCTGTTGGACTCACCTCCTGGCAGGGATTAGATAAAGTATTAAACTGTTGTTTATTGTCAGGCCAAAACTCTACTGGGAAGCCAGGAGGGAATTCCTACAACCCCCCAGCAAAAACTCCCCAGCAGCAAGCGCACCTTAAATTGTTTAGCAGTACCGCCGAGTCCCACCCCCTTCCCGTCCTCTCCGAAAGATGTCGGCCATGTATTATTTACACTTATTACTGGTTGTTATAACACACGTGGCGAAGGCTCCTGGCAGGCAGGGCGTTTAGTCGTTGTTTGTCACGTTGGAAAATGTATCAACTGGAGAGGGGGCACAGACACCCACACATACTTTCTTATCATACCTGCTAAAGGGAACACATGGAAATGTCAGAATTTTGATTCCCAAAAGTGACTTCAGGGAAATGATTCACCACACTACACAGAGAAAGGACCACCACTAAGCTGGCCACTAATGATCCAGAATACACACACACATACTGTACACACACAGACCCACACACACACTCACAGGGGGCAGTGAGATATATATATATATATTAAAAAACACTTTAAGGTTATTTATTTCTAAACATGCCAAATCAAATGTTGAAAAATAGAATTATAGATGTAAAAATAAGTTCCTTCTTTTTTTTTTTTCTTCTCTTGGCTGAATATGTAGCACTGGCATCAAATTAAGGAATCGGCCAGCATGGAAAAATGGGGGGATGCAGTCTTGTTCCCTGATCAGTGATGGTGAGATATATACATACAGTATGACCTTAAGGTGGATCCAATTAGAGTTTAAAGAAATGAAAGTATGTGATTTACCTGATTTAGGTCAAATTTTGGGGTAAAATATAATAATTTGGCCTAAAAGGGATCTTCATTCAGGAAATTCAAATAGTTTTGGTGGTCGTTTTAAATCTTTGTGGTAGGTCTGGTAATTTTCAGTTGGCCCCAGTCTCTTTAAACGTGTCATTATAATTACAGTAGACATTACCGCACTCCATGATGTCTATTACCCTGAACATGGTAATCAGTTATTTTTCACTGTATTTTGGCCTTTTGGAGCTTGTCTCCTCAACTCAAAGCGCCTCAGTAATTAGAGTGTAATAGGGTAATCTATGCAACACTGTTCAGCACTAAACATAGCTCAATACAGACACAGTGTATTATCCCCTGGTGCGTTTTTGCATTATTTAACAGAATTAATCAGCATGTAAGCCTCCTACATCACTCCATTTTTAGATAATAAGAAACACACACACAAAAATCTGATTATCATAATTTCCTGGCTGTTTGTAGTCGCCCACTCGGAGGAATGCACCAGTGACTGCCTGACTCAACCAGGGACATGATAATTATCATGTGATTGAGTGGAGTCATTTTGTTTTCAATTTCATTACACTCAAACATTTTTAGGGTGTTTGAGGAAACCCCTCCTTCAATCCCCCTCGACAAATCGTTTTGGTGCTCCTGTGAGAAACAAGATGTAAATTTACTGTAATGACACTCTACACAGTCATTTCTAAAATTCAACACAGTGTCATATGAAATCTGGAACCTCCTGTGTTTTCACTCTCAGTAACATTTGACTGTACTTTTTATTGGATAAAAGGATGATTCTGCTAGGTGAATGAGAGGCTAATTTGCCTTGTCATTGCCTTGCCTTGTCACCCCCTGAAGCTGTTTCCCCCTCATCTGCTAAACTACATGTCAAGCTTTGGGACTGTGGGATAAATCCATTAGAGGGGTCTTCAGGCAGCTTTGTACTCAAATTTCACAATTTCTCAAATGTCACAAATTTCTCACAAACAGGACAGCCCTGTGTACACAGATAGCAAATGCACGCAATGTTAATTTTAAGAGTTAACAGCTAAGTTCCTTTTGACTTGGAGGGGGAGTCTCTACTATGTTAATCCCAGTTGTTGTGATCCAGTTTGAACACAAGGACTCTACCGCCTGATTAGTTTGTTTGCATTTTAGACACAAACATTTAATACTTTTTAGTGATCGACGCTGAAAGAGTCTCATCAACTGTTGTTCCTGATACGGAACACTGACGGCCTTGTGAATACGTTAATGTGGTGGACTCATGAAGTGACCCTTGAAGCGACCCTTGAACCATCACACCATCACCACCACCCTTTAACGTTGGCCTAATCATTTTTGTTGTGATGGGAAAGACAATGATACGTCAATAGTATTTTCAAATAATTGCTTAAAATCTGTTTCCCAGACAAACTCAAAATGTGTGTATCATAGATGTTCTCGCGCAGGTGCACGGAGGCTGTTAGCTGCCATGTGAGTGTTCTCTTGTCAAAGCCTCTCACCGTTCACCTTCAAGGCACCTGCTCCGCTGTCAACGGCAGTTGAGAAACCGACACTGAGCACCGGATCACCGCGTTTCACCGAGAGAAATGAAGATGCGCTATTTCTACGGCGCCTCCGAAAAAAATGCATTTTCATTAATGTCTTTGGATGGGTTTAGGCAGTGATGTAACCTCTGTCAAACAGGAACTGTCTTTTTTTCTCGCTAGGCTTTGAACAATGAGGATGAAACCTCCCATGTGCTTCAGAACAGCGGGGCACCTAGCATCAAAATACCAGCGCAGGTTGAAAGGCGCAAAATAAGGTCAGTGTCACCGAGCTGCATTATTAATACCCCCACTGTTTATCTCCTCGCCCATGGAATCCGCTCGCAAGAAGATGCCGCCCGGAATGAAATATTGATGCAATTTCGCAGCTACACGTGGCAAAAGTGAGGTTGAAAACCAGGTTGTTTGCCGGCAAGGAGGGACGGCTTGTCTTGTCACTGGGTTGGTACAAAAAAAACTGTCTGCAAACATGTTTGTAGCTGTGACACATGTTGATTTTGATGGTAACGTGGGCCTGCAGAGGAACCATGTGATCTGCAAAGAAGTTCTAATATCTCCCGTTTTCCACAGGTTGTCTAAACTAAAGTTGAAACAATTTGATGGTCCTAACAAACTGCCAAGTAACCTTTGTAGGCCAATAAGTTGTGATGCTACAGTATGTCTACTACAAATGAAAAATGTAACCCTATCAATCAATGATGTCATGTTAAATCTTGCATTGAGTATGTTTTCTTCTCAACTTATTATATATAAAAATTTTAGATATCACAGTGTTACTCTCTTAATATATGTTATTTTAATACTTGAAATATTTTACTTGTTAATGGCACTGTCCTTGGTGGATATTTAATGAAAGCATAAACTAGAAACAAGATATGTTCCTGAAGATACAAACAAGAAGGTGTTGAAAGTGTAGGTTTGTTGAACAGGTAGGTGGACTGTTTACTTAGCCATGTAGGATGAATTACTCAATGTGTTTGACCTTGAGCCATGTCGACAATTACCCGGTAGTTGGAATATCTCACTGTTAACTAGACTTTGTTATACAGTATATGCCGCTCCATAGAAACTACTACTACTGTCTGTTGTGTCTTGTCAGTTTTAATCAGCCTGTTATGATGATGATGGTCAATGAAGGATCAAAACTCCAATCCTTCCTTTTCTCCGTATTTGCCTTTCAAGTAAAGCGCATGCCTTCCTAATTAAGCCAAATGACTCTCGCATGCAGTTCACGCACACCTTTCTACACCAATGTGAGGCAGTGTCTTATTGGTTCATCCAGCCGGGTCATATCTTCACCGGGAACGATCAGAGTCTGTTGTTTAGGCCGCTGTAAATCATACGGGGATAATGCCCCGGATTAGCATACTATCAAAAAGCTTTCTTCGTGCATCATACGGCAACGTCTGGGGGCCCTAAGTGCTTTATGGGAGCCCGCGTCACGCTCGCCTCCATTAGTGCTGCAGCGAGCCCATCCGCTAGCCCCGCGCCGGCCTGCTAGCGTTAGCATTACCAGATGCGTGCGGGGAGGAGGAGGGGGGGGTTTGGACGCAGCCCCATTACGCGGCTGCCTGTCAGGAGCCATTAGGAGACAATCTTAGATTAATGCTCTAAGTGATTGTGTGAATAGCACTCAGGGACCTGCGGCAGGGGAGGACCGGGAGATAGAAGGTTATCGCCTCACGGAGGAATGTTTCAGCAGCGTCTGAATGTCAGGAGTGTGATGAGAACGAATAGGGCCGAAGGCCTCCGTGTTTGGCTAAAGTACTGTGTGTTGTGTTTGTGTGTTTGTCTATCTGTTTGTCTGTCTGTTTGTCTGTGTGTGCTGTTTCCCTGCTCAGTGGCATTGTGTGTCTGATTTCTATTTCCTGTTCCTGTTCGGGGGGGCATGGGAGGGGATCCTCAACAGCTCAGACTGTGCTGTTGTGACATATGAATTATTGATTGAGTTTGATGATATAAAATGTATAACTATGGCATGCCACACGCTCCCCAGCCTCTTGCCATCATACAGGCAAAAACCATCTGTAAATACCAAATAGATATGCATATGTCTGTCTGCCCGAGCCTGAGGACGATTACTGTATGTCTGCTGGAAAGCAAATGTGCTGTCCTCCGCTGCCCGAGTTTAATATAATTTACATTTCTGTCTTCATGATTTGAGGAATCAAATCACCGGAGAGGGCCGTTGACCTTATCAATTCACAAAAGAAAAGGACATGGAATATCAGCTAAACGCTAAACCTCCCTATTCAACAGTATCTTATCCTCCGTAGAATTTATTTTGTGCTTGTACACCCCCCCCCCCCTCTCCCTTTCCCTCCTTGTGCTTTATGAGTGGGTGTCATCTGTAGCACCCAGACCCATGTGTTCCTGGGACAGATGAACCCATCTGCTCAGCTTGTTCTGTTCGGGCTTCCTCCTCTGCATCGGATCAATAAACGAAAGCTCAATGTTTAAACTGAATACAATTTTCCACTTGTAGGTTCCTCTTGGTTTCATCCAAAACAGCTACTACCCACCCCGACCCCCCGACCCACCTTCTACAACCGCCTTGGCAGTCCCTACTCCCTAACACGAAGCTTTACAGAATATATACAATTAAACGCCCCAGTAACCTGCGCATTTTCATTAGATTGGACCTGCGGGGGTACCAGTCCCCCCCAACACACGCTTCCACCCCCAACCAAAAAAAGATGACCAGTCGGGAGTAATTGCTCGGGGTTGTGTTTACATTAATTCATGAAACGCAGGGCCGCGTTTCCATCCCCACTTCCACCTGTCACCCATTCCATTTGCCGCGTCAGGAGAGAAACACCCCCAACCCCACCCCCTCAAACTTCGAGTCACAATCACTAACACACCCCTGCTCCCCAACCACCGCCGAGAAAACCCAGCCTACGCATTTCCCATTTGATTCCCCTCCACCCTGAGCAAATGATTAAGTTTTCATGCATTGGTTCAACCAAAATGTATGTGCACTCAACCACGGCCTCTATTGATTACTTCCAGTGCAAACACTAGGGCGAGTGTGATATACATAATTGGACAGTTGTCGGGGGAGACGGGTGTTAACCATCCGGTCCCCCTCACCACCAATTGGAAATAGGAGACACCTGGAAACACAAATCACCTAGCCCTGTCCTAGTGGGTAGAAGATGCATAAATCGGATAGCTGATAGTCAACATGATTAAACATGGTCTCTCCCCCCACTCACCCCCCAAAACCAATATATACATTGCATTGAACTGGTCCTTACTTAAGCATATCTCAAATGCTAAAACAGGAAATTGAAATGTGATAGCATTCTGACCTATAAGCTGAGCTTATTCAAATATAACACCAAAATTTGCTTTTCAAAAGAGAATTCTATCTTTATCACGTGGAATGTTAAAGAAATACACTAAACATGACCATTTATCACACAGAATCCTCATAAGTCTGGCAAAGCTATTGTTGGAGCAAGTAGTTGTCGTGTAAGGCCAGAACACACACAAACACACACACAAACACACACTCACACCTCTCCGTCCCAGCTTCTATGGTTCTCGGAGGCACAGCAGAAATCATGACGCTGTAATCACCCCCAGAGTAAACAATGTTCAGCTAATAAGAAAAACAAAAAAGAACCTTAAAGTTTGTATTTTAGTAATGAAAAGCAAACAGCAACCCCTGAAATGGCTTGACCCCTGCGACACATTGGTGATGAGATGTTCAGAGAACATCAGCTTAGCCTCGTCTATCCCCCAGTAATAGATTCAGCCACACACAAATGGAGGACCGAAGCTGGTCCTGAAAGGTGTAATAACTCTATCAAACTCACGTCCTTGTGTTGACATGGCATCAGGCACACAAAGAGACACAACCTGGAATTTCACATCACCCCTATTCTCTCTCTCTTTTCCCTTTCATTTCAAAGACCCCCACCCCCACCCCAAGTCCCTCTCTCCTCACCTAGCATGCGTGGGGTCACACCCTCTGGATTGGTTAGCGGGCTAATCGAACAGGATCTCCACGGTAACCCTGTGCTCTACTCAAGGGCTTTCACATAAAATAAAAAAATTTAATCCAGTTGCTTTGACTTGCTCCTGTTGCGCAATGCAAACACTCCATGGCTCTTGTCATTGACAAGGGGTCAGACTTGGATGGTCGGAAGAGGGGTGTGAGTTGAAAGAGAGGGGACGGTGCATTGAAGTGCAACCCCCCCCCCCCCACCCACCACCACCCCACCCTCAAAAAAGAGAATCCATACCTAATGCTATCTTTCCACTTCAATTCGTGTTTAACCGGGGGTCAACGCGACGAGAGAAGCAAAAGAATACTCGTGGGCAGCGAGCTTATCTGGTAAAGCGTCACTCGATGGTTTTGGATCACGGGAGACGAGACGCTGCCTCACATAGCGGCCTAGCTGGGGCCTCTGGCCTGTGACCGAGGCTGCATGGATAAGACGAGATGAGTCCAGTCGATAGCGGACACGGAGCGGTCACACGGACGGGGCCGGACATGTCGATACGCGGCCGCCCGGCGGCACGGACGCAGAGTGGAAATGACATGTTCAGCGATCCAAGCTCGGCAGGAAGTCAGCGGTCAGGGAACACATTAGTGCGCTCACGACTTAATGGCCGGGCCTGAGTCGCCTGTCTTACCCACCAGCACACTGAGGCTGTCTAAACTAATGAAGAGCTTGTTCTGGTAGATACAGTGTTTTGGCCAAACGGAAAAAACTACTGTTTTTGTAGTATGGCGGAAGCTATAGCAGTCATTCTTAACTCTTCCCTCGCGATGAATGTCAGTACTTTTGCAGGGAAGTCGGGTTTCATGCCAACACTGAGAGACCAGTTTGGAGTTTTCCGGACAATTATTAAGAGTGTTGGCATGAAACCTACCATGCTACTTTATTCCTATGTTCATAAAACAATTACACAAACTATATTGATATCCAACTCAGGATATCAATACTCAGATGTTTTTGTTTTCCTGTGGCTGTCATATTTGATTCCACTGCAGCACTCTTTGAGTTGTGCGTCCTCCTCTCTTCCTCTGATAACTTCCTCTCTATCTCCCATATGTTGACTGTCATGTCCATCATCAACATGGGCCATGTCAAGTGGAATCAGACCATTCCCCCTCCCTCTTCTGTGACGCTCAGTGATTGACCAGCAATACGGTATTGAGCCACCTCTTCTTTAACCGTGACGGATTGTGCAACTGGGCGAAACCTGTCGGAAAATGACAGATCAACAGAGGAGTCTAGCCTTTCTAGGAAACAGCAGCCTGGTTTTAGATATTCCTTCTCTGGATCTCTTCTCTCTCTACCTTCCGAGTAGTCTCAGATCTTTCCTTGACCCGCTCCTGTAGCCCTGACACTCTACCCAGCCCCTCATCTACTTTGCATCTGATTGTCCCAACCATCCGACCACACTGCTGTGCCAATCATACTACCAAGGGTTAAGGAGATGCACTTTGTCTGCTCCCCCCCCTCCTCCCACTCCACACACATCACTGGCTGTGCCCCACAGTGTCTCAGCAGTCTTTGCTAATGACTCGTAGCCAACAAATTCCTAGGACTCTCAGGTGGCTTACTCCGACCCACCGGTTCTGTGTGAGATGATGAAAAGCCGGAGATAATATAAACTGACAGTTGCGACGCGTAGCGAAGGAGAAGGCAGGCAAGTCAGCAGCCCAGACACTGGGAGGCCGGCAGCTCTCTCTCTCTCTCTCTCTCTCGCTCTCTCGCTCTCTCTCTCGCTCGCTCGCTCTCTCGCTCGCTCTCTCTCTCACCTCCCTTTCCTCCATCTCTCTCCCTCTCGCTTCCCTCTCTTTCTGTCTCACACGCACACTTTTTTCAGCCCTTGTTTCCCCCCCCTTGTAGGGGGGGGCTCGGTAGTGTGAGGGTAACAGTTGCCTCTGCTCCCTAATTAAAGGCCATTCCCACCTCTTTTATTTCAGTCCATTAAGCAGAAAACAATGGCCACCCCTCTCTCGCTTCCACACATGACACACACCAATCAATACAGTCCGACTGGCTGCCTCACTGGGTGCTCAAATGAATAGATTGCAGTGCAACACCACTGCTAATTGAATTTTGGTTACAAGAGGCCACACAGATTTTAAACGATTGAAATAATTAAATATATATTTTTTTAATTAAAATTATGTGAATAGTCTTGCAAACAAATCAAAAACTCTCAACCCCAAATTGTTACAGGTATGGCATACGTTTAATGATTTAAAGTGTTTAAAAATGCATATGCAGTGTTAGGAAGATAGGAAAAGACATCTCACTTTCTAGCTATCCAAGTCAGGCAGTAGTTGATGTTGTGACGGTGTGCCACTAAACTGCCCTAGCCCTCGTCTAGTCACCTAGTCATCCACTTACCTCAGCACAGTGGACCACATTAGCACATTAGGCCCTGGGGGGTGGGGAGGTCTCCTCCTGGCTGGTGGCTGGAGGCTGGAGGCAGTGGAGAGGAGGGGCTGGAGGCAGGCTGCATGGCTTGGCAGATGGTTCAGTGATGTGTCTGACTGACTGACTGTTGGGGCTGACTCACTGCACACACACACACACACACACTCTCTCTCACTGTTCTCCTAACAACACGCACACCCACCCACACACACCCACATGCACACACACACACACTATGTGGCACATCAAGGGTCACCGCCTCTCCAGTGAGTTAACACGTCACCTCGTTTGACATTTAGTCGCAGTGCCATCTCTCTCTCTTCTCTCCTATCTGCTGTCTTCTCCTTTCAGCAAGGTGGTGGGAACTGTGCACATCCTGTTTTAGAGAACTCTTACCAATCATACTTGCACCTATGCACAGCATTTAGTGTAGTTTAGTTGATAGTTGTGTCATTATTTTATGGAGGCTAATAAGATTTTTTATTTTTTTTTTGCCACTCAGAATGTTCAGTCCTCATGTTTAAAGTATCAAAACCTGTCTCTTACTTAGATTGTAAGTCCTTTTTGACCATATTTCTTAGCAAATACCTTATTTTAAGTCTTCAATGACCACAGCAGCTGCTCTCATGCCAATTAGCAAGTTAGCCCAGTGCAGGTGCCAAGGCAAATATTTAGCTAATTATCAATATTTAATGGCGTTTTCCACTCTGGCTCCTCTCCTAAGGTCCAGCAGATGCTATTAAATTTCACCCCATAGATACACAGTTATGACATGTAATAACCACTTGAATATAAAAGAGATTAATAATTTAGAGTGAGCTAACAAATTAGGGCCATCATTAAAAAAAACTAGGCTTCAAACCGTTCTGCATAAAACCAGCCCTGTCCAAGGTACTGCCCAGGCCCTCTCTCCCCGATAAAGAATTACTGCATTAATTCAGCAAAGTGAACGTAGGGCTCCTATTGGTTCTGTGGGATCCCTGGAGCATTCAGAACGGGGGATAAGGAAGTGATAACTGCTCACTCTGACACCAAGGTTCCCCTCTTACAGTCGGGGGAGGGAGCTCAGTGTGTGTGTATGTTTGTGTACAGTTATTCTGTGTGTGTGTGTGTGTGTGTGTGTGTGTGTGTGTGTGAGATAGTGTGCGTGTTGGTGCTTGCACCTTTTCCATGTGGTACAATTGCTGATGTTAGCCCAATGAATAGTATGGTGTTTACTCTGGGTTTTCTCCCCAGAGGGGGCTGGGCAGCACTTCTCTGATGGAGCCTTTATTGTGCACCGACATGCACACCACACACACACATACACAAATACACACCCACACAAATACACACCCACACAAATACACACACGTGCAGTGACCTCCCAGGGTTGAAATAATATAGACATACCTTTGATGTTGAGAATTGCACTGGTATCTTAATTGACTTTCAAAGTCTTGTTAAATGAACAACATCACCATAAGTCAGTCAGTGGCCCTTCACCAAAGATCTTCCCAGTTTCTATTTGATGGAGGCAGGCGGTTTGTTATCCTCCATGCTTTGATGAAATCCATCACGTGAAGGTGTAACTGATTGTCTTTCACCTTGACAGAAACATAATGTGCTTGCTCTTACATTTTAACAGTAGCGCAAAAACACTGAAATGGAGAGGATGTTTTCAAGTGTTTAACATTAGAGCAAATTCAATTCCCTGTGTGCAAACAGAGCTCAGGTTGTGTGGAAACAGCTGAAGCACCTTGTAAGGAAAAGCTTCTTTTAACACAGCGTATCGCTGGAGGCGCAGTGGCGCGCCCGTGTGATACTGACGCTCTTCTAGATGTTTTGAAGGTTTAGCGTTTACTGCCAGACATATAGCAGGTTAACCCCTGTGTTTTTTTGTTTGTTGCAATACTCTAATTTAAAAGGTGTCAGGTGACTTGACGTAGTGTTCTGGAGTTCCATCGAAGCCTTGTGGGATTCAACCTGAGCTGGGAGCAGGGGAAGAAAAGCAATTTCCCCAAGGATATGAGGAACAACCTTGCCATGCCTCACATCGTTAGCTCTTTGTACATCTGTAAAGGACTGTCATGTGATCCTGATCGAATCCACACAAGTTTGTTTAAGTTTGTCTACCTCAAACTAAACGTGTTTCAGTTGTCAATACTCCTTTCAAGTAGCCTATTTTTTTATTGATGTCAGGTTGCTGAGCGGTTAGGGAATCGGGCTAGTAATCTGAAGGTTGCCAGTTCGATTCCTGGCTGTGTCAATTGACGTTGTGTCCTTGGGCAAGGCACTTCACCCTACTTGCCTCAGGGGGAATGTCCCTGTACTTACTGTAAGTCGCTCTGGATAAGAGCATCTGCTATATGACTAAATGTAAATGTAACTAATCAATGTTTTTCCCCCCCCACTACAAACAATGACATCAACTACAGTACTTGGTAATGTATTGTTTATGCTGATGTCTCAGATGTTTACTTGCATCGCTGTCGCATCTTTGCAGAAACATTTGGTGTTTTGCCGTTGTCTAATTGTGCTTCACGGGAGAAGGACAGCGCTTGCTGGCCTTCAGGCCTTCTATACATGCCTCATCGCTAGACCTGGCTCTCCTGGAACATGAAGACTGCAGCTTGTAAACTTGTGTAGGGAGAGATCTTTGGAAAGATATCTCTACAGATTACATGTCAGCCTCTCAGAGACAACAAAGGGACTTGTCGAGCTAGCCCGGGGATATTACTATCTTGTTTGAACAGAATATGCACAGTCCTCCAGTAGTTCTTTGCTTGAGCAATGTGTCTGGGAGCATTGCTTTCTGAGGAGCAAAAGTCGAGATGAAGTGTCTGGGTCTGCTGTTGTTATTGCTTTATTACCGTTTGATCTTTCAGAGAAACAAAGCCAGATGTGAGTCACGAAATGCAGGAGATCGTTTTCAGAATCAGATCTGATTCCATGGAATGGCGCTTTGGAGTCGTACATCTTTTCTCCTACAAATATAGGGTGTATTTACAACCAGGCATATACATTTGCTCATTTGCTGCTCAAGAATCTGAAATGTAGGAAGGAAGCATAAAAATTATAGTTATTGCGTTCAGGTAAAGTGGCTTTCCTGTAATGGTCAGAAAACATATGAATGGCGTTTGTAACATGTTCTTTAATATTTCAAACACCGACCATCTTATAGAAAAGACCATGACCTGGTATCACGGATGGAGCGCATGGTCCGAAAATCTTGATTAGAGTTCACGGTTTTCGACTACGAAATTTGAATCCCAAGGACTTGATTTAAATGTGCTTGCAATATGAAGATATTGGAATCCTTTACCCAAGGACTCAAGAAGAAGAGATACTTATTTAGCCAATGAGATTTCTGCCTCAAATGTAGTTATGGATATGAAACCGTGTGGGAAGCCTTAATGAGACATGAAAAATAAAACAAATCACACAAGGTCGTGTTCCGTAAGAGACTACATTTCATAGCTGTGGGCTACAAAAGACAGAACTTTTTGTTTTAGCAGACTGCCCATCACACAAGTATAATTACTATCAGAATTCATACGGCGTACCGAGACTCCTGAAGGCGAGCGGCCCCACTCAAATTAGCAACTCCGATAAATCACCATTAATTAGCTAATAAAAGCCAGCAGGTGGTTCAGAGCCCAAAGACATTCCCTGGTCGTCTGAATTATGCATATTACAGCGGTGCACTGATAAAGTAAATGAGAGGGGGGAACAACAGACTGCAGTCTGGGAGGGCCCTCGTGTAGAGATAATGCCCCGCTCAAATCTCCTGCAATCCCAAAATCCCACCCGTAGGAATACAAGCGGTTTTGACCCCTGCTCAAGTCACCCAACACACAGGGCTCGGGTAGGCATATTTAAACACGGATTATGCATACAGACTGGAGAGTTCACTTAGATGCCCCCCCCCCCCTCCCCTTCCCAACCCACCTTCTTAAACCTTGATATGCAAGGATGTGTTTACTTGGGTTTAACAAGGAGGACGATCATTCCTATTGTTACAGGGAGACCAGGCGGTTCGCTGTGGCATGGCATTGGACCTGGACCACTGTAGAGTAATTACAGGGGAAACACGCATAGCTGTTGGTAAAGAGTGTAGACACTACTATCTGTGGAGAGTACAGGTCTTTCCCATGCCCGCAACGCGAGGCTCCACACGGACAGCCCACGGGCAGAGCGTGCACTCGTCTCACTGCCACTGACAGGCTGCACGTCTGTGTCCTGTCAGCCCTCAGTGCGCCGGGCCGCAAACCTGGAGCGGTCGGAGCACTGAGGAGGGAGGACGAGGGAACGAGAGGGAGCAGTGGACGAGCGCCGGTCTCCGGCAACTTAAATTGGTGATTCAACTAACCGTCGTCTCTCTTGCAACCCGTCCAGGCTTAGGAAAAGTCACCGGTCTCCCAGAAGAGAAGACGCCCCCCCTTCTTATCTTTAGTTTGAACGCCTTTGTTTCCTTTATTAAATGCACGTTTAAACCGTCCCAAGGCCTCTGTCTCTGCCTGAATGTTACAACACTCAGTTGGCTGTTAGTTGTCGATGTATTTGTCATTCCAGTGGAGGAGCCCTTGAGAACCCCCTGCCCCCCCCTCCCCACTCGCTCTCAATTGAGAGTTGATTGAGATCCAGCTCAAGAGGCCTCTTCAGCTAATCCTTCAATGTGTTTTGCTGGCATTAACCTGGAGAGGGGTGAGAGGCTATGTCAACACAGCATGCTGCATTACAGCTACATTCTTGAACGTAAAATATCAGCATTTAATCCACTGTCCCTGACATTTAGATGGTGGTGTATTATTATTCAGTGTCATGATTTAGTGTCACAATGCAGTCCAAAATTATCATGTGTGTGACCCATCTTTCTAACTTAACCGAGTGCCATGACCAAGTTTCCAAGCCAACACGCACATACACACACACACAGAGAGAGAGAAAGAGAGAGAGAGAGCGAGCGAGGGGTGGAGAGAGAGCGAGAACTAGTTTGCTTCTTTCCTCCTTGGTAAATGAGCTCTTTTCTCTGAGTTAGATGCCCTGAGGCAGCCACTTGGCAGTGGGTGAAAGAAATGGCAAAATGTATCCACACAAGTGGGACATGGGAGCAGATGGGACTGATCGCAGTGTTGTTTACAGCTGTCTGGGTCCTTCAGCGCCGCTATATAGAGGTCAGAAACTATGTCTGTGGCATTTCACTACAGCCCAAGACTCAGCATCCTACAGCACAGGCAACGTACACACCAGGGAACGGGCAGCTGCGGACCCTGTGGAATCGAGTTTCTATGTAAATGTGTCATTATGATAATTGTGTGTGCTACATGTGTCTGTACAATTACCAAAGGACACACACGTCTACCTCTTAGTTGAGACACTGGGATACTGTATAATGATGACAGCTGTTCAGCCATCGTGACATTTTTGTACGTAATGAAAGTCATAGAGGGAAATAGCACCGATGCTGAAGACATTCCATGTTTGCAGACGGTATGCCTGCACCTACAGTTTGTGTTCGTACATGTACTCTGGATAAGCGACGTGAGCAATTCTGTCTCCGATTCAGGAGCCTGTTTTTGTATTTCTCTCGCGACAGTGTTTCTTTCAAACAGTAGTGCAGTGTTGTATTCATTGCTGCTCTCCTGCTGGTTCTGAAGGAGAGGATGGACGAGGACAGCAGCCGAGCATCATCTTAGAGAGGGCCGTCCAACGTCAGGGAAGGCCATCCAACCCAACACAAAGGTCTGTTGTGACCGTTAACATTTCTTTATGTCCGCATGAATCACATTCTATGGTTTGCCAGAAACCTCACCCATTCCCAGTCACTCCATCAGGGCTCCGACAGTAGTCTGCATCCACAGCAATAATGGCCTGGAGCAGCCAGGGCAGGAATATATCCAATAGCAATCAACCTTTTGCAAAGACACCTCGGAAGTACAGGTTTCAACAGTGAAGTGTAATCCAATAAAAAAAAAATGGGAGGGGGGGGGGGGGGGGAGAAAGGAAAAAAACAACAACACCAGCACTTTTTTTTCTTCCGAGCTGAAACTTTCAGTAGAGCATTCGTATGTAAATAGGATCACTAAGACAGTTTGGTTACAGGTAATAAAAACATGCAGATTTCATGACAGGTCACCATAGCCTTTTGTCTTTGTTTTATCTTGTACATCATAGGGCTCATGCACACTGATCTGTACCTCCTGGCTAAACGAAGTGGCAAGTGAACAATGGCTTCCTCACCAGCCTCTGTAGTCAGCAGTCACAGCAGCAGAAGCAGCTATTGGAGTTCCTTCCAGGTTCAGGAGAAGAGATGAAGGGTAGAAGGAGAGGTAGGAAGAAAGCACGGAGAGCAGGAAGCCAAGCAAACCTCTACAGAGCACCTCATTAACAGAGGAAGATCAGAGAGAATCCTGCAAAGCAGCTCTAATGGGCTACTGCACCTGCCTCTTGTGTTCTGTACCTTCCAATTGAGGTTTGCATCATTGCAGCACCCTCTGAGGAGTCAGGTTTCAACATATATGATGCTGTTTTTTTTTTTTTTTTGGTCTTTACTTTTGTTTGAAATGTAGACCTTGGCGATACTGAACTCTGAGGGTAGGCCGCGATATCTGAAATAGGTTAAGCTGACTTCTTCAGGGCAATTATAACCTTGCTACCACTCTGAAGCGTGTCTGAATCGGATTTATTTGCCAACTAAGTTTGCACAAACAAGGAATTTACTATGGCAGGAAGGTGCATATCGTAAACATATAGGAGTTTTAAATATAAAATGTAGAGGTGTGAATGTCTGTGTGTACACCGACAGTAACTGTACAAGCCACATCTCAGTGATGCATAGTCGTTTTGTAAGATCTGGCTGTTCATTTTGGATACCTAATTTGAACATGATCTAGCATTTATCTATTGTATCACAAAGGACTTCATGAAAGGTAATGGGGGAATCTTTGAAGCCATAATGTATTATTTTCTGAATGTATGAATAGAATTTTAATTTATCTGCGAAATTGACGGAAACAAAATGAAGTTGACCTTAACCTTGTGAAAAGGACACCATTGAAACCCATCATTCAAACCAAGGTCTTTTATTTAGAAAATTGATTCGCAGACAGACATGCATTTTATTAGGCTAAAGGCCATATTTCAATGATCCCTGCCTCCTAAACGTTTTAGTACCCTTTCAGTTCCTGGCCTAGCCTTTTACATGATTCATCACAGCACAAAAAAAGTTCACAAACAATTATGTAATGGTTCATGTGCTCGTTAAATATGATAGCGTGCCTGTAGTTAATGTATTTTTAATAATGCTAATATTTTAATTAGCGCACCCCCATCCACGCCTGTAATCTCAAGTGAATTGTGTATTATGCTCATATCAGCCACTGTATTCCTCGACTTCTCTGCCTTACCTGTCCTTTGTTGCCTGTGTTGATGCAATGAAATTTCATAAAATATTAAATTATTGGTACCCATTTTTTTTCAATCAACATCTGTTTGAAGAACCTCTTGTTTAATCAGAGCCTCAGTTGGCTGTGGGAATGAGGCAAAGGCAAAATATAACTTGGCAGGAGCCTCACCCATACCACTCACTCACTCACACATGGGTAAATTATGATGGGAGATATAACGTGGGAATCCTATATCACTGAATGCACTCGTTATTTCTACAGCGTATTGTTTAATGAAGGCACATGCTTTTTAACGCACTATATTATGTACATGCATAATATACTATATTATGTTTGGGGTAATCCACATATATGTGTTATCCTCATCGGTGCTTGCTATGCATCGCCATTGAGACGGTAATTCAGTCCATTGAGCCTCTGGTGAGCAGCCGTAGCCCCTGGCACCGTGCGTGGTGTCATTTGCTACCAACTGGGTTTTTTGATGAGAGTGTGACCTAGACCCCTCATCTCTCACCACTGTCTCATTCCCTTTATTTACATCTGTCTTTAGCATTCTAATTACTCTCTTTATTGCTTTCGCCTGGAGGAACCCGTGCTCGTGAAAAAGAGAACTATAAGGACACCGGAGTTTTTAACCAATAATAAACTACCATAGCTCTCACCCACAGGCGATGGGAAAAGCGTGGCTGCCTAATTATGGGCTGGGGGCTGGAGAGCGTGACCACTACAGGACCCCTCACTTGCTTCACGTGTGATATCAGAGGAGGAATATGTATCTCACTCCAGTATGGTTTCTTTATCAATTGCCTATAGTAACAAGTCCTTGTAGGCTTTGTATGACTAATATATTTATTTATTTTTTATTTTATTTTTTTATATTATCATCATGTTTATCTAATGATTTGATTTCTTATATTGTGTTCAATTTTTTACTCAGATTATAGACTGGACAGCATTTTGTTTTAAAGGCCAAATTCCGTTTATGCAAATTCGCTTACAGTGCAACCAGCAGCATTGTTGGCCCATCTTTATAAAACAAATGCATTTTTGTCAGAGAAAAAAAAAATGCTTTAACTGCTCTGTCCCCTATGCAGAATTTTATAAAATAGCATCAATAGCAGGGCACAGTCTTTAATGAGCTCTCAACTTTAAAGACTTGAAGGATATTAACAAGCTGCTTGACAAATGGTGCTTAGAAGCACATTAAAGACGCGGCTAATGGCGCGCATAATGACGGCTAATTTTCGATCAGATATAAATTAGAGCCCCCAACAGTTATTTGCCTTAAGGACTTTATGTAAATGATTCTGTTCTGTATAAACTGAAAGCTGGAGAAAGAGAGGGGGAGAGATGGAGAGAGAGACTGGCACTCTTTGTGGATATGATTAATAGATCTGCAACAGAGCACGGCTGTCAAAGCCCAATGAACACACATCCACGAAACAGCTATACCTTTCATTACCGAATGCCCAATCTTTAGGCTACTACAACTTACTCACTCGATGCGGCCCATGCGGCCTCTAAGAATGAATCTAACGCTCACTGCGTTAAATGACTTTTGCAGATAGGCTACTATTGGGGAAATGAACAGGATGTTCAAAGGAGACTTTTAGGCACATAAATGTCCAGGACCATCCTGCCTTGTTTAATATTTAATGACAGTGGGCCAGTACCTAGATATATTTAAACAATAGGTCATTATCTTAAGGAGAATGGTGCGACAATGAGTTGGGGAAAAGTCAAAGACTTTTGATCAGAACATCAAGATATTCAAGATATGGAAAATAACATGTCAGTTTGAATGTTTGTGTAGGAATATACTCAAATCTCTAACTATGTAGCTCATTAGAAGAACATGAATGCGTTGTAGACCTGTCATTTATAGGCTACACAGTATTCAAAAGCTTAAACAATATCCAATAGGCCTATCCAACAATATTTATTTGTACGAATGTGTATGAATTGCTTTCAACTAAAATTGAGCCAACATTTATTACGTCGTTGTTAACCTCGATGTTCATAAGTAATTGTTTGCTTTATCAACGAACATGCGTATGCATATTCCTACAGTTTAAGGCCTGGTAATTTGAGCCATTCTGGTTCTATTAATAAAGCATTACGCCCATTAAGTGCATCATTAAGAACAAACGCAGGCCTTAATTACAGATTGCCATCACACAGAGTTCAACTAGTTTAAGGCTATGGAACATAAGTGTCTATTGACGATTACACCAAAAGCACTGCGTTTAATTTTATGGCCTGCTCATGTCATTGATGCTATGTTCTCATTTTTAGTTGACGTTAAACGCGTTAAAATCATCATAGTCAAAGCTTGCAAAGATACCCTATGCAGTTGAACTGAATCAATAGGATAAATATTTCATGACAAAATGGCGATGCAAAGTCTGAAACGTCCATAGGCCTTCTATGGAAGTAGCCTAATATAAATGTATTCAAGCACTCAAATTAGTCTTTTAAATTGTCTTCCTTAAAAAAATGTGTGTTAAACTGTGCACACCTTTTAAGGTTCTATACAGGACCATAACAGAACTGTAACTATATGGAGGTTTTACATACAAATTAGATTACTTTTTGATTCAACAAAAGGGAGCACAGTCTCTTCTGGTTATTAATGCAACTGACAGATGTGACATTACAGTTAAAGGTTGCTCAGAATCAGTGTTCAAGATAGCCGATCTAATGCGATTAACGCGAATCATAATTGCGTTTTCACTGCACTCTCTGCAATTGTTTCATTTGGCACCAATTGCATAGGGAAAGGTACTGATAGTCACGTATAGCTACAGTAACTGTACTCCCTTAAAAGTGTTGACTACATTGTCAATCGTTTGTTATCATATACAGCGTATGGTTATGTCCACGTGTGCAAGTGTACGTTCCTATGTGTTCATTTATATGGTTCATGCGCAAAGAGCAAGTGCCATCGCGTGTGCGCGTGTCTACAGTATGAGTGTTTGTGTGTGTGAAAACTAGAGAGAGAGAGAGAGAGAGAGAGAGAGAGAGAGAAGGTGGGGGTTTTAGGGAGAGAGACTGCACACTTGTTCTTCAATACGATGATTACCCTACGCATGGATATATGAATCGCAACAGCAAAGCCAATGACAGAATTTACGTGTGAAATGAATTTCCTATTTTTAACCTCAAAATGAAAATCTATTGATTCGTTTCTTGTTAAAAACAAAACAAAGACTATAGCCTAATGGTGATTAATATTTCAGCAACAACAAATCTAGAATCTCACTGTGACTGGCGACAATGTCTGGCGTTCTTTTAGCAAAACCAGAGACTGCTGGCGATGCAACGTGACATATTTTGGCGGAGCACCGAGGCCTAAATAAAGGGTTATAATGTAAAGCATTCAATTTCTGGCTTGTAGTTCCTCTAATTCGAGTGCAGTCTCGTCTTTGAAGGCAGACACTTGGTGTAAATGTACAGTTAAAATATTCTATTCGCAAGTCCCCAGGCGGAGCTCCGACGGTCCCTAGCTTCATTAAAATTGCATCAGTATCCCTGTGAAAGGGGGGAAATGTTCAGGGGAAAGAGAAAAATAAAACAGAGGGCCTAATTATAACAAAGGGAAACAGCCATGCCCTTTTCTTTTTGAGCAGCAGAGCCACCATGATGTGTAGGCTAGCTCTACGTCTCAATGTTAGGAACAAATGCAGCAAGATGTACATCAATGATGTGTGTTACTCCCAGGTAAAATGCTTTGGTTGGGATATTTCAAGCAAGAAAATATTCGATTTTCTTTGGCGATGGTATGAAGGTCCACATGCTGTGTGTGCGCGTGCGCATAGGTGTGCGTGCGGTATATGTGTGATCGTGTATTTCAACGTGAGATAGATTGATTCGCTATCAAAGGATCCCAATAGATTTTCTCGCACCTTTCTGAAAGTGAAATGGGCAACTGTCTAGGGAGACCTCCATATCTGTACGAGTGTCAAGCAGTGAGACTAAATAAAGTAAATTTCAAATCCCGATGAGACTCCGCCGCCCTCTCTGACCAACGGTAATTAACAGGGCTGGCTAATGACTACTTACTCGCTCCTCATAATTATCTGCTTTTCATAATTCGATGTGTAATTTAATAATTCGCTCATATTAACGTATTAAGTGATTGACTCGTTTAGGGGAAATTATAACCGTTCACCAGGAGCATCTTTTAATTGATGAAACATCGCGGCTGTCTAGTTATCTTAGAACTTCTGAAAATCGTATTGTTAGGCTAAAATTACATGACAATGAAATCGCCAACTTACAGTACATTAGGTTTTCTAATTTCATGTTGTTAAAGGTAGGTCAGGAATTATCTGACTATTATTAGGTCTACACATTGTTGAATTTAGAGCCAATTTACTGAACTGAATGATTATTAAAATAACTAGATGTTGTTCCAAATGTGCAAATGGACGTTATATGTATGAACATGGGGTCTGATGATCAATAGATAACCACTCCAGCCAAAGCTGCTAGCTCTGACGTCATAACCCATGTATCAGTGTTTGATTCAAAACAGACAAGCCCACTTTTTGAGTTTTCAATGGGCCCCTAAATGGTTGTATATTGTGCAATGTTTTGATCAAGCCCACCTGTTCAGGGCTGATTATGCAGCCCAGATATTACTTTATCGCACTTTAGCTATTGATTGAATAAATTGTGTGCTTGTGCTCGCCTACTTAATTGCTGTATTGAAGAGCAATTGCACAATTCACCAAAATAATTGTAGTTTACCATAGAGTTAGTTGAAAAGGTTTGCATTTATTACACTCACTCCCAGATAGACTACAGCCTATTACAGCCTTTAATCAAACTGGATGTATCAAAACTGTATCCACATAATTGCATGCAAATACATTCCGATGCTATAAATAATCTGTTTAAAATGTGGAGGACAGATTTCAGAAGTGCTAATTGCAGGCGCCTCTCTCCCCTTTCCCTCAGGTAGCTATCCATGGTTCTGAAACGCATCTGAATACGCTGGCGTTCCACCAACCCAGTCACCCGCTAGATCGCCCTGACATGAACAGGCGCTTTGGAACTGACACTCCACTCAAAATGTTTATTTTTTATCTAGCCTATACGAGACCCACAAACCAAGCTGTGTGCTTCAAAGGCCCTTTCGCCTGCGACGGGTGGAGAAAAGAACAAGTAGTGTTGCTGCCTGTGTATTTAAATAGAGACGGGCACATTGGCAGGCGGGCTGTTTTTCTGGCGGGCTGACATCTGGCAGAGCGGCGCTCCAGGGACCCATCCAGCTCTCTATAGACTCCCTGATTAGACTCTAATAGAATATTAGCATTTGCTCTCAGGTAGGCTAGCGCGAGCTGCACGAACTGGCAGCAAGTCAGTCAGAAAAGCACGTGCTCTCTTTTAAATTGGTGGAACAGTACAATTTTCAAGAAAGTGAAGACTGCATAATAATAATATAGGGATGCGAAAAGTAGACTACCTAGTAACAGTTTAAAGACAAACTGGCTATAATTCTTTACTGAAAGGGTCTAGACTAAAATTGAGTAGCCTAATATAACAATTGTTGTCAAATTGCATTTGATGACTCTCCAGGAGGTTGTGTAAGTTGATTAAATTGAATATTTCCAACTTTTCAAGAATTAGGCCTGCACTGATGCACTAATCGAAAACGTCCAATAAAATGTTAAAATTTGTTCTTTAATGAAACACATTGCAATTCAATAATCAAATAACTTAAATATACATGAATGTCATAAATTAATAGTATCATTCAACCAGGAACCAAAAGCAACAGACATTACATAAAGAAAAAACTCCGCTAAAACAGCAATACAGCAAAACCTGTACGGATATATTTATGTGCATCGACTGGTTCCAATGAAATATTTACATTGTACACATACTTCCATGAAACGATTACTTTCTCTTTAAGAAAACATTACTAAACAAGGTGATTTTAACAAGCAACGACTTCATAATGATGCGCGTATATTTATACAAATAAATACCAGAAAACATACATAAAAATAATTGTAAAAGAGCATACTATCTCATATATCTCTCGATTGTACCATCTCAAAAATTTAAAGGAATTTGAAAGAAATTTCTTGACAATTCTGCTTTCTGGCAACATCATGTTTTACTTGATGTCAGAATTTGATTTTCTCCAGCAAAACGAGGAGGGGGGAATCCCGATAAATATGTAATGAAGTAAACATGACCTCACTTAATAAATAGTTCATAAGACAGCGACCCACGTTGGATTGCAAAGTTGTATTGCAACCGGTATAAATAATATTTGGCAATCGTAAATCCCATCAAATCCATACATTTGATTAATTTTTTCTTTATCTACAGAGATGTTTCTGAAATAGGCCTACAGTACAAAACGCCCAGAAACCGGCTACATTTCATGACCAGTGGTTTCAACCTTAATTCAGCCTATTAGTAACAAGTAGCCTAGGCTATCCTAGGCCCACCCTTGCCTGTTTCTTCAACACACCTAAAATCCAATAGGTTTAATTAATTACACGGGACAAACAACAAAGTGACAGCTAAATTAATAATTTACACGGGGTAGTTTGGCAGTAATCTAATAATAGCTTTCAATACCAAGCAGTGACTACTGTGTTGCCATATTACCCCCTCGTGGACCCTGAACAAATGCCAAACTGCATTGTCAAATCAGAGGGAAAATGTATGAAAAATATATGAACACCAACCAAGTGCTTCCAGTTGAAAAATGTTTCCATGGTCAATAATTATTAAATGTTTTCAATATTTTTCACTCTTAAATAGGCTAATAGTCTTTAAATTAACCGAAATTGAACATAAATACGTGTGATTAAAGCCTATGAGTCGTAGCCTACTTCATTGACATAAAAAGGTGAAGTAGTAAGTGTGGAAAACCAGTGGTCTTACTTGCTCTGTCAAACGCTCCTTTGCTTGATTCCACATCCCCTTCCGCCAGACTTGACAGTGGTTAGAGTATTCAGTCATTTTGAATGTTATGAATTATTCGAGTTCAAAGCACAAGTCATTGATGATTGAAAAATTGTGTGATAAGAAATATGTTACAAATCGTCTCTGTACAGTTTTCAGTCTCTCAACATTTGTTGACGGTGTTTTTAGAGCGAATGGTCGAGCTAGACGCATGCAGAGTATTTCATTCGTTTTTGTTTCTGTCGTTGGTTGCAAAACCAGACCCGCACCACGTTCTTTTTGAGGTCCAGCTTTTCTGCTATAGCAGCAATTTTCTCTGAGGAGGGACGCGGCTGAATGGCGAAGTAGGCTTCCAGGGATCTCTTTTCCGGTGCAGCTATCGACGTACGCTTTCTCTTTTTCTCTGCGCCATTGAAGAGCTCTGGTTTGTTCAGTTTCTCCCTGTGTGATTTCTCGGCTTCTTCCAGCCACGCTTGTAGAATGGGCTTCAAAGCTATCATGTTGTTGTGAGAGAGAGTGAGGGACTCGAATCGGCAGATGGTGCTTTGGCTAAGAGAACCCACGCCGGGAATCTTCAGGTTCGCCAAGGCTGACCCTACATCCGCCTGGGTTACACCAAGTTTGATCCGTCTCTGCTTAAACCTCTCCGCGAAGGCTTCCAAGTCCCTTGGATCGGCGTCCACGTCGCTCATGCAGCCCATGTGTGATTGTAGCCCATGGGCATGAGCCATGTTGATGGCTGCCTGGTGCATGTGGTTCATGCCCGCCATGTGTGCAGGATGCGCAGGTGTACCGACCGAACCATCCGGTCCTGCCATGGCCCCGAGTGCCAGTCCTGGGGTGATGTGGTCCAGTAGGTCCCCCTCTAGCCCCTGGTGTGGCTGGTGGTGGTGGTGATGGTGGTGGTGGTGGTGGTGGCCAGACAGGGCGGATGGGTGAGAAATAGGCACCGAAGACGCGGAGGACGAAGAGGAGGTGCAGGGGTGAGTGTTCATGGTGTGGTAGGTCGCGTCCGGCTTGAAGGGACTGTGATGTGGAGGGTGGTGGTGGCTCTTGTTCTGCGAGGCTATATCCACCGCCGCCAGAGCTTCAGCACGGGCCAACAAACTCTCATCCAAGCCTCCGAATATATTGCTCTGCAATTGCAAATAGAATGCACACATAACTGTCAGCTGGGAATTATCTATCCACTCCTCGGTTTAAAACATTTCCAGAACGTGAAAAAAAGAAATCCGAAAAAAGGAACACACAATACAAGACACATGCAACATCCCAGGTCATAAAAATTAATAGAAAAGCAAACCCTACTGAATACATAAGTTGGAGAGAGGGGGAAAATGGAGGTGTTGGGTGATTTGCTGTGCAGACATGAAAAAAACATCAAGCAAAAAAAGTGGGCTGTCAAAATGTGCCTTTAAGCGGTAATTATGCAGAATACGTACCGGTGGGGTTGGGAGACATGCTCGGCGCATCGCCTCCGAGTTGGAGCCGCTGCTGCTGATGATGGTGTTACTGTGTCTGGAGGACGAGCAGGACGAGGGCGCATTCGAAGTCATGGTGGAGGATGAGGAGGAATGCAAAGAATATTTGTGTTCGGGCAAGCTGGAGTGGGCCATGGCGAATGCCTGCTTGCTGTTGAGAGACATCATCATCATATTTGCGGGTGTCCAAGCCTCGGCAAGTTCCTTTTAATAAGTTAAGACTCCGCCTCCTCGATTTTGAGAACAAGCCCAATTTCTTTGCTGGAATCTGAAGTCACTGTCGATTAACTTGGTGCTACTTAAGTAACAACGATCCTCCAGTTTTTCTAGTACCTCTAATATTACTTGGCGTCGTTTTGCAAGAGATGTCGTTCACGCCAATAAGCCATGCAATTGAGCGTCGCCTCCGCCCCCGGTTACCTCTTCCGTTAGGGCTGTGGCGCGATGACTCAAAAATGATCTCAAAAATAGCCTTTTTTTTTTAACTCTAAATTTCGCCAGTTGAGAGTATTAATGTTTTCGCCGTGGATGTTTTGGAAAGCTCCTCTTTGTTGATGCCACAAAAAAACTATTAGTAAAAAAGTTTTTTTTCTCTCCTTTTGTAAGGATTTCCCAAATGTAACCCTGCAAAAGATTGTCGCGCTCGATTATCTTTCTGCAAAGTTTCCGTCATAAAATTGTTGGTAATTAAGAGATAACGGTGACAGTCTCAATACCTCGACTACGTTCAATGCTGCGGGGACTCGTTCTGCCTCTGCTCTGTGGCGAAGGGCAGGCAGTGTGTCTCTCTCTCTCTCACTCCGCCTCTTGTTCTCCCTCTCTCTCTTTTACTCGCTCTTTCGTTCTCTCCCCCCTCTCGCGTTCTCTTACTCACTCCCTCTCCTCTCACACTCGGCTGTACCTGAAAAACCTTTCATGATTTATTATTCTTCATTAGCCACTGCGCCGCTGGGGACTCTGCGCATGGGCAGTCTGCGACAAGGCATTCATTTCAAATGGCTCCAGCCACTATTGTATCCCTTTCCATCTCTGTGATTTTGGATCCACTTTGAAACGAAAACGAACGATATGTGTCCAACTCCAACTGATTCATATGTCCTTTTTATCTAAAAATGGACAAATGAAGTTCATTTAAAAATACGGAAATCATTTGAGGTGTGCGGTACTGTGACTGGGTCAGAACAGATTCCTAGGATGGATATGAAGAAATAACCACGGACAGCTCCATCAAGTGCGTTCCCTGACGAGGCGAAATAAATCAGAGTTAATGCTCGAGTGTCGTTTAATTATGACACCAAAGGCAAATTGAAGACAGGAGGAGCATCTTTAAATATATAAGGGGTCAGGAAAGATTGGATTATTAGGTTTGAATGTAATTGTAGATAGTGAAACGGCTTTTCAAAAAGTCACCCGCTCCACGTTATCTTGTGGTTGCGCGTAATTCACCTTGACGAATTTATTAGTTTGGAAATAATAAGTTATGGAAACAGTAGGCTACATAGCATATCATGCGCTTTACTAGTTAACTGTCATATTGACAATTTAGCATGTAGCCTACTTTAGAATGAACTTTATATGTGATATTATTTTATTAACGACAGTGGAAAGTGGATTTTATAAAAGTCTTTAGGCTTTAATTGGCAAACCCAATACAATTATATACAGTACTTGTCGCAGGGGGCCATTATCATATCTTCCTACTAATTAGGCTACTTCATCAATGATATAATTAAAAACCTTTAATCATATTCTAATTAACAAGGATTGTCTAATTCGTTTAATCTGTCCATTGGATGGGCTAATTGATATAATGTGATTGAATACATATGGAGCAAAGGCTTGAATACATATGAGCAACGGCTAAACTAAAACATTTTCACAACGTATTTAATTCCTTGATATGAAAGCATCCCTGTTATATTGGTAAAGAAATTGTCTCCTTATTACAATGTCACTGTCCACTGTATTCTTCCTATGACTTTCAGCGTATTGTCTTGGACTTCTGGGTAGGGAGAAAATAAATGTAGCTCACCCAAGCAATTTACCATTTTTTTATGGAAAATAGTTCCCTCTTTTAGAATGCCCAAGCGTATTTATATGAACGCTGGGTTGATCATTTGTTCACATATCTCTGTACATAGGCCCCACGTTAGGTCTATCTTTAGATTTAAGACATCTGTAAATAGAGATTTTGATTATTTTCATTGAAGAATCGGAGAGCCATGTTCTTTAGACTTTATCAGTGCCAGAGCACAATAAACTTCACCAAGATTCCCATCTTTGATCTCAATGTTGTTAGCGATTTTTGCTCTTTGTTGAAGTCAATAAAGCAGTTGAACGCATGAGACAGGTGTTGCAGAGGGCATTGCATGCATGCAAACCAACACGAAGCCCCGTGACGAGCAAAGACATAGTCGTATGGAGCGCTGTGACTCTTTGTTAGCGAGGACTTGTCAGCTCCCCCTTTTTTGATGTGCATAGGCATTTAATATGTCCCTACGGCTGCGACAAAGCTGTTGGTGATAGTGCACAGCACTTTACATAGCGAGAGGCACCCAGCTGCTGAGAGGCTTGCTTCTCAACCAGGACGGCAGGCGCTGAAGCCACCCCTTGCGCCCTCACTCTGGAGACATCAAGGGGCAATCAGTGTCTCCTCACATATACCGACAGACTGATTTACGATGAAACTTTAACGAAATCATTTATATTTCACCACCTCTAAATCGGCGTATGAAATTTTCATCCACAATGAAACACACAAAAAGTATATCTTAGGTCAAATAAATCTATTGAGCTGCTCGTGAGCAATTGACTTTGAAGCGCGTTTTCTCTATTTTGCCGGTACGAAATTCCATATTTATCCCGCGTAAGCAGTTTTGAGATCTTCTGTTTTCTTATGTGAAAGATCTTTACTGATACTTAATTATATTTAGCTGATTGTGTAAAGAGTTTCTTGAGCACTAAGGTTAGTAAGACATGTATTAATTAAAGAAAAGTTGCAACTTGACATTGTTGCAATTAACATGTTGATATGTAATCATCCAAATATGTCCTGATTCGAACGGCCATGTGAAAATGTGGATCGGAGAGCAGGTTTGAGATGTTTTTGTGTATACTATCATTTATTTAAGAAACCGTTTTAAATGACTGGAGCACTTGAAAATATATAGTTTGAGTAAATAAATATCCAGAATTTTGAAGGGGGGAGAATAAAGTGTTATCCTCCCAAATGAGGACTTCTACTTCAAACAAAACAGGCTAATTGATGTCTCATAATGTCATAAAGTCACACTTACAGCTATTCTCCTCGAGCTGAAGATGTTGCAATTGTTTCTATCACACATGATTCAACTGAACATAATGGAGGTAAGCTCCTTCATTTTCAAAATACATGCCTTAACATTAGCAGGTACTTTCATACCTACTCTTTAAAGCACACATTCTCAGTGGAATCCTGGAATAGAATCAAGCTTCCTAAAACTTCACAAGAGCTTTACTAAATAAAATAAAAAAAGACCCCCTTTACAAAAGAATAAGACAAGAAATAAGAGAGTGGAAAAGAGAAGGAGAGAGAGAGAGAGAGCACCAGCAGCAGTAGCAGCAAAGCTTGATATAGCACAGGTGACTTGTTTGCTTTTTTCCTTTTTTTTTCTCTCCAAACTTACATCCGAATCAAGGTATACTGCAGAGGTGGCTGTGTGCTTTACACAAAGACACCACTCTCAGTGTCCCTCAGGAACTCTCCACGTTAACAATCCCAATTACAGCGAGACCACCAGAGACAGCTGTTTTTATTACACTAGCGCTCCTTTGTGCCGCCAACAAGGTAACTGCTGCTGCCGCTGCTCGCTTACACTGAACACAGAGACAAAGCTTTACTGCGAACAGAGAGGAGAGAGAGAGAGAGAGAGGCGGGAGGGAGGAGTGGAGAGAGAGAGAAACTGAGAGAGAGAGACGGAGAGAGAGAGAGAGGAGAGGATGAAGTCTCTTGGCTGCTCGCAGTGGTGATGCCTTTATTCACAGCTTCCCCTCTCCGTTCTGATCTCGGCAGCTCTTTACATGTCGGAGCAGAAGGTCAACGCTTGTTAGGAGAGGGTCTACAAAGACACCTGGCTTCGACTCACGGCGACGAGAAAACGCAAGGTGGAGAGGCTTTTTTCTAGCATGGTTTTTATTCATTTGTGTTACCAGGGAAATATGAGAGGCCGTTTCCACCCGCTTTAATGTGTTGTTGAACACACACACCACACCAAAAGCCAGGAGTCTAAAGGAATTACTTAAGTGTCACACACAGTAGCTCTCTCCCAGGGAGTCAGTCATCATTTGAGCTAATGCAGGTGATTTCAAAAACCTCAGTTGAATAAGGGCTCAACAGCTTCCAAAACGCCTTGATCGTTTTTCTGTTTGATCTTTTTGTCATGGACTAAATATAACATTAACAGTACATGGGACGTTCCCCTGTATAGTTCTGAAACAGTCACTGATATGTCTTAAACAATTCATTGGAAAAGTCTCCATGCCTCCATTAGGCTGTCAAAAAAGTTGTACAGGGATGGAGTACAGTATTATGGGATGGAAACATTGATCAAACACCATCCACTACTCAGACGTCACGTGTGGTTAAAGGTGGGCGACGGAGGGAAGATCCTCGGGCTGAACCCTAGAAAGCAAGGTGACCCATGAGGTCAACAAAACAAATAACATCACCGCCAATTTCCCCCCTGACGCATAGACGGCAGCCACCGGCATCCTTCTGAGGGAAGGCATTAGGCAGAGGCTCTGGTTCCCCACGCCTAGCCAGCGCACCCAGGCTGCAGGGCACGGGATGATGACAAGGTCAAGCCTCATAATGATGTCACGTACCTTAAGGTCCCACAGATCAATATTGAGCAGAGGCCACGTCTGCGCCTGTCCGCCAGTCAAATAACACATGGATGGAGAAGTCCTCGCTTTCGAAATTGTCTGTATTTGATAATATGAGAAATGTCTTCTCCCTTTTGGGCCTGTTAATTCAGGTGTGCCGTACCATCGGCCAGTCTAGTGGCTCCGCGGAGCAATATTGGCATCCAATATGCATGATACACAGCAATATTGGACAGCCTTCTGGAATGTAAGGGTCTTGTATAGGGACTGTTGCTCTGGTGATTCTGGCCCAGCTTTTATCAAAGAAACAGGGACACAACTTTCCGAAGCAATAAGGTTAAACATGCAGTACATACTAAATGTAAAAGTCATAGTGACAAAAAACTTGTCACTATGACTTTTTTCATGCACACAATCAATATGCAAATGTAGAGTATTACTGTTATGTAAAATATAGGTACAGATCTGTGCATGGAAAGCGCTGCCATGCCAAACACATTAACAATCTTTGTCTGGAAAGCTCACCTGAAGTGACAGACAAACAGGCCTTCTATAGAGTGCAGCCCTTGTGGAGAAACCTCACATTAGAGCTATTAAGGCACGGTAAAGAATCTGTACGAGTCAGATGTCTTGCCAGTGATCAACGTCGGAGGATGTCTCTGAAACGTCTGTCCGACCTGGTGAACATCTCCTCTACCTCTCTCATTAGTCCGACTGTCCCATGCGGTGGTATATGGCTTGTCATAGGGTTGTCTAATGGTTGACGCTAATTGACCTCCTTTCCCCCCCTCTTTCTTCTGCACAAATGAAAAGATTTCCCCCGTCCTCGGATGGAGCGTGTCACGGTCTGATCCGACAAATTAAAAAGCTCTCAGCTGTCATGCTGTCATCGTTTGCAGGTCTCACCTCATCAGCTATAATGATCATTTTTCACTCATAGAACCCACAGTGCTGCCCTGCCAAACACATAATTTAAGGGTACACTATAATACCTGTATCATGAACATGTTTGTACAAGAGCCGGCAATGGTGTGTGTGTGTTTGTGTGTGTGTGTGACTTGGGTAATTGAAAAACCATTGCAGTGAACACATCAGTGAAGCACAGCTTCTTTAATCCTGAAATATTGTCTTTTCCACTCAAAATTGAAGGGTGTGATTCCCCCGCGGTTAGATTGAGAACAATGTAGCACAAAAGTAGTGTCATATTGCATGCTTACTGTATTATATAATGTGATTTTTAAATATTCCATTGATTCAGGTTAATGCTGGAATATTGTGCCTTCAAAGTCTGTAAGGCCCTTGACAACTGATGATGCACTTTTAGACATGGTCCTTCTATTTTCAGACTTCCATCAATGAGAAATGAATCATAGTGGCATCTAAAAAGTAACTGAGCATATAATGCAGTGTTGCTTGCTTGATTTATAGTCATCATTTTAAATTGTCAGAGAGAGAGAGAGAGAGAGAAAGAGAGAGAGAGGGGGGGGGGAGAGAGAGAATATTCAGTTTTACAACATTATATCAATGAAATTACACAATTATTGCCCATTTATCCTGGGTTTAGGGGGTCATTGTTCTCCACCACAAACAGTGTGGCCTGTTAGTACATCTAGCTACAGTTCTTCTCGAGCTTTCTCACCATCGCTGGCTGGATAACCATACAACAGGTCTGTAATGATGGTACAAATAGATATCATGGTAGCCTTTCTATTCATCAGGGATTATCTTTGTTCTTTGATATGGTAATGGTGAGAGGCCAGTTGATTAGCAAGCCCTTGAACCTGCACATTCACACTATGGTGCTGTATGGATCTAGCCTCATTTAACACATATGGCTAGATTATTACCCAGCTATAAAAAAAAATTGTAACCTTTGGGTTTTTCAAGATTCTTCCTCACACCAACGAAATGTATGTGTTACATGTGTTAATTTGTGGTAGCTAACACATGCAAGGACCTTTTGAGATTTCATTGAAATAACATCAGCTACACAGAAACACCGCTGTTCACTTTCCCTCCGGTGAAGGCCTCTGGGCCTTTTCATGTCCATTTTTTCCCTCTTTCATCATTGGAACATGTGACCTAAGTTACTGACTGCCGTCAATGCTCTGAACTGTACACGGTAACGACATGCGAGTTTGTCGGACGCTTGTTGGTTGGCCAAAGAGAGGCGGTGACAGTTCGTTAGAAGCAATCAGAGGCCCCGTCGTTGGGCACTCCAAAAATCAAGCATGGCACTTTACCTGCTGACTTTGTGTGTATAACTTTATAATTTATGCGGTGTACCCGCGCTATTGACAAAAACGCGGCATGGTGATCAAAGCCAGCCGTTCAGGAGGTTGGACAGGGCCACGAAGACAGGGTCTGTAACACTAATGATCTTCAAACGCTCGCCGATTTCACTGGGAGCTATGCGCAACTCCCCAGCAAGTCCCCCCCCACCCCGCATCTCTCCCTGGAGGTAATTGTGCCTGGCTGGTTGGGTGACAGGTGTCAAGTGGCCCCTCCTCATCTCATTCATCATGCTAAGCAGAGAGGAAAATCCTATCCTCTCTCTACCTCTCCAACGCTTTCTTTCTTGCTCTCTCTCTCTCTCTCTCTCTCTTTCTCTCTCACTAATTATTACCTTGGTGAGGTGAGAGGCAACAGCTACAGAGTTTGTCTTTAGGCCATACCATAACAATGCAAAATGTCTGAGAATGAAAATTAATTTCAGAACTGGTTCAATGGGGTCATTTCAACATTTTTGAAACTTCTTAGTTGAACCACCAAAAGAACAAGTTAAAGAAAATAGACAGATGTAGAGTATACGTGATTTATTAGCTACAGCTAGGGTTATGTGTGGTAGAAAGCTCCAAACCCTTCGATGCTGAGATCCAGTGCCTTTGAAGCTCACGTCCTGTTGGGCTTGTGCTAGCTCACCACAGCTGGGGAGAGGTTAGTGGGTGAGTGGGTGAACATCCAGAGTAATGTTGAATGGGGAGTGACTACAGTGCCACTGGCAGGCAGGCGGTCCGAGGCTGGCACCGGGAGCATGTACACTCTGACCCACAGGCCGCTAGGAGACGTGGAAGGTAAGAGCAGCCAGGGAGAGGAGGAAGATGTGGGGGGGGGGGGGAACCACACCCTCACTGTGCCTGGCTGCTTGCCTGCCTCCCCGCCTAAGCAGAATCCCATAGGGACCTGCCATACACGAGTCTCTCTCTCACACACCCCAGTCATTAATTCCTGCTTTGCATCTCCCCACCATGTAATATTTATGGGTCACCGCAGCTTTTTATTCACAAATGGAAAATGCAGAGAGAGAGAAAAAAGAGAGGAAGACACGATACCTCAATCAATGCCTTGAATAGGGTTCAGCTTGTCGTACAATGCTTTTTTTGTGCTAAGCCAGTGCTTAGGCAGCAATCTCTCTTTTGACCTCTAAACAGGAGATATTTACAGACACAACCTTAAGGAACATGAGCAGGATCAGGCATAACTCCTGTTTGTTGTGGGAGAGACAGGCTAAATCGAGAAGTACTGTGACAGTCAGAACTGCGAGACTGCAGAAATGGCAGTGAGATAGAAGAAACTGCATTAGTCAGGGTACAAAAATGGCTCATTTACAAATCTGCCTGACTTTGTGATTTAATTACACTGTTTTCTGAGCAACATTAAATTACCACCACACTCGGAAAACACACCAAATACCTAAAACCCTTAGGATGTAAAAAACTGAAAGAGGTAGTCTTCAAATGAATATTTTTTCCTCATTCCAAATCTGGCAGATCTCCGATAAGGTAATTAAGGTCTCCTATGATGTTGCAGAAAACCCATGATGCAATGTGTTGAGCCTCCTCGTTCTCCCCTGAAGTAGACCCCTTCAAGCAGCCTCCCCCCACCAAGGGTTCAACGATAGCCCAGCACCAAGCCCCCATGGAACCCCCAATGGAGGACGGCTCACCAGACCCCTGTAGAGATTTGAGGACCACTTTGGAACTCTAATCCACTCCAAATGTGCTGATAATTTCCCTTGCCAGGACACTCTCTGCCTGGTGTCACAAGAGTGGCCTCTGGGGATCAGATCAGCCAATGATAACAAAGTAGCCAGATGTCTGGCGCTGGCAGACTCCCAGAAGCCAGACAGCGGTACACAGCAGCATCCGCTATGGGCCCCAGATCAAAGATACCTGAGAATTACTTATGGGCACAAAATGTGTGTTGCTTACTCTACAGTTCCCATTAATAACAATCTGGGAGAATTTGTATTTCTAATTAACTCTTTTCTTTCGGCGCAGAAAGTGCTGTAGGTTTTCCGAGGCTGCAGCAGAATTTTTGTTATTTTTTCCCCCCGCGTTCTTTCTCTCACACGGCAACTGCGAGTCAACAACAGGAAGTCGGATGAGGCCCTCGCTGCGTCTGAAGGAGCAGGATCAGCTTTTTCACGCAGTTCTGAGGCTCCCAACATCTCCCGACTTTACTCCACAAACAAACAAACAACACAGGAGTCAGCTAATTCAGCTCTTAGCCACACTGCACTGTTTCCTCTGAGATAGGACATGCCAACACACAAAAGAGCTTGGAAGTGTTCAGTGTGGAGGCTGTGGTCAGACCTTTGGCAATATAAAACCTTACAGTTGGTCCACTGCTATCTTAAACTGAATCAGATCGGTATATAACATTGGTATTTCTATATCTATAGCTTATAATTCGCTGTTGTTTTGATGTTTTACACTTGAATAAGGCATTGTATGTTTGTGTAGAATAACAGTGGTCAATAAGATGAACTAGTCGATAGTCTACATGTAGCGTCGAGTAGAGGGTGAGAGGGGTAAGAGGTAGTAGGAGGAGTTATGGAAGGCTGCATGGAAGTTTCTGATACACATCAAGAGTAATGAGGTAGCTTTTTATACTTTCCAGAATTGAGCTTTTAAAGCCTCTGACCGTTGCTCGACGCAGTTGTTTGCGCTACCCAGAGCCTAACGTATAAAGAACTCTCCTTGTAGTGTTCTCCTGCAGGTCCCAGCCCGACACACTGCTTTCATGGCATCCTCCATATATTCCATCATATGTGTTATGTTCAATACACAAATATTTACAGTTGACCCTTTGCTTTGAACTGGGAAACTAAGAATAGTTTAGCATCCCACCTCAGGAAGGCATTTGTTGCTTTTCTCTGGCTTTAAGGGGGTGAATATGAAGAAGTCTTACTTCATCTTGCATGCACTCATGCATATTTTGGCAGCCTTGCCATGTTCCAGTGCACTTAAAAGTAATTGTTCAATGGTGCTCCACCTATAGATGGTATACTTTTTGACGCAACGTATGCAGTATATCAAGTATTAATTATTAAGCATAAAAAGTGTTGCTTCATGTCTGTATTTGATGGAAAAGGGACCTCCACACCCCCGCCCCCACTTTTCTTTCTCATTATAAATCAGTTTCAGGATAGATGAGTGCCTTCGACCAGCAGCACGTGGTTCATGCAAATTAATATCAACATTTGCATGGCCCTTCTCTGAATGTGCTATGTCTATGCTGGTTAGGTTTCCTCAAAACCCGCAGTGACAGTTATCCATCGTCATTAGCTCTCGTGTTGACCTTTTTGGTTGTTCTTCGGGCTTTCCATCATTGCTTTTATGTACACACATGCTAAGTGCGTGCAAGTAAAGGTGAATAGAGTTTGCAGGTCCTGTGTTAAGGTTCTGTTTTTTTTTTACTTTCAGAACATGCATGCATATTTGATGCTCTTTTACCCTTTTTCCGTTCACATGGGAATGTACAAATTCATGTTCCAGTAGGTATGGTGATATAATAACATTTGTATTTGCGATTTGAAATGCTTTATTATATCGGTGAGTGCTCATCCACTATGCATTTGAATGTTAAATGTGTTCATTATAGCACAGAATGTCACCCTGGCTGACATTGAACACATTTACCATGTACCTATGTAACTATATAACTGCAATATTTTAGTGCAGTGTTTACAAATGAACATATTCTTATCACTATTGAACATTCACTTTTTACCTTTGAAAGCCATGTAAGTTCATCCCCACAATAACTTAGGAAGCTTTTACTGGCAGCTATTGCACCTAGACATAGCCTTCAATACCTTTTGGTGTTATCATAAATTGGGACTTTTTTATGTGTCTTTTTCTTTAAAATGTAACTTTAAGTCAGGGGGGAAAAACTGCTTTGGTGAGATCCTGTCTCCCAGCTGAGGCAGCTCATCACTCTTAAAACAGACTCTCTCGTCCGCCCAGGCCCCGACCGTTATTAATGTGCTCTGAATTATTTAGCAGGGTAAAATTACCATGCTCTTTTGAAAAGATTTTTGCCTACACAATTAAAGAGCATTATAGTGATTTTTAGTTGAACAAGAATTATGACCATTTCTTTCTCCCCTACGCCATTTGTACTCGTTTTAAGCCTCAAGTCGAAGCAATGTTGAAAATAGCTTGTTTTTCATCATTTTCGCCAGACTGTGAGGTTGTGGTCTATCCGTGACCCTAACAGTGATGAGCAGCTAATGGATAATGGATGAACTGGTATATGTTCTCCTTCCGTTGAGCAGGACCCGTAATGGTCTGCTCCCCCATCTAAACATGATGGGGAGCAGACCTAACTTGGGCGTTTTGAAAAGTACAGGTTTTGTCAGTTAGCTTCACTTAGGGTTAGCGAGGCCTAGCTTGAAATAGCTGACCAGCTCTGTGTGCAGCCGTGGGTGTTTAAAACCAGCCTGACATCTAACCATGCCATGGTCCTTGGACCATCTCCTAAAAAGTGTCTTTCTATGGGAACCAGTTAGCATAAAGAAAAATGGAATTTATGGACTCAACCAGTAGGTGATTTAGTCAGGCCAGGCTGCAGTTGTATTCTTATTGTATGACTCCTCTATGGATGGCATTAGCAGGAATATCTGTAGGCCTCCGCTCCTTATTCCAGGCGGACAACTGTCCACATTTCAACCATGGGCCCAACAATTGGCAGTAATTGGCACGTTGCCTGGGCTGTCCTGGGAGAGATCTGAGAGCGCACGCGGGCACGGACAGGCTGCCCTTTCCACCAATTAGAGAGCTCTCCCCGTGGGGGCGGGGGCTGGGGGGAGGCCTACCTCGCTGCTACCTAGCCGCTTGATCCACATTTTTTTTTCTTTCCTTTTTATATATATGTTTGTCCTCCCTTCTCTCCATTCCTCCTGCTCTTCCAGTGTTCTTAGACTGTGGGCTGTTAGTTGAAGTCTTTATAGAGGACCTCAACCCGAGTATCGACAGCCTTCCATTGCCAGTCAGTGGGGCACTCACATTGGCTGTGCTCTCCACAATAAGAAGCAGGCGGGGCATGTCTCCTGCCGAACAGCCTCCCGCGCAGTGCCCTGCCTGCTAGTGCCTCATGCAGGAGCCGTTGTCTACACATCTACGCATGCACACCCGCCGGTCATCCACCGTCAGGCTGCAGAACCAGGTTGGACCAAAGCCAAGTTCCAATTGGCCAAAGTCGTGGCCTTTCTTCCTTGTTTATGACTGTCTGGGTTTTAGGGGCTGGCTGTTGTGCTTCTCTGGCCTGCAGACGTGTATCGTGTGACTGCGCGCCTTGTGTCGGTGGAGAGCCTTTGACTGAGGCTCATGGAGCAGAGCGTCTCGCTCGGGAGGAGAGATGTGCAGTCGTCTGTGGTGCCAGGGGACCCGAGAGCGAAAGATCACAGGACCCGGCACATTCTTTTGACACTCCCAAGCCAATGCCCCCGGGAGGACGTGATCCTCCCCTCCCTCTCTATCGGTCTCCCCCTCTCAAAGCCTCTGTCTCTCTACATTTCTCTTCAGTAAATAGGAGATGCTTCCTAGGCTTAGGTTTCAGTGTCAGTGGACTGAGCCGTTTTGTGTTGAGCTGAGACGATCATTGTCCTATTTCGAATCCAAAATATCCAGAGTTAGTTAGATTGAGGTTTGGGTTAGACTGGGGTTCCGATTTGATGATGACCTGTCACGCCTACAAGCAAATGTAGACATTTGAATGACATTCAGATGAGTTATCTAGACCACACGCGAAATGTAGAGTCATGTAAAGTCGTGGCTCCATTGTGTCATGCAGCAGCATCTCAGCCCACAGCCACTTCCACAGGTTGACAGGCCACACGGTGGAAAGGCTGCTTTATTTCCCTGCAAGGACCTTCACAAGGGTGGTGGGGAGGGGGGTGGGGTGGGCTGGGGTGGGTGGGGCGGGGGGGGGGTGAAGGACCCTCCACCTAATATGCTGTCTGGCCCCGAGGCCTATGGGAGCACAGTTGGATTATTATGTTAATGCGTGTGCCTCCCTGCCCTCCCTCAGTCCCAGCTGGCCTCTCCGTCGTTAGGAAGTGCTTTGCTCTGACAGAGGAGTAATATGCTCCATGATTGAGGGGCCAAAAGATCGAGCTCTTAAAAGAGAGAGTGGGCCAGCGCCCAGTAAGCATATGATAAAAGTGCCATTGTACAGCCCCAATGCCACAGAGACGCACAGGGAGAGACTTAGTGATTCCTATGGTTTTAAGGGCATTAGTGAATATGTATAAGGGGTATGTGGTCCTTTTGTGCAAATGATTTTAATTGCCCATAATATTATACCACGTGTAATGTATTTTATTATGCTATTATTGCACAGACTTTTTCATTATGTGCCTGTGATACATACATGTAAATAAGATGACTGGACAGATAGCAGGAGTGTGACATTTGTAATCACGCTGAAAGAATCAATGTAAGTTTAAGGGCAGATTTTTTGTGTCGTTAATTTTGCACAAATAACATTTATTTTCCCTTAGTAGAAATCATATTGGTGAAAAAACTCTCTGTAATCATGGTTCAATATTCAATATCACACTAGAACACTGACACATTCTCTGCAGTAATTGTTACTGAACATTATTAGTAGGGTTAGCTCTGTATCGCATTCCATCAGAAACACAATGACACCCTTACACAGGATGGCATTAACCCACAACATCTCAGCCACACTCTCCCGCCTAATCAACTTGACACGTGAGTAAAAATGCAAGCAAAAAAAAAAAAAAGGTATTTTGACTTGTCGAGAAGAAGAAATGTTGAATGCTCAGCTTCAAGAATCGCACATAATTGTGTAAATATGTCAGCCAGACAAACAGAGGAAGATCTCTCCCCTTTAAAAGCTGGTATTTTTCATCTTGCCTCCTCACAAGCACGCATACTCTACGCCCCACGCATATTAGTGTTTTGGGGCCCACTCACCGGAGTGTGCTGAGTGTTTGTGTTTGGTTGAGGGGTTGGGTTTGTTTGCCTTTTTAATCAAGTTCAATATCTCTCCTTCCGATCTGAGGTGTGTTGGCCCCCTCCTCTCTGCGTGTTTGACTGGATCATAATACTTGTGTTTGTTGGGAGCCCTCAGTGTTGTGTTTGTTAAGAGGGCCGGGGCTTTAACGAGATGAAGGGCATTTGTTTGGGAGAGGGCTAGGTAAATACTCTTCCTTGACTAGACATGAGAGGCTGCAAAACTAAAGCAGGTTGTCGCTGCGCTCCAAACAACAGATCTAAAGAATGGAGAGAGAGAAAAAAAAGATGTGTGTGGGGGAGCTGGCAGAAATAGGACCTTTTACTGGATATGTAATTGCTTTTCTTCTGGATCAGTAGAGTGAATCCCTTGTATTTCTGTTTCGCTGGGATCTCTTTAGTCTTCCATCTGAGCGACCGCTAAAGGCTACCAAAGTGAAACACCATGGACTGTGATTGGTGTCATGTCTGTGGGATTTGTCCGTCACAATAACAGGAGTTGTGCACTTCCAATTCAGGCATCCATTGGAGCAATCTCGTTCAACTCACAAATGGCATAGGCTGAACACAAATTATATTATCATAGTTTACTTTATGATCAAAACATTTTATTATCTGTATATGGTTAGCTACATGTTAAGGAGATTGATTACAAAGTACTAAGAATCATATGAAATATCTCAATTATCTTTTTCAGCTGAGGAAAAATCTATTTACCAACTTAGTTATTGATTTATTTGTTGCCATACAGCTGTGATGGTTTTCTAAACATGTTGTAGCCGCTAGCTAGCAATCAACTCTTTATGACATATGTTGCTGTGCTGTGTATCAGGGACTGTTCTGGGAACAGGAAGTTGTGTGTAAAAACACAGCATTTAAAAAAAGTCTTGACTAATCTTTTGGGATTGTGCTGGGATCCCAGTGTGGGTGCTTATGTGCATTCTGCTTTTTACACAATCACACCCGAAAGATGAATATCAAGCTGTGAAAGAAAAAACCAGCAACCTCAGAATACTATAGTTGGTGATTTACATACCTACCACATGCTATCCATGCTATTTCTCTGCTCTTTAGCTAATTCACCCAGACCTCGAAGGTGCAGTCCGTCCTTTACACTTTTGTTAACACGTCCACTCTGGGCCATTTAGGGGTTATCTGGTTGTCATGTAAACGTCACTGCTACAAGCGGCCAACTTCTCACTCAAAATTCGGTGTAACGGGACTGACACACTTTGATTGTGTCCGCCGCCTTTGTTGTTCTCACTAAAGGCCTTGAGGTTTGGCAGCTATTGTCTTTTATAGACTCAAAGCTGTGTTAAATGGAGCCCCAGCCCGGCTAATGAGGGGGGAACCTTCAAAAAGCCACAGAGATGATGCTGTCAAATGGGTGACATAAAAACGTCACACGCAATCCCCCCGCGCAGGCCGGCGGTGTAAATATGCCAACTCCACCATTTTTGCTGCGTTTTACTCTCAGTTCAAACACAGAGACCTATCTCTCTCTCTCTCCCATTTCTCCCTCTGCTTTTTTTTTTCAACTCTTTTTTTGTGGAACCACAGTGACAGCTCTCTGTTTTTCACCTCCCATAATGCTCCACTAGGGCCGATGAAACGTCTAGGAACAAGCTCTGATGATTCCTCCCCATCCACTACAACACACACACACAAACTCCCTCACCCACTCTACCTCTGTCCACCACGACCTAGGCTTGTACCCCATCCATCCCCTGTCTCTGCCCGGTTAGGATGCTCATCACGCAGTAATCCATACCGTCGCTTCTCATTTGCAGGCGCTGCGTTTTTTGTGTGGTCCCTCTTTTGCGTCCCATAGATCTCTCTGCAGGGAGGCGTTCTGACAGGAGGCCTCCTCTTGATGCATGAAGCTGAAGGGGGGGGGGGGGGGGGGGGGGGGGGGGGGGGGGGGGCTGTTGTCATCCATTGTTTTACAATTTTTTTCAACAGCTCCCTTCAGGGGTTTCACCCAATAGCCCTTTTCCGTCTTTCCTCTGTGAACGCACACACGCTCTCACACCCCAAAAACACACAGATAAACTACTTTAGCAGTAAAATGCAAGGGTTAGAAGGTTATTTGACGAGGGATGTCTTGTCTCCATTAGCAGTGAGTGGCATCTTTTGTTTTGACAGTTGGAGAGTTTGTTAAACTTGAACTGGTTGTAGTGTCAAGTTTTTTGCATGGTCAACTATTGACTTTACCAACTTCCAAAGAAAGTCTTGAGGCCAAACAAGACAGTTGTTCCACGTGCCAAACCTAGAGGCATTCTCTACACATTTGGAGTTGGAATTGTAAACGTCCCTCAAGAGCCATCCTCTGCATGTCAGAGTCCATTCCTACCACCATATCCCCATAACTTCAGTGATCTCCTACAAACTTTTGCTGTAGTCCCCAAAGACATCTAGAGTGTTTCCATTCTTGTCAGCCAGCCATGGACGTGCTCCTACATACCCCCCCCCCTACACACACACACCCACACACACACCCACATACACCCCCCCCCACACACACACACACACCTGCCTACTCGGCAGATGATGGAATGTGAGCTGGAGCTCGAAGGATGGACGAGAG